>NW_006921639.1:12074700-12076656 GCF_000298275.1 Orycteropus afer afer | reverse complement strand
AATTTTCTCCCTGAGTTTAGAACAGTCCATTCTATCTTGCAACTTTCTTAACTTCCTCACCATTTAGAAGTTCTGTAACTACACAGTATTTTCCCTCTTTTTGGTTTGTAGTTGTCCTCATTTGCCAATTGATGTCTCTGGTTCCCTGTTTACAATCTTATAAGCTTATTTTACTTTGAATATGTCCATAGCTGTGTTTTCTGGGTTATGTCATTTTGTATATTAATGGTCAGTTGTTGTTTGCTATTTTTGGTTCTGTGTTCAAAGGACTCCTTTTAGTATCTGTTGTCAGGTTAGTCTGGTTTGAACAAATTCCCTTAGTTTCTGCTTATCTGGAAATCTCCTAATTTCACCATCATATTTGAGGGACAATTTTGCTGGGTATATAATCTTGGTCGAAAATTTTTCTCTTTCAGGGTTTTATATACACCATCTCATTGCCTTCTTACTTGCATGGTTTCTGGTGAGAAATTAGAGCTTATTCTTACTGGTTGTCCTTTGTAAGTAACTTTTTGTTTTTCCTGTACTGCTTTCAGGATTCCTTTTTTGTCTTTTGTTTTGATCAGTTTGATGATGATTGTCTTGGTGATTTTCTTTTGGGGTTCGTTGGACTTCCTTAATGGATATATTCTCATCTTTCCTCATATCAGGGAAGTTCTTCTCCAACAAGTCTTGGAAAATTTTCATAGTGGTTTTATTTTTCTCTTCCTGTTCTGGAATTCCAATGACATGTAGGTTACTCCTTTTGGTGGTATTCCACATGAACCTTAGGCTTTCTTCATTTTCTTTTAATATGTTTTCTGATTGATCTCTTTCCAAAGAAGTATTCATGTATTTGTATTCAATCTCATTAATTCTGTCCTCCATTGCATCAATTCTACTCCTTTGCCCTTTCAATGTGTTATCTGTATCTGACAAGTTAGTATTAATCTTCTGGATTTCTATCTGTAGATTTAGAATCATTTCTAATTTTTCATTTACTTTGTCATTTTGTTCTTGTATTATCTTAAGAAATTCTTCTAGGGTTTTGTCTGTGTTTTCCTTGGTCTGTCTGTCAATACTTTGATGATAAATATAATCCTTTTGCATTCCTTATCACAGAGTTCCAATGCTGCTTCCTCCTCAGGGGTGTGTTCCGGGTCTGTATCTTGTTCCCTTGTTTCTAACACTTTATCTTGCTTGTTTGTGTGGACTGTGATGGTCTCTTGTCTCTGAGACATTGTGGTGGTGTTGTATTTAGATCTCTTTTAACCATTTGTGAAGAGCAGTCAAGGGTGAGTCAAGCTCTTCTTGGTGGTTGTTTATTGTTGGCCTGTTGGTGGAGAAGGAATAGGTGGCTGTGACTCAGTAAGTGAAGCTGGAGGAGGTGTGGGTGTAGTTGTGTCAGTTGGGGACTGTTGCTGTCCTCCGCTCAGTTAGACAAAGTAACAATTGAATAACCATCAAAAAAGTAAAAGCAAATGGACAAAAAATGCACACCATGTAATCACACAGGAAGAGTAACAAAAAAAAAAAAAGAAAAAGGGGAAAAAGAAAAAAAAAACCCACAATATTTGGGGAGAGGGAAATAAGAGAAAAAAGGTAAAGAAGGAGAATAATGAAGAAAAAAAATGGGAAAAATGCAAAAGCAAAACAAGGAACATGGTTAACCACAAGAAAGAAAAAAATAATTGGAACCAGGAACAGGAAAAAGAAAAAAAGCTGAAAATTAGAACCTGAGAGGGGAAGAATAAAGAATAATAGTAAAGAGGTTTAAAACAGACAAAAACAAACAAACTAAAAAACAGAAAACAGAAAAAAAAAATCTGGATAGGGCAGGGCACACAGACTGGGATGGAATTCCTGCCAGCCCATAAGGTGGGTGGAAGTGAGGGATGGCCACACCTCTGTTCACCAAGAGGGTGTGGGTTGTAAAAGTAACATGGGGAATGTTTGACCTTTCCAGTCTTCCACATC
>NW_006921639.1:12061735-12070095 GCF_000298275.1 Orycteropus afer afer | reverse complement strand
ACTACTGGTGATTCTTCTTTGTTTCCAACTTTTGCATTCCAGTCACCAGTGATAATTAACACATCCTGATTGCATGTTTGGTCAATTTCAGTCTGGACCTGGGGCTACATAATTCTACAGAATACAGAAATCCCTGAGATTGTTTGGACAGGATTTTGGAGACTTTCTTGCTATGGACTATGTTTGAACATTTCTGGTGACAGGGAGCTAGCTCAGCCCTCTAGTAGATAGCCCCTCGCATCACTGACTCATCACTGTTCACTGCCGTGGAGTCTATTTTGACTCATAATGACCCCTCCTTGGGTTTTCAAGTGGTATCTCTACATCACTGACTACTCCTGTTAATATCAGGTTTTCCTTTCTCCATGAGATTGGTGGCCATCAGTTTGGACTCAGGCCCACTTGAATCCCTGCTAGCTGAATACCCCTAATCATTTTTTGGTTGGTTTTGTCTGACTCTCTGAGTGTGCCTTTTTTTCCTCTTGTACACTCTCACCCTACCTGGGAGTCAGGGAGATTGAGTTTGGATCCTGGCTCTCTCTAGCATCTAAATGACTTTGAACATGACACTTAGCTTCTCTGAGCCTTGGTTTCCTCATTTGTAAAACTGTGGTAACTGTATTGGATTATTTTGAAGATTAAGTTAGAAAAAGCATGGAAAGGCTCAGCCCAGTGGCTGGCATGCAGTATGAGTTTAATACATGATAATACCAAGACCTGTTTCCATTAAGTGGATTCTGACTCATGACAACCCCATGTGTGTCAGAGTAGAATTGTGGTCCTAAGGTTTTCAGTGATGATTTTTTTTAGGTAGATCACCAGACTTTTCTTAGAATAAAGGTCTAGAAGAAAAGTCTTAGAAGAAAGCTCCTAGAGGAGCCTCTGTGTGGACTTGAACCTCCAATATTTTTGGTTAGCAGCCCAGTGTGTTAACCAGTTGCACCTTCCCAATACGTGTTGCTCTTGTTAGGTTCCATCAAGTCAACACTGACTTACAGCGACTCTGTGTCCAACAAAGTGAAACACTGCCCAGTTTTTTGCCATCCTCACAATCCTTGCTGAACTTTAGCCCAATGTCGCAGCCACTGTGTCAATTCATCTTGTTGAGGTCCTCCCCTTTTTCACTGATCACCTACTTTACCAAACATGATAGCCTTCTCCAGGGAATGGTCCCTTTTAATAATATGACCAAAGTAGGTGAGATGAAGTCTGGCTATTCTTGTTTCTAAGAAACATTCTGGCTGCACTTTCTCCAGGACAGATTAGTTCATTCTGGCAGTCCATGGTATTTTCAGTATTCTTCGCCAACACCATAATTCAAAGGCATCAACTCTTCTGCAGTCTTCCTTACTCACTTTCCATGTCCAACATACGTTCGATAGTGTTATTATGACCTTCTAATTTGTAAACGAGGGGTGATAGCACCTGCTTTGCAGAATCATTTTGAGGATTAAAGAGATGATTTACCTGAGTACTGAGCCTGTGTTTTGGCTCACAGTAAAGCTGGCCTAATAGCGATAGTAGTAATTTGTCACTCATTTTATCACTTTAAGACCTTTCCTTCCAAGGGAAGGATCCTCCCAGTAGGGGGTGGTACACATGAGCTCCCAGGAACTACTTTCTTAATGAACATCTAAGACATACCCAGGTCCCTTTCATTTTTGAAAAATAAAACAGAACATCTTTATGGAAATGTACTTCACTACCATACAATTCACCCATGTAATGTAGTTTCTAGTATATTCACAGATACGTGTGACCATCACACAGTTAATTTTAGAACATTTCATCTCCTTGATAAGAAACCCTGTACCCTTTATCTATCACCCTCTTACCTCCTGATTCCCACCCCCCAACCTTAAGCAACCATTCATCTCTTTCCTGTCTATATAGATTTCCCTATTCTGCACATTTCATATGAGTGGAATCATACAATATGGAAACTTTTGTGATTGGCATCTTTCACTCAGCATAATGTTTTCATGATTCATCCATGTTGTAGCATCTATCAGTATTTAATTTCTTTTTGTGAACAAATAATAGTTTATTGTGTGGATATGTATTTGGTTTATCTGTTCATTATTCAGTGGACATTTGGGTTGTTTCTATCTTTTGCACATTATGAACAATGTTGCTATAAACATTCATATACAGGTTTATGTGGATAAATGTTTTCATTTCTCTTTGGCATATTCTTAAGAGAGGGATTACTGGGTCACATGGTAACTCTATGTTTAATCATTTGGAAAACTGTCAGACTATTTTCCAAAGTGACTATACCATTTTACATTCCCTCCAGCAGTCCACGAGAGTTCTAATTCTTACACAGCCTCTTCAGCATTTATTACTATCTGACTTTTTTATTCTAGCCATCCAATAGATATAATGTGCTATCTCATTGTGGTTTTGATTTGCATTTCCCTGATAACTAATGACATCGAACAACTCTTTATGTATTTATTGGTCATTCCTTGTAGAAATGTCTGTTTCGATCCTTTGCCCATTTTTAAATTGGGTCATTTGTCTTTTTATTATTGAGTTGTAACAGCTCTTTATATATTCTAGATGATGTTGTTAGTTGCCGTCGAGTCAATTCCAATTCAGGATGACCTGATGTGTGCAGAGTAGAACTGCTCCACAGGATTTTCAAGGTTGTGACCTTTCAGAAGCACATTGCCAGTCCTGTCTTCTGAGGCACCTTTGGGTGAGTTCTGAAAATCTTTTGTCTAGTGGTTGAGTGCTTAAATGTTTGTGCCACCCAAACTATCACATCCCTATTAGAGACATGATTTGCAAACATTTTTTCCATTCTGTGAATTGTCTTTTCACTTTCTTGATGGAAGCAAAAGTTTTCAATTTTGAGGAAATTCAACACATCTTATTATCTATTTTTTTCTTTTGTTGCTCGTGTTTTTGGTGTCACATATGTCAGCATCCTTAGCGAAATCCAAGGCCATGAATATTTACACCTATGGGTGGCATTGTGCCTAAGGCATTTGACTGCTAACCAGAAGATTGGCGGTTCAAACCCACCAGCAACACCATGGAAGGAAGACTAGGCAATCTACTTCCATGGAGATACTGCCTTGGAAACCTGAGGAGGGGTTGCTATGAGTCGGATCCCACTTGATGGCAGTGAGTTTTTTTTTTTCCCTTCAAAAACTTTTATAGTTGTAGTGCTTACATTTAACTCTTTAGTTCACTTTAGTATGTATAACATGTGAAGTATATGGTGTGAGGTAAAAGCCTCTTTTAAGTTTCTTCTTTTTATTTATATATATATTTTTTTTCTTTTTCCTGCTCATGTTCATCTCAGTGAGAGGAATCAACTAGGATACTTGGCACCCAAATCCATTCAGAAGAATCAACTCAAAATGGCTTAAAGGATAAAGAGATTTATTTTTGCCTATTATAAGAACAGTAGAGTGGTTGTAGAATCTAGTGGTTAAGAAAAAGTTCAGACCTCAAAGGCAGTGAAGATAGAATAATTATTGGCTATATGACCATAGGCCAGTTACTTAACCTTTCTTGGCATCAGTTTTCCCAGCTTTAATTGGGGCTATCAACAGTACCTTTCTCACTGGCTTTAGTGAGGATTAAATGGGTTAACAAATGGGTAAAGTACTTAGACTAGTGCCTGGCATGTGGCAAGTGCTATAGTAGCATTGGCTGTTATTTGAACCAGAGCTAGGGTGGTTTGGGGCCTGGTTAATGTAGGGGCTCAGTGATTTAATCAAGGCACTGGACTATTCCCTATGTTTTTCTCTGCCACTATCATGTTTGACCTTGTCTTCAGGTGCCCTTGTGCTACAGCTGCACCAAACATTATTCTTCACTCACGAAGCATCCTCCACTGTCCAAAGTCAGGAGAGAATCTCTCTTTTTCTTTTGGAGAGAGGAAACCTTTCCCCAAAAAAACTGTTTTGGCATGTCATTGGCTAGAAATGGGTAAAAAGCCTAAGATAATCACTTGGGAGGGGAGAAGGGATAGCTTCCTCAGAGATTATTCCAGGTTGTGCTGTGCACTTTATATATATATATATATATATATATATATATATATATATATATAAATTGTAAAATTTGGATGAAGGTTTACAGGGAAAATTGTTTTCAGCAATCCATATACATTCTGTTTTGTGACATTCACTGCAATCCCCACACCGTGACAGCATTCTTCCTACTTCCTCTCTGTGCCTAACCCTTCTCTTTGTCCTTCCTTCCCATCCTCTGTTGCCTTCCTAGCTCTATTCCTGGGCAAATGCTGTCCTCTTGATCTCATATGCTTGATTGTTCTAATGAGTGCATTCCCTCCTGGAAATACTATTCACTTTATAGACTTGTCTATTCTTGTCACCTAGCAGGTGAGTTATGGAGGTTAAGTTCAGTTCTTAGCATGAATGGTGTCTAAGGACTGCAGTCTTGGGGGTTCCACTGATCTCTATCATGTCAGTAAGCCTAGTCTTTTTTTTTTTTTTATGATTTTGAGCTTTGTTCCACATTTTTCTCTAGTCTACCTGGGACCTCGTATTGTCATCCCTTTCAGAGCAGTCTGCAGTGGTAGCTGGGCACCCTCTATTCTTCTGGTGTCAGGGTCATGGAGGCTGAGGTTCATGTGGTCCTTTGTCCTTTGGACTAACTGTTTCCTGTGCTTTGATTTTCTTCAATCTTCTTTGCTGCAGATGGAGAGAGACCAATAGTTGCACCTTAGATGGCCACTACAAGCTTTTAAGACCCCAGTCACTACTCACCAAGTAGGATGTAGAACGTTGTCTTTGTGAACTATATTATGCCAGTTGACCTTAGTGTCCCCTGAGACTAGTCCTGAGCCTCCATGCCCAGCGACTGATTTTCTCAAGGTGTTTAGTTATGGCTAAGAAGTTTTCATTACTTAGTCCCTTGTATGCTCTACTACATTCATGGATCTATTTACAGTATGTGTGTGTGTGTGTGTATATATATATATATACACACACACACACACTATGTAAAGAAAGACTCCCTCAAACATATATATATATATATATTCATTGGTTCTACCCCGTCTCTTCAGGTGCTCACAGTGGTAACCTGCTCATGATCAAACATTTGTTCAACTTTCTTCTCTTTCCTGCCTCCCTTATCCACTCCCTCACCTGGACTTCTTAGGATCACCTCACCCAAATCTTGGCTCAGGGGCTGCTTTCAGTATAACCCACATTAAGATCTTTGTCTTGGAGTCCTTGTGTGTTGCAAATAATTAATGTGCTCAGCTGCTAACTGTAAGATTGGAGGTTCAAGTCCATCCAGAGGTGCCTTGGAAGAAAGGCCTGATGATCCACTTCTGAAAAGTCAGCCTTTAAAAACTCTATGAAAGATGCTGGGAGGAACACAATAGTTAAAGACAGCAAAGGTAAATACTGCTACATACAGATTCCTGCAAAAACAGAACAAGACAAAAACCCTATGGAGTTTTTATTCTGACACACATGAGGTTGCCTTGAATTGAATTAACTCCACAGCAACTGGTTAAAACCCTTGTCTAAGGTTGCAGAGTTAGTAAGTGATGGTGCTGAAATACTAATCAGACAGGCCAACCCTAAATGTAAGCTTACAACAGCTAAGCCATTCTGCTTGTCATCAGAAGAATCAAGAAAGAAATAGGAGATCGCTATCCTCAAACCCAAACCTTGTCTTCAAACTCCACCTTCAATGAGTGCCCAAAGTGGCAGTATACGTCTGTATAATAACCAGGCCCAGCGCTGGCTGTGAGTGAGTGCCTGCTGGACATTGACAGCCAGCAGTGGTGGCTCATATGCTACCTGATGGGCTGAGACCAGTGACCTGCGCACTGCGTCTCAGGAACAACTCGGCCTTCCCCAGGCGGCTTCAAAGGAGCGATTACGGACCATGCAGGAAATAATACATTTCATGGGAAAGACCGTAATTATGGAGCATTGAGTAAATAATATGTGCTTTTTAAAAGTCTACAATTATGTATTTATCCTATCTGTAATTAGGGAATTTTTAAAGGGTGCATTATAGGTAATTTAAAAATAAAATAATGATACCACTCAAAACAAACAGCCCCAAACAAAGACAACTCAGGCCACCCCAAACTCAGCTGAGTGATGATTTCAGGAGGCACAAGTGTCCTGAGCTTCGGGGATAGAAAACAACCTATGTCTGGCCTGGTTGGATGGGATCAGCTTGACCTTGACATTGATTTGATGTCTAGTTCACCAGTGCTAGAGTTCTCCCTTTGACCAGCCTTTTCCTTGTCAGCCTCAACCTCAGAAATATCATCCCCTCATGACAAAGCCAGTGAGTCACTACTGTGTACCAGGAACTTTCCTCACCTTCATTCTTCTAGAAACTTTAGGATTGCACTGTCTAACATGGTAGCCACTAGCCACATGTGATTGAATTAAAATGAATTAAAATTAAAAAAAAATTTAAACATTCAACTCCTTAGTTGCACTAGCCACATTTCAAGTGCTCAATAGCCACATGCAGCTAGTGGCTATTGTACTGTACAGTACAGATTTTAGTACATTTCCATCATTGCAGAAAATTCTGTTGGGTAGTGAGTGCTGCTTTAGAATCTACTCAGTTGCATATGTGGTGCAGACCTAATCTTAAACAAATGCAACAGAAGGAAAATTATTTCTTTTGTCTAGAAGGTTCTGTCTCACTGATCTAACACTAGTGTGTCAGCCTGGGCCTCCTAGAAGCTGTCCTGACAGCCCCAATGGTCATTGTCCCTCTTTTTTCTTTTGTATGTATCATGCTCTTTGCCCATATTGTTTTCATACGTCTCTCCTAACAGATTCAGGAGCACTGCCATTCATCTTAGTGACCTTGCATGCCAGGTCAGGATCCAGAATAAGATATGCTGGCATGCTCAAAACTTGTATGGAAACTCTTCTCCTTTTCTTATCCACCCTTGTTCCCAGAGCCCAATGTCCACACATGTCTTATAAATGACAAACTCAGATGCAGTGTAATGTGGGAGTGGATGACCTCATTCCCTCTAATACTGTGCATGGGTAACTTCTGTTAATTTGTGCCTGGTCACCAATGTGTTTGGGTGCAAACTCACCACCAGTGTCTCCTTCCTGGCAATGAGGCCTGGAAACTCAACTGTGGAGCAAGAGTCAGGATGTACTGGTCTGGACCTTGAAGGAATCAATCAAGTTCAGGGCAGATCCTGAGTGTGGGTGTGGAGTTGGTGCTTCCACTAGGAAACCTTTGGGTCACAAGGAAGCAAGGATGGATGCCAGGCCGGCAGCCAAGAAGTTGTCAAGTTGCTGTCAGAGGTATGTGATAGGATAGGCCTGGAAACAAACCCATGGCAGCAGAACTGCATTCCTTGGTTTCAGCTTCCCTGTTGTTTTCCTCAGTAACGCTTTCTGGATCATCACTGTCTGTCTTGATTGTGTCAAGGGAGATCAAGGGCTCATTTGGGGGTTGGAGCACTAAAGGGGAAGTGGTTTCTCTGGGTGGCAGTGGAAACTGAGGCAAGACTCCCTCCTGAGTCCCTCCCCTCAAAAAAAGTGAAATTCAAGGTGACGTGTCCACATGCCCTGGCCCAACTCCCTTCCCTACCTTGGAAGAGCTGAGGTTGGTTGGTTTTTGCTTTTTATTTATTAGAAGAGGCAAGTTGACTTCACCAAGGCCCTCTCATCTAGACCCTGCTGTCTTTGTGAGAATGGGATGATATCTTATTTACTGGGCCCACTGTCTACCAGCACTGGCTGGGCACTGAGCCGGATAGACAATGCTTGTGAACTGAATGGAAGGACAGGGTGGCTGCCTGACCTGGTTTTCCTATTGACCAGATGTATGTGTCCACCCCCAAACCAGCCCTTCTG
Organism: Orycteropus afer afer; assembly: GCF_000298275.1. Taxonomy (NCBI): domain Eukaryota; kingdom Metazoa; phylum Chordata; class Mammalia; order Tubulidentata; family Orycteropodidae; genus Orycteropus; species Orycteropus afer. The sequence continues at coordinate 12,062,242 of NW_006921639.1, read as the reverse complement.
AGTTTCAGTTTCTCTTACTGGCAGATGCTTTCCTCACAATCTTATTTTGGCATCCAATGGTCTAAAATATTGAAAAATAAACCAAACCAAAAACAACCAGTTGCTTTCGAGTCAACTCTGACTCATAGTGACCCCATGTATGTCTGAGGAGAACTGTACTCCATAGGGTGCCCAGTGGCTGAGTTTTTAGGAGTAGATCCCCAAGCCTTTCTTCTGAGGTGCCTCTGGGTGGACTCTAATCTCCAACTATTTGGTTAGCAGCCGAAGTCGTTAACCATGTGCTCTACCTCGTACTCCTAATATATGTGGAAGAAGGTTTAACTTTTTCATTGAAAGCTGTATTTATTTTTTGTGTTTATTATTTTGCATATTAAATAAAATAAAATGGAAGGAACATAGAGTGAAAATCTTCCCCCAATCCCTGCTCCAGGCTGTCCATTCTTTTCCCTAGTATGTAGACACTGCTACTAATTCCTATGTCTCAGAGGTTTTTTTTTTTTTTTTTTT
>NW_006921639.1:12048085-12060608 GCF_000298275.1 Orycteropus afer afer | reverse complement strand
TCCTGTCTTCCTCTTGTGGGATTAGAGGAGGTCAGAACATGTGGCCTCCTTGCCCTTTTTGTAGCCATCAAGTTGATTCTGATTCAGAACCCTAAAGGACAGAGTAGAATTGCTCCATAGCATTTGCAAGGCTGTAAATCTATACAGAAGCAGACTGCTGCTGCTTTCTTCCATGGAGTGGCTGGTAGCTTTGAACCGCTGACCTTCCAGTTAACAGCCAAGCACTTTAACCACTGTGCTATCAAGGTTCCAGTCTGTCACAGAAACAAAACAAAACAAAAACCCAGTTACCACTGAGTTGACTCTGGCTCCTGGTGACCCTGGTGTGTCAGAGCAGAATTGTGCCCCATAGAGTTTTAAGTGGCTGATTTTCAGAAGCAGATCACTAGGCCTACCTTCTGAGGTGCCTCTGGGTGGAATCTAACCACCAACCTTTGGGTTAACAGTGTAGCACATTAACCATTTGCACCACCTGGGGACTTCTGGCACATAGTAGTCATTGAGTAAGTGGCAGAAATGGGGGCAGGAGATGTTCATGGCTACTCCCTGCCAGGGGTGGCATTGGTGTGGCTGTGATGAGGGGTACACTGCAGGGTGGCCCAGAGCACCTGGCTGCTCTCTCCTCTAGCTGGTGGGGGTGGTGTGGCCGACTGCAGGGTCCTGGTCTAGAGCAGAGCTGGGAGCTTGTATCTCCTCATCTACGTCCCGCCACATGCCAGAGTGATGGCTAAGTCTTGCATGAGGAGCACAGTGATGGTTGGAAGGAGCCAGTCAGGTTTGATCAGAATCCTAGGACAGTTGTCAAAGCAGAGACCCTGTGAAGTCAGCATGTGTTGCTCATCAGCATGCCTGCCCCCACCCCTGTCTAGAGCACTGTTAAAGAGGGCAAGGATCCCCTTGTTACCATTGCCTTTTGGGTGCACTTACATGTGTATGTTGGAGTCCCTCAGAGCCCACCAGAGCTGCTGTCAGTGCTGGTGTGGAGGGAAGAGGAGAGAACCCAGGGGCCAGTGCTTCCTTGGAGACTCAGCTGGGACATGCCCAGAGGGATTGACCTGTAGCCTGCCCCCTTGCCACTCTTCAGCTGTAGCAGGCCCTCATGCTCCTTCTGCTCCCAGATCTGCCTTCCTTGCTGTGCCTGCAATCGTTGACCTATAATCATTTCTCCTTTGCTTACTGAGAGAAGGTCTTGCACTGGCCTGCATGGTCAAGTCCATCCACCTTAGCCTGGTGCTTGGGGCCTCCTGACATATAGACTCTGGCCCGTCTGGCCTGATTTACCTCTGCTTTCCTGGAAAGGCAGATCTGCTGCCTCCACCCCAAAGTCATTAATTTGGGCAGGACTTGGGGCCAGACATAGATAACCTCCAGTCTCTCTTACTATGAGCTCTGGTGGCACAGTGCCTAAGGCATTTGACTGCTAATCAGAAGGCTGGGGGTTCAAACTCCTCAGGAGGAAGGCTGGGCAATCTACTTCCATAGAGATACCACCTCAGAAACCCAAGTACCCCTGGCCCTTTTTCCCTCTTTCTAACTCCTCCCTACCATTGATCACCAAGCACCACGTGGTGTGCTGTGGGTTATTTCCATAGGTGCCACTTTCTTCAGGAAAACAGTGTAATAGAGTAGTTGAGGATATGGCCTTCAGAGTCATTCTGTTTGAGTTCAAATCTCTCACAAGCTGTGTGTCCTTGGGCAAGGCATTTCACCTCTCTGGTCTCAGTTTCCTCATCTGCAAAACAGGAGTAAATGGACCTGCCTCATAGGGGCTAATTGAATGGACAGAGGCAGGTAAATCATAGAACTCAGTGCCTGGCACAGAATAAACAGTTGGTGGTTGTTGTCAGTTGTCATTGAATTGCCTCTGACTCATAGTGATCTTATGTGCAACAGAAAAAAATTTTGCTTAGTCCTGGGCCATCTTCATGATTGTTCGTATGTGTGAGGCCATTGTTGTGGCAATTGTGCTGATCCATCTCACTAAGGGCTTCTTCTATTTTCACTGATCTCTACTTAGCTACAAGTATTATACCATTATGCTTGGATTTCTACCACAGGAAGAAATAGTGTGACCATTGTCCCTCCCATCACTACAAGGCAGAGGCTGGCCTGAGGGGGACATTGTGGAGGGATGTCATTCTATTTTAGGGATACAGGAAAAATCCTATGAACTTCATTCTACTTTCTCCAGTCCTCCCCACTTCCCATGTAGCCCAACCACCTACCTTTACCTATCACCCCAAAGAGATTCCCAGGCTCCCAGAACCATGATCAACATAAACAGTGGGCCCCTCTGGCAGGTGCCAGCCACAGGAGTGGGTTTACAGGGTAAGGATGCATAAGATGTGACAGGCCTGGAATTAGCAATGCAATTCCTCTGTCATTTTTATCATTGGCCCCTGCAGGGAGGAGTTGATTAAATGGATATTCAACTCTTTGCATTAATGTGCATCCAGCTTTAATTTGCATTTCATTAGCTGCACAAAAAGCATAATTTTATTATTTGCCGTTGGAAAGCAGATCTCTGCTAACAAGCAGCTACACGCTGTTCCTGAAATATGATGTGACTGACTTGCTCTGCTGTCTTGCTCAGTGTGCCGTAGCTCTTTCCCTCTGCAGACTTCTGGCACTCTGTGGAGAGGTGGGACATGGCAGTCTTGCCTTCCTCATGGCAGGCTGTGTTCTCTTCTAGCCCTGATTCTTCAGAGGGCTTCTTTGCCTTTCAGTGACCACTCAGTAGGGACCAATTGGCTCCACTTTTCTAATGAATCTATGAAGGCCAGTGTTGACTTCTACTATCTTCCTGGATCCACCATCATACAAGTAGTTCCAACACTTCCACCAAACCAATACTATCATTATCACCATCATCATGATAATCACCAAAACCATCATCTACACCACTACCACCATCATTACTTCTATCACCACCATGTAGCCTCATCATCTTCACCATCACTTCCATTACCACCATTATCATCACTTCCATTACCATCAGCACCTTCATTACCTCTACCATGTTGATAGTCCCATGGCCACAACCATTATTATCACTACCACTCACTCTCCTCACCTCCACCACTATCACCACCATCATCACACTTTTATCACCACCATTGCCATATCACTTCCATCATAACCACCTTCCTCACCGTCAGCACCACCATGACCATCCCTATCATTTCTGTTACCACCACCTCTACCATCAGTTTCATCACCACAACCATCATCACCTCATCACTACTTCCACCACCAATACTATCATCATATTCATCATCACCATCATTATGTCCATCACCTGCCCCACCATTATTATCTCTACCACCACTAGCCTCAAAATCTTCACCACCTCCATTACCATTGCCACACTATTCTCGCCATCTCTGCTATACCAATACTTTTAGCCCCATAACTCTCTCTCTCATCATTATTGAAATTATGGCTGTCATGGTCACTACCACTGCCATTGCCAACACCTCTACCACCAACACCACTGCCTCCACTTCTTCCCTTTTTTGAGTTCCTTGACCAACCACTGCAGCATCAACATTGTGTATTTTTATTTTTTAAATCTGAAAGCACCGGCATTGAAAACTTTCCTCAGCATCTATGGACCTGATGCCCTGGGTGATGCTCATGGATTGTTGTTGTTGTTGTTGTTATGTGCCGTCGAGTCGGCCCTGACTCATAGCGACCCCCTCCTTGGGTTTCCAAGGCAGTATCACTACGGAAGTAGGATTGCCCAACCTTCCTTCCGAGGAGTGGCTGGTGGGTTTGAACCGCCAGCCTTCTGGTTAGCAGTCAAGTGCTTTAGCCACTATGCTACCAGAGCTCATGGATTAGGTAGAGTGAATGGAGTCCTTGAGGAGAGGATGGCCTGGATGAGCAATGACATGAGGCAGTCTGGAGAGTGGGGTATGGGATGTTGTTGTTGTTATCTGCTGTCGAGTCAGACCCAACTCATAGCAACCCCTCCTTGGGTTTCTGAGGCAGTATCATTACAGAAGTAGATTGCCCCACCTTCCTTCCGAGGAGTGGCTGGTGGGTTTGAACCGCCAGTCTTCTGCTTAGCAGTCAAGTGCCTTAGGCACTACGCTACCAGAGCTCCTGGGGTACAGGATAAGAGGCAGTAAAATTAGTACAATGAGAACATAGTTTCTGAGACACTGAGATGTTCTCTTATTAACACTGGGGCATTGAGCGAGTCACTTTTCTGAGTCTCAGTTTCCTCATTTGCACAGTGTTACTCATACTGCCCCCATCACTGAGTTGGTAGTAATTAATGGGAACATGCATGCTGAAGATCTGCATAGTAGACACTGCCAGTTCTCTGCCCAGGACTCCTCTTTGAGCCCATCCCCTAGCTTCTACAGTGCTTCTCTCCTCTAACAGCTCTCACTGTTGCAAACTTCTTCCATGAATTACCTGTAGGTTATTGAAGTTGCTTCAGTTGAGTGCTGAGAGCTGGAAGTGGCCCCAGAGTGGCCAGTAGCCAATGGTCAGCTGAGGCAGGACTGTGTAAGCTCAGCTTCCTTTTCAAATGAAGCAAACCCTGTGGTGTAATTTACATTCTAGAGCTCCCTCCCTGCAGGATCAGGCCAAAGCTGGGACTTCACCTGAAATTGCATCATTGCTTGGCTTATTCAACTTCCTTATCTCGCTCCCCCAACTCCATTACCAGCTTCTCCTGGGAGCAGTTTCTTAATAAAGCACTGGCACATGAATCTGCATCTCAGGATCAGCTTGTGACAAGGCATATAATGGGACTTCAGCATTTACTGGATCCCTTCCTCCTCTCCTCGCATTTTCAAGTTCCTGGGTTAACAGAGGGCTTTTATAGCATTATTTCTTGGAAGCATATGCTAAGTCTGGTAGTTAATTAGGGTTGGAATTATTATTCCCATTTTACAGATGTAAAAATGAGACCCATGTCCAAGATCATGGAGGTAATAAGTGGAAACTATGAGATGTGAACAGTATCTTTTGAATTCAAGTCTAGCCCTCCTCCTACTATACCATCCTGCAGAATTCTCAGTGCTTAAGGGTTAGCTGCCAGGTAAAGAGTTCTAACTCCAATCTTCTCACTTCCTTACTCCCTTACCTTGAGCACAATCAGAATGGACTCATCATGAAAGAAAGCACAACCCAGATGGTTTAAAAGAAAAACCATGCTGTCAAGTAAGACCCAGTTGCACTGCTTAGGTGCTGTGTGACCTCGGGCAAATTGCTGAATCTCTCTGATCCCTAGTGCCCTCATTTAGTTCTCCCAACCATATGGTAAGGCAGAGTTGTCATCTCTCAATTTTACAGATGACTGGAAGTGGCAATTTATGTAACCACCTGAGTACAGGAGCTGTGTTGGATTTTTTGTGAATTCACCATGAGACTAATCTAGAGGTTTACACATGAGTGTCCTCAACAAACACACATATGTTTACCAAGTATAATCAAGTATCAATTGAAAACCTATTCATTATGGGCCAGAGGCTTGGCAGGTACTAGGCTGACAGATGTGAATAAGACATGGCTCCTACCCTTAGAAATCTCACAATCCAGTGGGGAAAGCAGGACCATCAATTATGAAAGCAGCCAGAGTGAAAAATTCTAGACAGAAGTATCAGTCTCAGCAAAGGCATGAAGGCAAGAGGCTGCATGATGTATCCAATGTGGTGAGTTGGCTGGAGCAATTGCAGCCTTGGCTACAAGTGAGGCTTAGTATAATGAGGTTGGAGAAATAGGTTGAGGTTCATAGGTCATACCAAAGAGAAGAGGCTTCTCTTATAAGCAATGGAGAACCATTGAAAGCTTCAAAGGATGGAGTGTGTGCTTTAGTACAGTCACTCTGGGGCTGTGTGAAGGATGATTTGGAAATTAAAAACATAAGAGAAGAAAGTGAAAAACTCAATTAAAGAAAGATAAAGCTGTGGCAATCAAAAGACAAAGATAAGAGGAAAAAGATAACACAGAGGACTAATCCAGAAGGTGTAATATATGAATTATAGAGTTCCCACAGAGATTATTGTTGTTCTTAGTAACTCAGGTGGATTTCAACGCATGAGACAAAGTAGAACTGTCCCGTAGGGTTTTCTTGGCTATGGGAAGGGAGTCATTAAATAATTTATGGACATTTCCCAGAACCTGAGGGCATGGATTTCCAGACAAAAAGTTCCCATCAAGTCCTCAGCACAATGAATGAGAAAAGCCCTTCACCCCAGCAAAGCAAGGTTAACTTCAAACCTGTGGGTGCAAGAGAAGAGCCACAAGCTTCCCAATAAGGGGAAAGGAAAGGTAGTATACAAAGAGTCAGGAAGGAACAAGAATGCCATTGGCTTCTTTATGTGACTGGAAATCAAACTATAATGGGGAAAAAGTTTTTTTGAAAAAATCCCAATGCAAAATTCTGTATCCACCCAAATAATCAGTTGATGTGATTTTCTGAAAAGCAAGGTCTCAAAAATTTTGCCTTCTATGTATTTTTTCCTGGAAGATAACTGGAGGATGTACTCTACCCAGAAAAGTTTGTAAACCAAATTAGAGGGCACTGAAGATACAGAACTTCAACATAGGAGAAAGGGGAATGGCATCACTAGGATGGTAGTGAAGGTGAATGTGAAAGTGAAGGGAGATCTCAGGGTAAGAGTGGCACCCCTAGGCATGGAGCTCCAGGTCAAAGGCTCTGGAGGAGTCTGTTCAGGAAGATGAAGTTGATGGAGTGCCTGGTGCATGTAAAAATAGAGAAAGGAGATGTAGGTAATTTATGGTAAAGACTCCAGAATTGAATCAGTGGTAAGTACACAGGAAGACAAGCAAGCAAAATAATAAGATAGTTATTAACCAAAATCAGTTGGCATTTTTATCTGTGTCAGCATGGAACTGTGTTCCACAGGATATTCAATGTCTGATTTTTCAAAAGTATATTGCCAGGCCTTTATTCTGAGATGATTCTGGGTGGACTTGAGCCACCAATCTTTCACTCAGCAGCTGAACACCTTAACCATTTGTCCTATGCGGGCACTGCAAGATAGTTATTAGCTCTAGGGAAAACAAAAAGTGCAGGAAAGGAAACATAAAACATACCACATGGACTGTTTGCCTCTTAAAAGTGTAAACATACATAATTTTGATAAAAATTATAATGAAAGCAGAAAATTTATTGTTGTTGCTCTGGTGTTAGGTGTTGTTGACTTGGTTCTGATGGATAGCAACCTTGTGTACAACAGAACAAAACACCGTGTGGTCCTGTACCATCCACATTGTCCTTGCTATATTTGAGCCCGATTTTGAAGCCACTGTGTCAATTCATCTTGCTGAGGATCTTCCTCTTTTTTGTTGACCCTCTACTTTCCCAAGCACTTTACCAAGTCTCCAGGTCTCTACTGATAACATGTCTAAAGTACATGAGATAAAGTCTCTCCATCCTTGCTTCCAAGGAGTGTTCTAACTGTACTTCTTCCAAGACACGTTTGTTCATTCTTCTGGTAGTCCATAGTATACTCAATATTCTTCACCAATGCTATAATTCAAAGGCATCAGTTCTTTTTGGTCTTCCTCATTCATAGCAAATTTATTAGTACGTATAAATTGGCACCCTTCTGCCCTCCCTCTTATTCCCCTAAAGTACCTAGAGTGGAACAAGCCAAACCAAAACATCCTCCTTTGTTCATCATCAAGCAACTAGTTACCCCTTTAGGAACTGGAATTATTCGATCCTAGTTGGGGGGAAAAATGAGAAAATAAATTTGAAAAGGGACCTGTAAGAATAAGAGAGAGAAACCTGGTAATTAGTGCTTTAGGCAGATAATAAATTCTGACTCTCACAAATAAGTCTTTACGAGTTGAGTGCGTATAATTGATACTCTAGCCTGGAGAGCCCATCAGATCACCTTAATCCCACTTTTTGTCTTGTGCATTTTAAATTATTCAGTTCCTTTGAAAACCAGAAATACTGCCTTTGTAGAGTCAGACAGCTCACTCCATGGGGTGCCAATTTAGGATCCCCACAGTGGGTCTGGGAGCTCTGAAAGCGTAGTGCTTAAGGCACTTGACTGCTAACCAGAAGGCTGGTGGTTCAAACCCACCAGCCACTCCTCGGAAGGAATGTTGGGCAATCTACTTCCATAGTGATACTGCCTCGGAAACCTAAGGAGGGGTTGCTATGAGTTGAATCTGACTTGATGGCACATACCAACAACAACAATAGGAAGAAAGACTGGGAAATCTAATTCTGTAGAGGTACCCCCTTGGAAACCCAAGGAGGGGTTGCTATGAGTTGAATCTGACTTGATGGCACATACCAACAACAACAATAGGAAGAAAGACTGGGAAATCTAATTCTGTAGAGGTACCCCCTTGGAAACCCAAGGAGGGGTTGCTATGAGTTGGAATTGACTCTATGGCAGTGACTTTGGCTTGGTTTGGATTTAGTGGCTCCTCTGGACACGCAACAACAACTGGAGAAAGACTAGAAGATCTGTTCCCAGAAAGATTACAACCTAGAAAATCCTATGGGGCCATTCTACTCTGTCATATGGGGTCTGAGTTGAAAATTGACTCGATGGTGGCTAACAACAACAACAACAACAGCATAGTATTCTGTTGTTTGGATGTACTGTGGTTAATTTATCAGGTTCCTTATTGTTAAGAAATCAAGCTGTTTGTCTTTATAAGCAACTCTGCAATACATATTTGTGAATATTTATGACTATTTCCTAGGGAGACACACCTGACAATAGACTTACTGGGTAATGGTTTGCAAAATTCTAGGGCCTTTGATATGAATTGCTAAACCATCCTCCAGAATGAACATGTGATTTTATACTCCCACCAGTGATAAATATAAGCACCTTCTCCCTCACACTTTAGACAAGATGAGATACTATTACTTTGCAGAGTGATGAGCCAAAAATAAAATGTCTTATTTTCATTTGTGTTTCTTTGAATTTTTTTGATTATTGGACGTTTGATTTTTAAAAATTATCTGTTGGTTTTTCCCCATTTTATTTATATTTGAGTTTTTATACTTTTCTAATACCATTTGAAGCACCATTTATATGTTGAGGATATGCCTTTTTTTCTGTCATGCTTTTGCATCCAGTTTGTCTTGCATATTTTTATATGGTTTTTGTGATTCACTTTTATTTTGATGCAATCTCAGTTATAGAAAAGTTACAAGTATAGCACAAATAACTTCCCCACCACCCCCCCTTTGAGTGTAAGTTGCTTACCTGATTCCCCAAAACCCCTGGATACTTGGTGTGTGTTTCCTACTGTGTTTGTTCTCTAGGGCTGCTGTAACAGAAATACCACAGGTGGATGACTTTAACAAGTGGATTTATTCTCTTACAGTTTAGGAGGCTAGAAGTCTGAGTTTAAAGTGCCAGCTCTAGGGGCTGGGTGAAGGCCCCTCAACCTTGAGCTTCAGCTCTGTCCCTTGCTCCTGGCCCACTGGAGCTGGAGGCATCTGTTAACTCAGGCAGCTGCTGGCTGCTGAGGCTGACAAACCCGAGGTTGAGAGGTAAAGTGGCACAGTCCCGAGATTATCAAGCAACACGGCAGACCATTAGTTCAAGTCCAGAAAGAGTCCCAAGATCAGTAGGCAACATGGCAGGCTGCTAAGTGAAGACTTGGCTAAATGCAGGATCAAAGTGCAACAAAAAGCTAGAGACTGGTCCCTAAGGTTTCTCCTTATATACTGGAAGCAGACCACATCCCCAAGGCAGCTACTTAGCTGCTCACAGCAGATTGCACCATGGAGTTGATTATCGGTCTTATCATGGGGAATAACTACATCCAGGTGCCCAGCCACTCAAAAGCAGGTCCAGCCAAGTTTAACCTTAACTATCACACCTATGTCAAGGACATTTTCCCACAAAACCCAAAATGACTTTCAAAATGAGGAAGCTAACATGATACATGTTACATCTATTCCTAACACACCATTTAACTTTTGCCAGTTGTCCCAACAATATCCTTTATAGTGTTGTTGTTGTTGTTATGTGTTGTCGAGTTGGCCCCGACTCATAGCGACCTCTCCTTGGGTTTCTGAGGCAGTATCACTACGGAAGTAGGTTGCCCAACCTTCCTTCCGAGAAGTGGCTGGTGGGTTTGAACTGCCAGCTTTCTGGTTAGCAGTCAAGTGCCTTAGGCACTATGCTACCAGAGCCTTTTACTACCTTATAGTAGAAGGTTCTAATTCAGGATCACATGTTATATTTTGTTGTTATATCTCTTTAGGTTCCTTCAGTCTGGAACAGTTTTGCAGTCTTTTCTTGACTTTCATGAACTTGACACTTTTGAAGATTGTTGTTAAAAAGTTGCCATCAAATCAGGGCCGGTTAATGGTGACCTCATGGATAACAGAATGAACGTTGTCTGATCCCATGCCATCTTCATAATGGGTGGCAAATTTGAATCCATTGTTGTGGCTATTATGTCAATCCATTTCCTTGAGGATTTCCATTGTTTTTTGGGCCCTCTACTTTATCAAACATGATGTCCTTTTCTAGTAATCGGTCTTTCCTGACAAAATGTCCAAAGCAACTGAATTGAACTCTTACCATCCTCACTCGTAAGGAATATTCTGGTTGAATTTCTTCTAAGACTTATTTGTTCATTATTTTTCACAGTTCGTGGTATATTCATTATTCTTCACCATTACCACAACTCAAAGACAACAGTTGATTTGAAGACAACAGGCCATTTGTCAAATGTCCCTCAATCTGTGCATTTCTGATGTTTCCTCATGGTTGTCTTCAGATTATCCATATTTGGCAGGAATATCAGCAGTGAGACCGTGTGCTTCTCATTGCATCCCACCAGATAACATGTGATTTTGATTTGCCTCATACTGGAGATATTAAACTGTTCACTCGGTTGAAGTAAAATCTCTCAGGTTATTCCACTGTAAAATTTTTTTTTCCCTTTGGAATTAACAGATACTTTGTGAGGAGGTACTTTGAGAATATGTAAATATCTGTTCCTCCTCAAAATTTCAATTGACTTATTATTTTTAAACTCATGGATTTCTATTTTATGCAGTGGATTGTAATCTGTTACTATTATTTATTTATTTTAAACTTTTTATTTTATTTATTTATAGTGATTTGGGTGAAAGTTTATTGAGCAAATTGGTTTTCCATTCCACAATCCATACTCATCCTATTTTGTGACATTTACTGCAATCCTCACACTGAAACAGTATTTATTATTATTTTTTTGGATTATTATCTAGGATTTGGGCAATAGGGGCCCCTTCAAGAGGCTTTCTGTATCTTTTTGACATGCTTCCATCATTCTTTGAACATTTTCTCATTTTTGAGCAAATCAATATATTCTTCCTGACCTGGGAATTAGCCATTTCTCCAAGAAGCCCTGCTTCCTTTTAGTAGAGAATGGCATTTAGAAGCCAAGATTTGGGTTTTGGGTGTGCTTATTGTTACTGTGGTGTTACTGCTCCCAGATTCTCTCAGTGGGCACACACATAGAAGTATACACACACGCACACATATATCCATGAATTCACACCAATACCTCCAGCTCTAATCACATACATCACATCACAGAGTATATTCTCATTTCCTCAATTTCCATTTTTGTGACTATCTTCTATGATAGTAAGAAGCCTGGGTCTCATCACCTAGAATATGTTTCATTATTTGATCAGTATCTTGTATGTAACCAGTCTCCCATCACTATCCTGGATATAGGGCATTTTCCTCCCCCTTCTCCCAGTGAAGATGTCTTTCTTTTGCTGTTCTGCTGGGCTACTCACCAGCATGGAGAGTCCTTCACTCTAGGTTGTGGCATCCTGTGTTGGGCTGTCCCTTGCTCTTTAGATGCCCTCCCTCCTCACTTATTTGAGCTTTGACATTCTATAAGGGTCAGTGCCTATCCTCATGAATGTCACCTTTGCTCTGCTCAGGCTTTGGCACCTCATGTATGATTCATGGTACTCACCTCACCTTGATGCATTCCTACCTTGTTTGTCCTACCTCATGGCTTTTGATCTTAATTGTTCTGGAAGGGAGAGGAAGAGTGTATATGGTATATTTTGATGTATGGATGCTTTACATTTAATTTTCAATTTTTATTGTGATTTGGGTGAAAGTTTATAGAGCAAATTGGTTTTCTATTCATTAGTTTATGTATATTTTGTTTTGTGACATTGATTGCAATCCCCACAATTTAACAGTACTCTTCCCACTTCCGCCCTGTGGTTACCATTTTTTCTCACTTCTTTAGGATATATACCTAGTAGTGGGATTGTTTGATCAAATGGTATTTCTATTTCCACCTTTTTAAGGAAGTGTCATACCATTCCTTGTTGTAAAATGGTTGCACCATTTTACAGTCCCACCAGCAGTGTGTGAGAGTTTCAACCTCTCCCTCACCAGCATTGTTTTCTATCTTGTTGAACTTTGTTATTGTTACTGGGGTGAGATGATATCTTGTTATTTTGATTTGCATCTCTCTAATGGCTAATGATCATGTGCATTTCTTCATGTTTATTGACAGCCTGAATATC
>NW_006921639.1:12026260-12047637 GCF_000298275.1 Orycteropus afer afer | reverse complement strand
TTTTTTTTTCCCAAATGATTTTGAGTTTTGTTCTACATTGTTCTCCCTCTCTATCCAGGATCTCCTACATAGATCCCCCTCTGAGTGGTTGACAGTAGTAGCCAGGAACCATCTAGTTCTTCTGGTCTTAGTTGTATAGGCTGAGGGTCACATTGTATACCAGTTGCTTGGACTAATTGTTTCCACGAATCTTTGGTTTTCTTCATTCTTCTTTGCTCTGGATGAGGAGAGACTCATCGTTGCATCTAGATGGCTGCTTGCAAGCTTTTAAGATCTCATTCGCTACTCGCCAAAGTAGGATGTGGAACGATGTTTTGTGTTGTATGTTATGCCAGTTGGGCCTGATGTCCCCTGCAATTATGGTCCTGAGCCCACAGGCCCAACTACTCACTCCCTCTGGGTAGCTGGCAGTCCTCTGCCCATTTTTAACTGGATTGTTTGTCTTTTTGTTGTTGAGGTGTTAAAGTTTTCTAAATTTTGGAAGTAAGTCCGTTGTTGGATATGTTGTGGCCAAATATTTTTTCCCAATCTGTAGGTTTTCTTTTTACTTTTTTGGAGAAGTCTTTTGATGTGCATGAGATTTTAATTTTTTGAAGGTCCCAGTCATCTACTTTATCTTTCTGCTGTTTTTGTATTTTTTAAAATTATGTTTGATAGTTGATTTATGCCAGAAACTAGGGCCTCTAAGTTTGCCCCTGTTTTTGATTTGATGATCTTTATAGTTTTGTTTTTTACATTTATAGTTTTGTTTTTTACATTTTATCCATCTTGAATTAGCTTTGGTATGTGGTGTGAGGTATGGATCTTGTTTCATTTTTCTGTAAATGGATATCCAGCTTTGCCAGCACCATTTATTAAAGAGTCTGTCTCTTCCCCCATTTAATGGATTCTGGCCCTTTGTCAAAGATCAGCTATCCATAGGTGGATGGATCTGTTTCTGGGTTCTCAATTCTGTTCCACCGGTCTGTGTGTCTGTCATTGTACCAGTACCACGCTGTTTTGACTACTGTGGCTGTATAGTAGGTTTTGAGATCAGGAAATGTGAGACCTCTTAATTTGTTCTTCTTCCATAGTGCTTTGGTTATCTGAGGTCTCTTTACCTTCCATATAAAAGTAGTGTTTGGTTTTTCCGTGTCCTTAAAGAATGTTGATGGAGTCTGCATTCAGGTTGCATTGTATCTATAGATTGCTTTGGAGAGTGTTGATATTTTCACAGTGTTCATTCTTCCTATCCATGATCAGGGTATACACTTCCATTTATGTAGGTGTCTTTTAGTTTTTTGTACTAGTGTTTTGTAGTTTTCTTTGTTTAGGTCTTTTGTATTTCTGGTAAGATTTATTCCAAAGTATTTTGTCTTTTTGGTAGCTATTGTAAATGGAATCGTTTTCCCCATTTCCTTTTCAGAGATATCTTTGTTGATGTAGAGAAGTCTGACTGATTTTCGTATGATCTTGTACCCTTCCAGTTTTCTGAATCTTTCAATTAGTTCCAGTAGTTTTCTTGGTGAGTCTTTGAGGTTTCCTATATATAAGATCATATCATCTGCAAATAGAAATAATTTTCCTTCATCATTACCAATTTGAATGCCCATTATCTTTTTTGCCTTATTGCCCTGACTAGAACTTTCAATGCAATATTGAATAGGAATGGTGATAGAGGATCTCTTTGTCTGGTTGCAGTTAGTGAGGGAAATGCTTTCAGCCTCTCTCCATTGAGAATAATGTTGGTCATTCATTTTGCATATATGCCCTTAATTATGTTAAACAATTTCCCTTCTAGTTCTATTTTGATACTTTCCATTTTAGAGAAAGTGAAGCTATCAACTTTATTTATTTATTTACATGTTCTCAATTTGGATTCCCTGAGTGGTACAAGCAGTTAACACGCTTTATTGCTAATCAAAAGTTTGGAGGTTCAAGTGCATTCAGAGACATCTCAGAAGAAAGGCTGATCTGATTATGAAAAATCAGCCACTGAAAACTCTGTAGAGCACAATTCTACTCTGACACACATTGGGATCGATGAGTCAAAATCTACTGGATGGCGACTTTTTATCCCCCTCAATTTAGTGCCATACTTAAAAAGGCCTTACCCACTCATCTTATCCTGGGTTCCCCTAAAAGGAGAACCTATGAGAAAGCCTTGTGTTCAGAGAGTTGACTTTGAGAAATGATCCTCGGAAAGAGTAGTGGGGGGCTGGGAATAGCAAATCAGGGAAGGAATGGAAGCCAACACTAGGGTGTATCCTAAAGTTGGTTTAACACTTTGGGAAACTGGGATTCAATCCTGTTGGGCTGTCAAGAGCTGTGTAAAATGTGCCTCAGAATTGTCTCCTTGATAGATGGAAGAGGGACATAATCATCTTCCAGCTTTTATCCCTCAAGGGGGTGTTAAATCCCTTACAACTTCACATTTGTGTACACACAAAAATGGCCGAATGGGCTACTGCAAATATCTCTCAGAGCTATGACAAGAAACCTGGAGCAGAAAGAGAGAACAATAGGTGCCACTGAGGTAAGGTGTTGGCAGACTACACCTAATGCAGTGGTTGCTATAGTAATACCCAGAACAAAAAGATGGGCTGAGAGGAGGTGAAGCAAACACAAGAGATGTCTAATATACAAGCCAAAGATAATAGAAATATTAGTCCACATTTTCCTTTAATGTGGTTTATTTAAAAATATTTAACACTTCTGAAATTTATTTTGAATTATGATATGAGGTAGGGACGGAGCTTACGTTTTTCCCCTGCTGGTTGAACAGTTATCCCTAAACCATAATTCAGTGAATAATCCATATTTTTTACAAAGTTTTGAAATTCTACCTTAAAATTATTTTGAAATTTCAAATATATTGAGTGCATTTAATTATCCTGTTCCAACAATTTCTTTTTTGGTATAATACTATTTTAATTATTGTAGCTTTAGAAAGCATTTCATTATCTGCAGAACAAATATTTCCTCAATGACACTTTTTTTCAAAAATTTATTAATGACCAATAGGAGTTTCTTTTTCCAGAGGAACTTTTTTTTTTTTTTTTAATTTTTATTGTGAGTTGGGTGAAAGTTTACAGAGCAAGTTTATTTTCCGTATAGCAGTTCACATACACTTTTTCTCATGACATTTACTGCAATTTACTCCAATGCAACAGCTCTCTTTCCACTTTCTCCCCATAGTTACCTCTTCCCTGTGTCCTTCCCTCTCATGCACTCCTGCCTCCTGAGCTGTCTCCCTGTGCACACACAGCCCTTCTATTCTCCTATGATTGATCTCTCCAAGGAGTATATCTAGCTCATATGGCTGTCTTTGGTTTGGCTGGAAGCCACAGGAGTGGGTTCAATTCCAGACTTGAAGGGCAACTAGGGGTCATAGTCTCAGGGGTTCCACCAGGCTCTATCAGACCAGCAAAACTGGTCCCCCCCCCCTTTTTTTTTTTTTAATGATTTTGAGTTTTATTCCACATTGTTCTCCCACTCTATCCAGGATCTTCCGGAGGAACTTTTGAATTGTTGTGTTTTCAGTTCCCATTTCACTTTCTCCTCTGCTTGTCCATTGTTAAGCTAAGTAGCAAACCTTTGTTTCACAGATGGCCAAAAGACATGAAAACAGAAAACTTAAGGACACAGAGGTGTATTTCCACTCACTGTGGTGCTACCCTTTAATTTCACCTTCACAGAAGTCCTGTGACTTTAGGTTGTTGTTGTTAGCTGAGTTGGCCTCTGACTCATGGAGATCCCATGCACAATGAGATTGGACCACTGCAATCCATAAGGTTTCCATTAGCTGATTTTTGGAAAGTAGATTGCCAGGTCTTTCTTCTTGTTTTGTCTTAGTCTGGATGCTCTGCTGAGCCTGTTCAGAATCCTAGCAACATGCAAACCTCCACTGACAGAGGGGTGGAGATTGTGCGTGAGGCGCGCTGGTCAGGAATGAAACCCAGGTCTCCAGCGCTGCGGTAGTTAAGGTTGTGTGTCAATTTATCCGGGCTGTGGTTTGAAGAGGCTTGGCAGCTGGGTGTAGTTATTCTCCATGATGAGAATGTAATCACCTCCTTGGTGGAATCTGCTGTGAGCACCTCCTCAGTTGAAGGGAAATTGTCTTTGGGGTGTGGCCCATTTCCAGTATATAAGGAGAAGCTTTGAGCAAGGTCTCTAGCTTTTTGGAACATTTTGGACCCTGTGTTTGGCCACATCTTCATCTCCAGTTCCTGGAGTTAAACCTGTGGCCTGCCATGTTGCCTGCTGATCTTGGAATGGTGCCATTTTACCTGCCAATCTTCGGTTCATTCTTCAGCCTCAGCAGCCAGTAGCTGCATGAGTCAGAAGAAGCCTCCAGCTCCAGGGGGCCTGGAACAAGAGGCAGAGCTGAAGCCCAAGGTTGAGGCCCCTTTACCCAGCTTCTAGAGCTGGCAGTCTGAACTTGGACTTCTAGCCTCTAAATTGTAAGAGAATAAATCTCTGTCTGTTAAAGCTATCTACCTGTGGTGTTTCTGTTATTGCAGCACTAGAGAACTAAGACAAGCATGGAAGGCAAGAATTCTACCACTGAGCTCCCAGTGCCCTTTGTGACTTTAGGAAAGGGTACTCACTCTGTAGATCACAAAAACAAGGCTTAGAAAGGGTTTGTCCAAGATCCTTCAACTAGTAAGCACTGGGAACAGATGCAAAACTCAGTTTTGTGTTCTTGAACCTCTTTGGAAAGAGTAACAGTCTAGGAATTAGGTCTGAAGTCTGTGCTTCTAATGAGAAATACTTGGTCTTGATAAGTTGTAATTGAAGCACAATATTACCTAAGACTCCAGAAAGACTTTCCTTAGAGTAAGAGGTATGTGATATTAGAACAAATATGGAGCATCTTCTGTGAGGGACTTTAAATAGAGAGCTTGGTTCTAAAGACTGTCCTTGATAAATGATGGCAGTCTTACTTCCTGGCAGACTTCACTTTTCCACCTTTTAGCCTCTGCTGCTTTGCACCTTGCTAATGGTGGATGCTTTTGTTGGCAGCCACTGCTGGTCTCTTCATTGTTGCTTGTCACTGGTTTCCCTAGAACTCAGCTCATCACAATCACCCAGTCCCTTGTCCTTTGAGGCTCCTGGCTGGTTCTCCACGTATGCTGTGTTGGTCCTTCTGTGCTTCCCATCTGGACCCTTCATAGCCTGGGCCATCTCAGTTCTGCAAAAGCATCCTGAGAATAAAAGTATACAAATGGGAAAATTATGGATTCTTTGAGTAAAGTTGTTCCTGCTCTACTGCAACACTGCATACTTTTGTGAATTTCAACTGTTGGAAAGAAATGAGAATACTAATTTTTTCTTTGTGATGAGAAGAAAACATAATTGAATGACTCCTCTGTGCCAGGCACTTTATAGGTCACTCCATTTAATCTTCACAGCAATCCTATAGGAAAGAACACTTATCTCCACTTTACAGATGAGTAACTGAGGTCAGGAGGCTTACAGAATCTGTGCTAAGTCATATGGTATATCACTAGCAAAGCTAGGGCAAGACCCCAGGTCTGCTAGACTGCAAGTGCAATTCCACAAATGTTATGTTGACATCCTACTGTGTGTGCCTGACACTGTGCTTCGAGTCTGTAGCTGCGTCCCTATTGCCAAGGATTTGAACACATCAGTTAAGGACTTTTTTTCTGTAGGTACACATTTTTCTTTGAGCCACTCTCCATTTTAAGCACACTGTGTATAGATTTTTGTAGTCTGATCTCTTGAGAAATGTATGTTTAGAAAGCTGCAGAGCAGTGGACGTAGAAAGACTGTGGGAGATGGAGTTCTATCCTCTCTGTGGGCAGTTGAGCCACATGTGTTAGTTTCTTTCATTTTTCCCTTGGCTCAGGAAAGAATGGTTGGGCTTTGCACATGAAGGTGGAGGACTTTGCAAGCTTGCTAACTGTCTTGCCCCATTCAGATGCATCAGACTGATAGAACATCTCTCCCTAGCTGCAGGACTGCAGTTCTGAGAGTGCCTGAATAGAAAACCACTCATTTTCCTTCTCAAGAGAGGTGCCCAAAGCAGATATTTCAATATATTCCAATTTAGCCGAGGGATGCTAGAACATGGATGCTGTTGCCAAGGAAACCACCTCCTTCCTCCCTGTGTGCTGTGCATACGTGTATCATTTCATCTCTCTGCTCTCCAAGGTAATATCATAGCCCCGTGCTTGGGGAAGGGTTTTTAAAAAGGCATATAAAACCTCTTAGCATCAAGAAGATTCATTAAATGATCTCACTCCAGAGAAGCTTAAATTATTCTTTTTAGACCCTTTTATGCTGAGGACGGGGAAACGGCTGAGTCAGTGCTATCTCTCGTAGCCCAGCTTGGTGTCTTGGTGGAAAGTTTTCAGAAATAAACAAATCAGGGTTGGGAAGCTCAGATGGGGAGTATGTGCGTATAATAATAACAAGGCCATCATGTAGCTGTAATGTCAGCGGCTAATCCCTCAGAGTGGATCTGCCAAGACCACCTTGATCTACAGGCCTCCTGGGTGCAAAGCCACGTTGCACAGGGAAGGCTTCAAAGCAGAGACAAGAGAGGGTCTCTGTTGTAAGACTACCTGTCAAAGGGACCCTTGTTGGAGAATAGCAGGGGCATTTCTGCTTCCCAATCTCTTCTCAAGCACAAGCCTGGAACTGTGTTTTTCTAGCCCCAGCATCTAGTTATCAGTCCACCTCTCTCTCCTCCTGGTTGTTGTCATCACCCTTCTCATCTTTCTCTGCCCTGACTCCATATATTAAAGTCACTTATATACCTGGCAAGTGAAAAGGCAAACCAGGCTTTGTTTCAGTGATTGTCTGAGAGCCCTTGACCTTGCCTTTGAATCTACACCTTTTTCTTCTCAGCCCTTGTCACTTCTGGTGCTCAGATCCACTCCTGCCCACTAGACAGATTTGGCTCCCTTCGTTCAATTAGTGGCACTAGCCAAGGATATTGGCTTATATCATTGTTGTTATTAATTGCCATCAAGTCAATGCTGACTCATGGTGACTCCTTGTGTGTGGAGTAGAACATCTCCGTAGGGTTTTTCAGGCATGTGACCTGTCAGAAGCAGATGACCAGGCCTTTCTAGTGCCTCTGGTGTGTTCTAACTGCCAGCCTTTTGGCCAGCAGTTAAATGCTTAAGCATTGGTACCACCCAGGGACTCCTTGGCTTTATTAGTCGTTCTCAACTGGAAGAAATTTTGCCCCACCCCTACCCCAGGTAGCATAAATAGTTTGCTCTCGGCTAGGCTGTAATCAAAAGTTAGTGGTTCGAGTTTACCGAGAGGCACCTTGGAAGAAAGGCCTGGTGATCTGCTTCCAAAAGATCACAGCCATTGAAAACTGTACGGAACACCGTTCTACTCTGACACATGTTGTTTGTTGTTGTTGTGTGCTGTTGAGTCAGCTCCGACTCATAGCGACCCCTCCTTGGGTTGCCGAGGCTGTATCACTGTGGAAGTAGATTGCCCAACCTTCCTTCCGAGGAGTGGCTGGTGGGTTTGAACCGCCAGCCTTCTGGTTAGCAGTCAAATGCCTTAGGCACTATGCTACCAGAGCTCCTACTCTGACACATATGGGGTTGCAATGCGTCAGAATTGACTTGATGGCAATGGATTTAGTTTTGGTTTCAGGAAACTAATAAATCAGTTGGTATGGAGTCAACTGGTGAAGTTGTTGTCTGCCCCATGACGTCTTTCCTTAACAAGCCACAGGCTTTCCTACTATAGCTGCTGATCATTGTAGGGAGAACAGTTAGGCAACAATGAAAACACCAGCTCTGAGATATGACAAAGGTTCCAGGATTCTGTTGTCTTCTTAAGCTGCAGTCCCTGCCTTCTCTCTTCTGAAGGGCAAACAATGGCCTCTTCTGACTTGACCTTCTGCTTTTTTTTTTTTTTTTTTTGGTAGATGGACTTCCCAAACCCTAAGTCTCCTCCTTACCAGCTTCTTTCTCTTTTTTTTTTTTTTTTTTTTGGTAGATGGACTTCCCAAACCCTAAGTCTCCTCCTTACCAGCTTCTTTCTCTGATAGGCTTATTTTTACAGGGTCTTCAGGGTTAAGAGCCTGGACTTTAGAACCAGATGACCTAGGATTTGAGTCCCATCTCCACGCTTAATAGTAGTGTGACTTTGGACAAATTCCTAACCTCTCTGTGCCTCGGTTTCTTCTGTAAATGGGGATAATAATAATAATACTTATATGGTTAGTATGAGATCAAATGAGTTTCATATGTGGAGTTCTTGGTTCACAGTTGGCCATACTTAGGTTTGGCCATCATTATTATTGTTATTTTCCCAGCATGTTGCCTTATTGATGCAAAATAAGGCAGAAGCTTTTGTCTGCATCTTGTGAGTCATATGTTTCCCTCCGTGGAACTCAGCCACTCCTGAAGTGCCACAGATTTGTTGCCATGCCCTGTCCAAGTGCTGCTGCTGAGACATCCCTGGGTGCTCTGTCCTGGGTGTTTTGAGGGTTTCCTGTGGTGGAGGAAGATAGCAATAACTGTGGGGACAGAGGGTTGTTGTTGAAATGCACTTGTTCCTGAGGAGCAACTCGCTCTGGTCTGGCTTTGCATGAGTGTGCCTAGCTCTGGGCCAGCATCATCATTCTTCAAGGAGGGCGATGGGTGGAGATGGATGTCTTTCTTCCCCACATACTGCTGCCATGCCTTTCTCTGTCCAGTGTGAAAAGCAATGCCAGCATAATCTACCTGCCAGGGCTGCTGTGAACATCACATGAGATTATAGGCCTGGAACCACATAGATAACATGACTTACCGGATGTTGCTATGTGGGTAGCATCACTCTCTATATCCTTTCTTGCCCTGACTCCATAAATTAAAGTCATCTCCATACCTGGAAGTGAAAAGGCAAACCAGGCTTTGTTTTGGTGATCATCTGAGAGCTCCTGGCCTTGCCCTTGAATGTACACCTTTTTCCTCTCGGGCCTTCCTAGCTTCTGGTGCTTAGATCCACTCCTGCCCGCTGGACAGCTGGATTAAAGTTGGCTTACCTTGTTCAGTTAGTGAGGTGACACTACCACTGTCAGGGTGGGGTGATAGTGAATGACAATTACCAGACATCCTCTTTACAACCTGGCTAAGAAGTTTATGTGTGCCATCTCATATAACCCAGTAACACTGTGGGGAAGATGCAGCATCCCCATTTCATAGGCCAGATAGCTTGAGTTTAGAAATGTTACATCACCGGTTCAAGTTACACAGCCCAGGGTGGCAGCCCCAGGATCGTAGCCTAGGTCTCTCTGCTTTAAAGCTCATGTTGTCCCTGTGTCACATCTCCTAGCCACTGGGGAAACTTTACAGCATCTAACAGGAGCTCCCCACCTGGTTATCTTGGATGACCAGGCTTAGCAGAGGTGCCTTGCCAGCTGATAACCAATAGTCGTCCAGTCAATTGCAACTCATGGCAACACCACATGTGGCAGAGTAGAATCGTGCTCAATAGGGTTTACAGGCTAATTTTGCAGGAATAGATCAACAGGCCTTGCTTCCAAGGTGCCTCCAGGTGGACTTGAACTGTTAACCTTTTTGTTAGCAGCTAAACACATTAACCACTTACATTACCAGCTAACAGGCACTCACACTGCTACTGTCTAGATGGGCTGGGGCTGGGCTCAGACTATCTGCTCGGGGTACTTTGTGGCCTGCCAGCTGTCCTGGTGCCAGAGGGTCCTGCTGCTCCTGTGCCCATGGGACACTTCCTGGGAAGCCCATGATTTATGTCAGGGGCCTAGAGCTCAACACTGCCAGTTCCTTGTTCTCTTGTCTCTCTTTCCAACCCACTCGCTAATCTCTCGTTCACACACAGAACCTCCCCATATACTCCTGTTTCCCTCCTCAATCCCTTTCCTGGCTTTTGTACTTTATGATGCAGGGACTTGGGTGAGGAAACTCATTAAAGTCATTATTCCGTGCACAGAAATGTGTCTTTCATCCCATTCATATTTAATGTTCCTCCCACTTGATCTTTTGACGCTTTTTAATTCTTGATATTACATGGCACACACACACAGCTCTCGTAGGAGATCACTTTTTCTAGAGTTGTCATTATTGCTCTCTGTGTGAGGGGTGCTCCTCATTATGTACTTATTAATTTCTAAAAAGGTTTCAGTATTTTGAGATTGATGCATTGACTTTGAGTAATCACAGGAAGTCGATGTCATTGTGATAGGAGGTGAGGTGAGAACAGAGGACAAAGGTCTCGATGCTCATCCTGGTGTCATTGTTCATCTCTGGAGCTCAGGTGGCCATCTTTGATATGGGAGGATCCATATTTTTTGGCCTAGTCCAACTCCCCTCCCCTTCTTCCATACTCAGCATCAATTAGACTTTTTGAGGTGTAAGCAACTGGATTAAACACTGTCTAATTTATAGTAAAAGGAATTTTTTTTGGAGGAGACAGCTACACATAGAATCATAGAAAAGGCTGAAGAATTAGCCCTCAGAGAAGGCAGACCAGGGCAGCTCTGTGGACCTGGGAGCTCTTCAGACTCTGTGTCAGAGGAAGGAGGTCTGATAGCTGTGAACCTTTGTTTTCTTACCTCCAATTCCAGGGAGAGAACAAATCAACTCACATGCCCAAGGAGATGGGGGTATTTTGATCTACAGTTGTGGTATGATTTCATCCAATGAGGGCAAAGTGTTCCCCAAAGTAAGAGTTTGTTTGCAGAAGGAGGGAAGTAGATTCTGAGATGGTGAAGACAACAGAAGTCCATGACACAATCCAAACAGTAGGAGTGGGGTGGAGGGAGCATCAGAGAGTGAAAGGAAGAAGCAAATCATTCAGCTCTAATCTTTGACCAAGAGACATTTCTCTGGGCCTCAGAGATTGCCTTTAATTTCAAGGGCTGGCACACATTTTCTGGAAAGGGTCAGGTAGCAAATATTTTTGGCTTTCAGGGCCATATGGTTTTCATCACAGTTATCTACCATAGACAATATGTAAATGAATGGGTCTGACTGTGTTCCAACAAAACTTTCAAAAACAAGCAGTGGGCCTGATTGGGCCTGAGAGCCATAGTTTGCTGACTCCTGTTTTAGTTGATTGTATTTCATAGTGGGGAAGGTCCCTTCCAGTTTGAGGAATCCTTGTATCTCTAAGGCAGTGGTTCTCCAACTTGGTTCTTCTTCAGAATCACCAAGGAGGCTGCTGAGAATATAGCCCCACCCCAAAGATCTCTGGTGGCAGAGTGGTTAAAGCATTCAGTTGCTAATCAAAAGATTGGTGGTTCGAATCTACCAGCTGCTCCACAGGAGAAAAATGAGGCAGTCTGCTTACATAAAGATTTAGGGGCAGTTCTACTCTGTTCTATAGGGTTGCTATGAGTTAGAATCAACTAGATGGCAGTGGGTTTGGGCCCTACCTGAGACTTGCCAAATCAGTCTCTCAGAATAGGCCCAGGCTCTGCATTCTAACAAGTGTTCTAGATGATTCTGAAATACACAGTGTTGAGGACTGCTCAGTACACAGTACTGAGATTCAAGGAGACAATCTTACATGAAACGTGGAACTAGCATATGAGGCAGGGTGGTGGGCTTAGGTGCTAAGAGGAGGGTGCAGCCCTTGAGGGCAGGGATAGTGTATATGTGCAGGGCAGGCGTCCCAGAGGAGGGGCCAAGTGTCAGGGCTGTCACTGTGCTAACCTGGCCCTTTCCAGCTGCCAGTCTCTTTTCCCATCCTGTGCTCTACTATTGATTAGCCAGGAGGGGAGTTGATTAAAAGTCCAGGTGCTAAATCAGCTATTTGGTTCCCTGCTGTGAAACACTGAGGTCCCAGAATAGTTTTCTGACTTCAACATTCTGAAAAGTCTCCAGCCATAAGCCAGGGCCTCTCCTTTGGCTTCTCTCAAAGGTCATCCTTGCCATAATCATCCTGCCTCCCTGCAGGCCTACTTGATCAGGACCCTCCTATCTCCTTTGCCCAAGATGACATACACCTGTGCTTCTTTCTGGCACTGACCAAGTTCTGTTAAACCCAGCTTTCTCTTGCCATACTTTTTAATATATTGGACTAAGAATCAGGGCTCTGAACAAGTTTGAGCCAGTTCAGTCATTACTGATGAAGTAAAATCAGAACAGACTCAAATTTGTGAAATGTGAAGCAGAATGAGAATGGGAAAAATTGCTTGTTGAAACTTTGAAACGGGAGACATGGAAGAGGTGTTGTAGGCCCTTTCAAGAGCCTGATGTTGGAGATTGGATTATTGGCAGGACTGTGGGAAGTGACACACATTTGAAGCAGCATGATTGGCCGCCATCTCTGAGTAGACACTGCTATTTACAACTCAACTGGGCAAAAGATTTGGTTGCTGTGCAGTGTGCACGTTGCCCTTGTTTTCTAAGAAGGAAATTAAGTTTTTAGCAGGGTGTAAACTTGTGATTTTTCCTGTTCCAGGTCACTCACGTTTTATAAATTCAGACCCGTTCTGGTTTCGCTTCATCAGCCATGACTGAACCAGGAAGAACCAGTTTGAAGCCTCCTAGGAACTTGGGAGTGGCTCTCCCTATCTTTCTCCTTCTGCTATGTTTTCTTTCTCAATGTATTAGTTTTCTAGGGCCACTGTAACAAACAAGTTGAGTGCCTTAAAATATCAGAAATGTATTATTTCACAACTCTGAGCTCTGGTCACATAGTGCCTAAGGCACTTGACTGCTAACCAGAAGGCTGGAGGTTCAAACCCACCAGCCACTCCTCAGAAGAGAGATTGGGCAATCTGCTTTGGTAGTGTTACTGCCTCGGAAACCCAAGGAAGGGTCACTATGAGTTAGATCCGACTTGAGGCAGTGAGTTTTCGTTTGGTAGGCTAGAAGTCCAAAATCAAGGTGTAAGCAGAGTTGAACTCCGTCTGAAGTCTCTGAGGGAGAATCTGTTTTATGCCTTGCTCCTAATTTCTCGTGGCTCCCAGGAATCCATGGTGTTCCTTGCTTTGCAGGTACATCACTGCAATTTCTACCTCTACCATCATGTGGCCATCTTCCCTCTGTGTCTCTTTTCCTCCTTAATATTGGAGTATGTCATATTGGATTATGACCCACCTTAGAGGATCTCTGGTGGCATAGTGCCTAAGGCATTTGACTGCTAACCAGAAGGCTGGAGGTTCAAACTCACTGACCACTCCTCGGAAAGAAGGTTGGGCAATCTACTTCCGTAGTGATACTGCCTCAGAAACCCAAGGAGGGGTCACTATGAGTCAGATGTGGCTCAACGGCAGTGATTTTTTTTTACTCCAGTGTGACTTCATATTAACTGATAACATCTTCAAAGATATTTCCAAACAAGGCCATGTTTACATGTACTTCAACGTAATTTTGAGAGGGGACACAATTCAATCCATAATACTCACAAAAACCTCTGGGGCCTCTTCTGCTAGGAAGGGAATGTCCAGCCTGAGAAACTTTAGCCACAAAGAGAGAATGGATTCTTGCTCCTTGGGAGTGGCCCTGATTCCAGAAGGCCTCTGGCCATAGCTGCTCTCTTCTTGGATTTAGTAGTTTTCATCTAGGCCCAGGAATTTACACTTTACAAACCCTCCATGTCATCTGATGCACATCGTTTTTGGGTCATGTTTTGAGAAGTTTTACTTTAATTTCCAGTGGCCCTTGGTTGGGCCTTTTGGCTCTTCATCATTCACATTTCTTTTGATGCATCATCAGTCCTAAGCCACCATCAGTGATCACCTCTCTCTCATCTCTCCATTTTCTTTCTCTGGGACCCAGTCATTGCTCTTGAGCTTTGGAACCACATATCCAAATACCTATAATGTGCCAAAGACTAGAAACACTCAAATTGGAATCTCTCATCTTCTACTCCAAGCTTGCTCATCCCTGTGCTCCCCTTCCCTGTGTCTGGGACAATAACCAACCCAGGTAAGCAAATGAGAAAACTCAAGTCCCCATTTTTCACTGTCTGCCCTTCCAAAGATCCAATCAAGTTCCAAGTTCTGTACATTCTAAGACCAAAATACACCAGTTGCTCTTCATTCTCACTGCCACCCCTCTGTCCCAAACCTCAAAAGCCAAAACCCAAATCCACTACCATTGAGTCAATTCTGACTCATAGTGAGACAGAGTATAACAACCCTGTGGAGTTTCCAAGGCTATGCATCTTTATGGAAGCAGACTGCCTCATCTTTCTCTTGTGGAATGGCTGGTAGGTTTGAACCATCAGCCTTTCAGTTAGCAGTCAAATTCTTCAACCGCTGTGCCACTAGAGCTTCTCCTCTATCCAAGCCACCATAATTAATTAAGTCTCAAAAATATGTGTTGGAATTGGAGTCCTAATACAAATACCTGTGTATGTAGTCCCATTTGGGAATAGAGTTTTCTTTGTTATGTTAATTAGGCCATATCAGCGTAAGGTATGTCATAACCCAATCACTTCTGAATTATAAGAAGGAGCATAGACACAGAGACAAGAAGCACAAATGCAGGGAAGATAGATGCCACATGGAGATTGCCAAGGAACTGAGGATCTCTGATGCTGTGGAAGCTGAGACAAGGATCTTTCCCCAGAGCTGACAAAGAGAGAGAGAGCCTTCTCCTAGAGTTGATGCCCTGAATTCTGACTTCTGATCTTCTGAACTGTGAGAAAATCAATTTCCATTCATTAAAGCAACCACTTGTGGTATTTCTCTTATAGCACCACTAGGAAACTAAGACAAACCCCACTTTGACTTCCGGTCCTCACACTTGCCTGCTCCCATCTAGTTTCTGCATAGCAACGAGGGACCTCTCTAGAGCTTCATTCTGACCTTGCCACTCTATATTCAGGCCTCCAATGGTTTTCTGTTGTTTAGACAAAATCCCTCTTTAACCTGGCATACAAAGTTCCTCATGACTCCTCTTCTATCTCCAGGCACTGACTCTTCCATCAGCAAGATCAAGTAGTTATTTCCAGAGCCTTGTTGGGCCCAAGGCCTGGGCAGAAAATTCTAAATATCCTAGCGAGTTTAATTAATTTTTGTCCGTGAGATAACATACAAAGAGTCAGATTATCAAACCAGATTCCTAAGAGTCAGAGCTTTCCAGAGCAATAAGGCAAGAAAGGGAAATGAAAGGCATCCAAATTGGCAAGGAAGAAGTAAAACTATCCCTGTTTTAAGATGATATGATCCTATACATAGAAAATCCCAGGGATTCTATAATAAAGCTACTGGAACTAGTAGAAGGATTCTGCAGAGTGGCAGGGTACATGATCAATATATAAAAATCACTGGGATTCCTCTACACTAACATAGAGAAGCCTGAAAAGGAAATCAGAAAAACAATACCATTTATAATAGCCACCAAAAAATATGAAATACTTAGGACTAAACCTAACCAGGGATGTAAAGACTTATAAAAAAAACCTACAAAACATTTTGATAAGAAACCAAAACAGACCTACAAAAATGGAAGAGAAACCATGGGTGGACAGGTTGAAATATTAGGTATGTATATGAAATGGAAGGAGCTCTGGTAGCATAGTGCATAAGGCACTTGAATGCTAACCAGAAGGCTGGTGGTTCAAACCCACCAGCCACTCCTCAGAAGGAAGGTTGGGCAATCTACTTCTGTAGTGATACTGCCTCGGAAACCCAAGGAGGGGTCACTAGGAGTCGGGTCCGACTCGACGGCACATAACAACAACAACAATATGAAGTGGAGAGTGCACCCAGGAACATGTATAGGGTTGGCAGACAGTGGTCCAATAACTTTATGTGTATGGTCTGAATTCCCAGGTGTATAATGGGGCTGACAAGGGGCAAGGTTGTAGTCACTGCTTGGTCACAGCCAGCTACCCAGAGGAACTGAGTAGTTGAATCTGTGGGCTCGGGACCATAGTCATAGAGGACATCAAGCTCAGTTGCCATAACATACTACACAAAACATTGTTCCACCTCCTACTGTGGCTAGTAGCGACTAAGATCTTAAAAGCTTATAAGCTGCCATCTAGATGCAACAATGGGTCTCTCCTCATCCAGAGCCAAGAAGAATGAAGAAAACCAAAAATTCTTGGAAACAATTAGTCCTAGTGACTGGTACACCATCTGATCTGCAGCTTATATGACTATGAGACCAGAAGAAATAGATGGTGCTCGGCTACTACTGTCAACCACTTGGAGGAGGATATTTGTAGGAGATCCTGGATAGAGAGGGAGAACAATCTGGAACAAAACTCAAAATCATTTGGGAAAAAAAAAAAAAAAGAGAAAGAAAAAGCAGGGAACAAGTTTGCTGGCCCAAGGGAGCCTGGTGGAACCACTGAGACTATGGCCCCTAGCTGCCCTTCAGGTCTGGAATTGAACACACACCTGTGGCTTTCAGCCAAACAATAGACAGGCATATCAGTTGAGCATTTACCTAAGGTAGATACACTCCTTGGAGAGAACAATCATGGAAGAAAGAGGGGCTGCTTATGCACAGGGAGACAGCTCAGGGGGCAGGAGTGCATGCAAGGATGGACACCGGGAAGAGGTAACTGTCGGGAGGAAGTGGGAGGGGAGATGTTGCACTGTGCTAAATTGTGATCAATGTCATGAGACAAAGTGTATGTGAACTGCTATATGGAAAGTGTATTTGCTCTGTAAATTTTCACCCAAATCACAATTAAAAAAAAAAAAAAAAAAAGAGAATATATGCAAATAGTAAAAAAAAAACACAAAAAACATTTGACAAGAAACCAAAACAAACCTACAAAAATGGAAGAGAAACCATGCTCTTGGATAGGAAGACCTAAATGTAAAATGTCAGTGCTACCCAAAGTGATCTATGTTGTTGTTGTTGTTGTTAGGTGCTGTCAGTTGGTTCTGACTCATGGCACCCTGTGTACAACAGAACAGAACATTGCCTGGTCCTGCACCACCCTCACAATTGTTGCTTGTTGCTGTGTTTGAACCTATTGTGCCCATTGGGTCAATCCATCTTGTTGAGGATTTTCCCCTTTTCACTGACCCTCTACCTTATCAAGCATGACATCCTTCTCCAGGGATTATTCCCTTCTGAAAACATGACCAAAGTATGAGAGATGAAGGAAAATTTTTGATTCTAAGGAGTACCCTGGCTGCACTTCACTTCTTCCAAGACTGATTGGTTCACTTTTCTAGCCATCCATGGTACATTCAGTATTCTTCGCCAACACCACAATTCAAATACATCAATTCTTCTTCAGTTTTATTTATTCATTGTCCAGATTTCACATGCATATTAGGCTGTTGAAAATACCATGGCTTGTGTCAGGTGCATCTTAGTCTTCAAAGTGATATCTTTGCTCTTAAACATGTTAAAGAGGTATTTTACATCAGATTTGGCTAATACGATGTCATTTGATTTCTTAACTGCTGCTTTCCTAGGCACTGATTGTGGATCCAAGTAAGATGAAATCGTTGACAACTCCAGTCTTTTCTCCATTTATCCTGATTTTACTTGTTGGTCTAGTTGTGAGGATTTTTGTTTTCTTTATGTTGAGGTGGAATTCATACTGAATCTTTGATCTTCATCAGTAAGTGCTTCAAGTCTTTTTCACTTTCAGCAGGCAAGATTGTGTCATATGTATATGAGTCTTCATCCAATACCGATGCTGCTTTCTTCTTCGTATAGTTCAGCTTCTCAGATTATTTGCTCAGCATACAGATTGAATAAGTGTGGTGAAAGGAAACAACCCCAATGCACACCTTTCCTGATTTTAACCCATGTGGTATCCCTTTGTTTTGTTCAAATGACTGCCTCTTAGTCTATGTACAGGTTCCTCATGAGCACAAATTAAGTGTCCTGGAATTCCTGTTGTTTGCAATGTTATCCATAATGTGTTAGGATATACACAGTCAAAAGCCTTTGTATAGTCAATAGGACACAAGTAAACATCTTTCTGATATTCTTTGCTTTTAGCCAAGATCTATCTGAAATGAGCAATGATATGCCTTGTTCCATGCCCTCTTCTGAATCCAGCTTGAATTTCTGGCAGTTCCTTGTTGATGTAATGCTGCAACTGTTTTTAAATTATCTTCAGCAGAATTTTACTTGTGTGTGATATTAATGATATGGTTCAGTAATTTGCACATTCTGTTGGATCACCTTTCTTTGGAGTGGGTTCAAATATGGATCTCTTCTGATCAGTTGGCCAGGTAGCTTTCTTCCAAATTCCTTGGCATAAACGATTAAGTGCCTCCAACACAGCATTTGTTTGCTGAAACATCTCAATGGGTATTCTGCCAATTCTTGGAGTCTTGTTTTTTGCCAATGCCTTCAATGTAGCTTTGACTTCTTCCTTCAACACCATCAGCTCTTGATCCTCTACTACCTCCTGAAATGGTTGAACATCAACCAATTCTTTTTGGTATTATTACTCTGTGTATTCCTTCCATCTTCTTTTGATGCTTCCTGCATCATTCAATAAGTGATAAATAGCTATAGTTCAATTCCAATCCTGATTTCTTTTTTTCAAAATATATTTTATTGAAATATAATTTATGTACAGTGAAATACACAAAACTAAAGTGCCATGGGTCAATGCATTTTTTATTTTTGCAGTGTTCCCTCCCATTCCCTCCCACCCCTAGTAACCAATAAAGAAAGTTTCCTTCCATATATAAACCTTTCCTTGACTTTTTACAATAATGAACTAACACTATATTTGTCCTTCTGTGATTGGCTTATTTCACTCAGCATAATGTCCTCCAAGTTCATCCACATTATGCAGTATTTTGCAGATTCTACATTATTCTTTACTGTTGCGTAGTATCCCATTGTGTGTATGTACCATTGTTTGGTTATCCATTTTCTGTTGATGGGCATCTAGATTGTTTCCATCTTTTTGCTATTGTATATAGTGCTGCAATGAACATGGGTGTGCATATATCTGTTCTTGTCCTGGCTTTCATTTCTTTAGTATATGCACCTAGTAATGGGATTGCTGGATGAAATGGTATTTCTGATTCCAACTTTTTAAGGAATCGCTGTAATGCTTTCCACAGTGGTTGTATCAATTTACAGTCTCACCAGCAGTGTATGAGGGTCCCAATTTCTCTGCATCCTCACCAGCATATGTTATTTTCTGTCTTGTTGAATTTTGCCATTAGTGCTGGGGTGAGATGGTATCTCATTGTTGTTTTGATTTGCATCTATCTGATGGCTAATGACTGTGAGCATTTCTTCATGTATTTGCTGGTCGCCTGAATATCCTCTTTGGTGAAGTGTCTGTTCATGTCTTCTGACCATTTTTTAATTGCCAATCCAGATTTCTTAAACATGCCTTCAAGAGATAGAAAAACTAATCATTAACTTTATATGGAAAAGAAAGAAACCTTGGATAAGTAAAGCACTACTGAAGAAGGAGAACAAAGTAGGAGGCCTCACACTTCCTAATCTCAGAAACTACTATACAGCCACAGTAGTTAAAACAACTTGATACTAGTACAATGACAGACACATAGACCAATGGAACAGAATTGAGAACCCAGAAGTAAATCTGTTCATCCACCCTTGATCTTCATCAGAGGGCCAAAATCTATTAAATGAGAAAGATATAATGTTTTTAACAAATAGTTCTGGCGAAACTGGATATCCATTTGCAGAAAAATGAAATGGGATCCATACCTAACACAATATACAAAAACTAATGTAAGATGGATGAAAGACTTAAATGTAAAACCTAAAACTATAAAGATTGTGGAAGGAAAAAATAGGGACAAACTTAGGAGCTCCAATTTATGACATAAAAAAATAGTCTATCAAAAATAATTAAAAATTCACAAATAGTAGAAGATAAAGTAGATGATTGTTGTTGTTATGTGCTGTCGAGTCGGACCCGACTCCTGGCGACCCCTCTTGGGTTTCCGAGGCAGTATCACTATGGAAGTAGATTGCCCCATCTTCCTTCCGAGGAGTGGCTGATGGGTTTGAACCGCCAGCCTTTTGGTTAGCAGTCAAGTGCCATAGGCACTATGCTACCAGAGCTCCCCATGAACAATAGAGGGTGCAAAATCAAAACAATGAGTTGTCATTTCACCCCAGCAATAGTAGCAGTGACCAAAAAACAGAAAACAATAAATATTGGCAAGGATGAGGGAGATTGGAACTCTCACACTGCTTGTGGGATTGTAAAATAGTACAACCACTGTGGAAAATGGTATTATGCTTCTTTAACAAGTTAAAAATAGAGATACCATATGATCCAGCAATCCCACTACTAGTGACCATTAACCAATAAACTTGGCAAATATCCTAGAGAAATAAGAGCCATGACATGAATATATACATACATATAATATACATATACATATACATGTACACACACCCACACACACATACACACATCTATGTTCATTGCAGCATTATTTACAATATTTACAAATTTACAGCATTATTTACATTATTTACAATAGCAAAAAGATGGAAACAACCTAAGTGCCTATCAATGGGTGAATGGATAAACAAAGAATGCTACATACACACAATGGAATGCTATGTGCTGTTAAAGAATAACAAATCTGTGAAACATCTTGCAACATGGATGAACCTGGAGGTTCATTATGCTGAGCAAAATTAGGCAATCAGAAAGGACAAATACTCTATGAGACCACTATTATAAAATGCAAGAAAAGGTTTGCACACAGAAAGAAATATTCTTTAATAGTTACCAGGGATGGGGGAGGGGAGGGAAGGAAAATCACTAACTAGATAGTAGACGTGTATTAACTTGGCTGATGCGAAAGGAAATACACAGTAAGGGGGAAGTCAGCACAACATGACCAAAGCAAAGGAAAGCACTGGGAGGTAAGTAGGAGTAAAAGGCAACAATGGTAAACACTATTACTTGGACAATCCTGCAATAACAGTAACAACAAATTATCATTTATAAATGGAGACATAAGTAGATATGTAAGCTGAACAAGTATGCAATGACATATGGAAGTACATCCATGATCACATGTACATCTGGCAGAGGATATTTCTACTTACGTATTTGTGTATGCTGCAAATATATCCAGGTATATATTTACATATATATACATACATATGTGTGTGTGTGTGTGTGTGTGTGTGTGTGTATACCTCACTGCCATCGAGTCGTTTCTGACTCATAGCAACCCACATTTTGGGTTTCCCAGCCTGTAAATTTTTATGGAAGTAGATCACCCTATCTTCCTTCCATGGAGTGGCTGGTAGATTTGAACTGCTGACTTTCCATTTAGTAGTCAAGTGCCTTATCACTATGCCACCAAAGTTACAGGCTACAGTATATAATAGAGCATGTTGTTGTTGTTGTTATGTGCCGTTGAGTCAAACCCGACTCATAGCGACCCCTCCTCCTTGGGTTTCCGAGGCAGTATCACTACGGAAGTAGGATTGCCCAACCTTCCTTCCGAGGAGTGGCTGGTGGGTTTG
>NW_006921639.1:12009687-12024945 GCF_000298275.1 Orycteropus afer afer | reverse complement strand
TAAGATCCCGGCTTCACTTCTTTTATCACAAAATCTCTCAAATCTCTGTCTTACAACTGTGCCTTTCTCCTTGAGTTTCAGACCCACATGTTCCACTGCTTACCATCACCACCTGGATGTTCTCTCAAACACTACATGTTCATCATTGACTTCTCCAGGCCCATTCTTCCCTATCCTCTGGCCCCCTTGCAGGGCAATTGCTCACACATTCACCCGGTGGCCTAAAAACCTGGAATCATCCAAGTTGTACCTCTTACTCATTCTTTGATCTAACATAAGTGAGAGAGGGTAACCTCTCTGAGTCTCAGTTTCCACAAATGGGCATAATAACAATATGTACCCCACAGAGTTGTTATAGGATTAAATGAGGTAATGTGGTTAAGTACTTCTTGCAGTAGCTGGCACACAATGAGTGCTAAATAAGTGTTGGCAAGTGTCCTTGATTCCTCTCCTCTGCCTTTCCCTATGGCTGAAAGAAAGTACAAAGTCAGTGAAAAGGAGGAAAACCCTCCATGAGAGGGATTGATACAATAGCCTCAGCAATGGCTCAAACATATAAAAATCATGGAGATGGTGCAGAACCATTCTGTTACACATAAGGTGCCCTTAGTCATAGTTGACTTGATGGCACCTAAACAACAATCACTACGCCATGTTATGGGTCCCATCTTCTGAAGGGTCACATTTCTGTTTTCACCATCCGCCCTCCTGTGCTCCCATCTCTGCCTTCACCCATGGCAGCAACCTTGGAATGGTCTCTCGACCTTCTGTGTGGTCCTCTCCAATCTCTCCTCTACTCTGTAGCCAGAAAATTCCTTCTAAATTACACATCTGATTATGTCACTGTCTTCAAAGACTTTTTGTTGCTCTTGAGATAAATTCCATGTTCCTTAAGGTGGCTTAGAAGCCTAGACATGATCTGGGTACTACCTATCTTCTGACTCCCCATCTCAAACACTAACCTTTAGTGCCTCTGACTGCCAGAATTTGGTGGATGCTCTCCTCACTGTTTGGAAGACTCTTCTCCATCCTCGCACCTCCACCTGCCCAATCTTCCGACCCTGCTTGTGCCTCTGCAACACTCTGCATTTTGCCATCAGAGCACTTACCAGCTGCTCACTCCCAGGTCCCATATCTGGACCCCTCATGGGACCATGAGCACAAGAGGGCAGGGGTCAGGGCATTTGGTTCATAGTTTCACCCACAGCATATAGAATAGTGCTTAAAAACTCACTGCTGTGGAGTCGGATCTGACTCATAGCAACCCATCCTTGGGTTTCTGAGGCAGTATCACTACAGAAGTAGATTGCCCAACCTTCTTTCCAAGGAGTGTCTGGTGGGTTTGAACCACCAGTCTTTTGGTTAGCAGTCAAATGCCTTAGACACTACGCCACCAGAATTGTGCTTAGCAGAGAGTAATTAGTTGCCTTCAAGTCAACTCCAACTCATGGTGTGTGTCTGAGTGGAGCTGTACTTCACAGGATTTTCAGTGGCTGATTTTTCAAAAGTAGAACATCAGGCCTTTCTTCCAAGGTTCTTCTGGGTGGACTTGACCATCCAACCTTTTGGTTAGCAGTTGAGTGTATTAATTGTTTGCATTTCTTGGGACTCCTAGCAGAGAGTATGTCGTCAATATCAAGTGGCTGCAGTGGTCAAATTACTTGATTTGAGTGAGTGGGATAAAGAGTGTGGTGGTGAGCAAACAGGAGGAGCAGCTGGAGTCTGGGGTTTCTAGCTTGTATGGAATTGAGATGGGCAGTATTAAAGGAGGCCTAGTTGGGGTGGAATTGTTGTATTAATGAGTTATTTGGATGGGGAAGACTCAGATGAATTTGACAGTAAGCACTGGAGATCAGAAACCTTGAAATAGATCTCTGAGTTTGCAGTTTGTGTGTGAGAGTGACCCCTCTTCTATGTCCCCTTTCAACTGCCCCCACAGATTACAAGGTTGAGACAAGGCATGCTGCCTTAGTTTTCCAGGACTTCTGTAACAAAATACTACAATTATGTGATTTTAAAGAACAGAAATTTATTGTCTCACAGTCCTGGAGGCTAGTAGTCCCAAGCAGTGTCTCATCTGTGTTGATTCATTCAGAGGGCTGAGAGAAGGACAATTCTGTGGCTCCCTCCTAGCTTTCAGTGGCTGTTGGCAATTCTTGTCATTCCTTTGCTGGTTGTAGCAACCACACATCTCTGTGTGACTCTGTTTATGTGTCTGTCCTCCTCTTATACAAGGCACCACTGATATAACATTGAAGAATTGATGCATTTGAATCCTAGTGTTGGTGAAGAATATTGAATATACCATGGACTGCCAGAAGAACAAACAAATCTGTCTTGGAAATACAGCCAGAATGCTCCTTAAAAGCAAGGATGGTGAGACTTGGTCCTATGTACTTTAGACATGTTATCAGGAGGGACTGGTTCCTGGAGAAGGACATCATGCTTAGAAAAATAGAGAGTCAGTGAAAAAGGAAGACCCTCAGTGAGATGAATTGACACAGTGGCTGCAACAATAAGCTTAAACATAGCAGTGATTGTGAGGATGACACAGGACCAGGCAGTGTTTTGTTCTGTTGAACACAGGGTTTCTATGAGTCAGAACCGGCTCAATGGTGCATAGCAACACAACAGCATATAGCATGGGATGATTAGGACACATCCTACTCTGGCATGACCTTCTTAACTGGTGACATCTTCGAAGAGAGACTCTGGTTCCAGACAAGGGCACATTCTCAGGTACAGGGGTCAGGACTTCAACATACCTTTTTAAGGGATACAGTTCAATCCATAGCACTCGTGTCCTGTCTCTAGGAGAGGTAAAGGAGTTGGGAGGGCTTCTCACAAGGCTTAGTTCCTCCAATATTGTCTTGTTCCCTGTATGAGAAAGAAGTTTGGCCTGGATCTCTGAGTCCTATTATAAACTAGCACCTTAGGCTGTGCAGTAGGCCTGCTGCTTTCCTGATTCATGTGGTTTGTCTCTAAGAACCTCTTGTGAGACATCATTTGGGTTGAGGTGGGTGGGGAATAATTCCCAACTGTCTGCTACTGGTCATCCTTCAGTAGTTCGTAGTGAGGAGACTGCAGGGCACATTCGGTGATACCAGTAGGGGGACAAAATTTCAAATACCACCACAGACTCCATCGCCAAATAAAGTATGATTTGGAACCGTGATGCCAACGTAATAAGTTCTGTACTGAAGGGCCCTGGGGAAGGAGAGGGGAGGAAAAGGTGGGATCAGGCCTGTGCCCTGGTTTAGGCACTTGGCTGTCTTAACCTATGTGGATGCTCACTAGGTCTTTGAAAGGTCTCAGTCACATCTTACTACAGAATAATGAGGTTCCTCTCTTCTGACTCCTGTGTCTTACACCTTCTGTCGTCTCAACCATCTGCTGACTGTCAGTGGCTTGCTTCTCTGCCCATTTTCTGCTGGCTCTGCAGAAGGAGGGATGAGAGTGGTCGGAGGAGGGTAGAGTGGAGAGTACCAGAGGGAGGGGGTGGAAAGGAGTAGGAGCAGTGAGGCCTTGCACTCCAGGTTGGGCTGGCATTCTTCTAAAGCATCAGCAATCAAACACACCTGACTACTATAGAATTAATTCCTTTCTCAAGCTCCCCTTCAGATAGGTGAAAAATTTCTGTGCCTCCTATTAACATAATTGTGACCCTGTTTCTTGTGAAATGATATGCCTAGTCTGATTGTGTATGAAGAGCATCCCTACCTCCCTGCCCTGGGCTGCTTGACAAAAGTTTCTTCATATTATTTAACAGATGAATTGTGCCATGGCCATACCTTTTCAGACCATGCCCAAGTGTCATCCTAGCCACAGGATGGGATAAAGAAGTTCTAGTTTACCTCACCATAGCTAATTAAGTAGATTAAAATTAATAAATAAATGAAACCGTTGCCGTTGAGTGTACTCTGACTCACGGCAAACTCCTGTGTGTCAGAATAGAACTGTGCTCTATAGCGTTTTCAATTGCTGTTTTTTTAGAAGTAAATTGCCAGGCTTTTCTTCCACTGTGCCTCCAAATGAAGTTTAACCTCCAACCTTTCAGTTAGTAGCCAGATGTGTTGACTATTTTGTACCACACATGGACTTCTTTTAGGAGCATTTGAAGTGATAAGGGGGAAAGTATGGAAACTATTCATAAAGAAAGGAGCCCTGGTGGTACAGTGTTTAAATGCTCAGCTGCTGACTGAAGGGTCAGTGTTTTAAAGCCACTAGCTTCTATGAGAGAGAAAAGACCTGAGAACTGCTGCTGTAAAGATTACAGCCTACACAACAATTGATCTCTGTTCACCTGGAACAACAGAGGAAGGAGGAGAGTTAGGAATAGAAGACGAATGTGGAACGTGTGTCTAATTGCTTCCATGAACAACTACCTCCTTTGTTATGAGACTAGAACTGGATGGTACGCAGCTACTATTACTGAGCATTTTGATCAAAGATTCCATAGAAAAATTCCAATCAAAAGGGGGATAATGTAGAACAGAATTTCAAATTCTCATGGACTCCAGACTTCCTGGAGCCATGAAGGTTGGATGAACTCCTGAAACTATTGTAGTGAGATAATCTTTAAACTTTAAACCAAAAATATGTCCTGAAGTCTTCTTAAAAAACCAAACAACAATCTAGCTTAACTTGTAAAGGATATCTGCCTTGAGCATTGTGCTCTTTTAAGATCTATCTATGTGGGATCAAATTGACCACAGCAACCCTATAGATCAGATGGGAAACTTAGGGGGCAGTGAGTTTATGCTAATGGGAGAGGAACAACTCAGAAATGGAGAGTGAGAATGTTGTACAACTTGAAGAATGTAATCATTGTCACTGAATTGTACATGTAGAAACTGTTGAATTGGTGTGTGTTTTGCTGTGTATATTCTCAACAACAAGAACAAAATAAATAAAATTATATGTTGTTGTTATGTGCCGTCGAGTCAGACCCGACTTACCGCGATCCCTCCTCGGGTTTCCGAGGCAGTATCACTACGGAAGTAGATTGCCCAACCTTCCTTCTGAAGCATGGCTGGTGGATTTGTGCCGTCGAGTCAGACCCGACTTACAGCGATCCCTCCTCGGGTTTCCGAGGCAGTATCACTACGGAAGTAGATTGCCCAACCTTCCTTCTGAAGCATGGCTGGTGGATTTGAACCGCCAGCCTCCTAGTTAGCAGTCAAGTGCCTTAGGCACTATGCTACATAATTATTTTTTAAAATGATAACATTCTAAAAAATCATATGAGGCCAGTTCTATACTGTCATACAGAGTCACTATAAATCAGAATCAACTTGATGGCATACAACATCATTCATTAGGAGGGTCTGAAAGAGACCTGAACTGGAGTTAGGGGGCCTGGTTCCAGGTCGGTCATTTGCTAGCTACACATTTGGATCCAGTCTCTTCTACTCTAAGACAATGGAAAACCAAAAAAACTAAACCCACTTCTGTCAAATCGATTCTGACTCATAGAGGCCCCCATTGGATTTCTGAGGCAGTAAATCTTTACAGAAGTAGACTACCCCGGTCTTCCTTCTGCAAAGTGGCTGGTGGGTTTGAACTGCCTGGCTTCTGGTTAGCAATCAAATGCCTTAGCACTGCCACCAGAGTTCCTTTAAGGCAATAGAGGGATTGCTCATTTTACCCACAAGTGTTTTGAATCTTCTATTTGTTGATTCTGTGAGATCCCTGGGATATTATTGAGTGCCTGCTTTGATTAGGTGGCAGTCTGGTGCAGTCAAAGTTCAATCTGCGTAACCACTCACTTGCCTGTGACCTGGAGAGCAGCTCCCCGCCCTTGGATGTGGCTGCGCCCCTGCCTCACACTGTCAGTGTGAGCCACGAACTGAGATCTGAGAGAGTGTTCCTTAAACAGAGGGACCTCATGCCACAGCCACGTCCCCTCCTTCCTCTGAGTGCACGGCATTGAATGGGACACCAAGGAGGATACCAAGGCCACTCAGAAAAGGCTACCTCTTTAAGTGCACCCAGGGCCATGGCAGGGCAGTGGGGTTGCTGCCATAAATAACCTTGTATCCAGAATAGGAATGACTAGGTCCCACAGTTGGGGGCAGAGAGAAGCCCTGGGGATTCAGAGCAGTGAAAGGCATGGAGTAAGGAAACTTCAGGGTATGTCTGTTGGACTGCTACTTGGAGGAGAAGGGAAGAAGATTGTTCCAGGATGGCTTGAGTTAATGCACAGATGCACAGATGGTCAGGAGGGATAAGGAGAAGAAAAGCCTGTGTGGCTGAATGGCAGAGTGTGGGAAGGAGAACACTCCATGCAAGAGGTGTTCTGTGCAGACACTGCTAAGTCTTGAGTTTTGAAGTGCCAGGGCACCCAAATGACATCAGGAGGAGTTTTCCTGGAGTCTTCACTATGAGCATCAGTCTCTGGGCAATATCTTTTCCACTTTTATTTTCCATGACTAGACAATGTTCTACCACCCATCTGTCTTACTATGATACCTTGCATGTTGTTATGATGCTGGAAGCTATGCCACCACTATTCCAAATACCAGCTCATTGTTACTGTAGTTATGTGCTGTAGTGTCAGACCCAACTCACAACAACCCCTTTTTGGGTTTCCAAGGTGGTATCACTACGGAAGTAGATTGCCCATCCTACCTTCTAAGGAGTGGCTGGTGGGTTTGAACCACCAGCCTTCTGGTTAGCAGTCAGGTGCCTTAAATATCAGCAGGGTCATGCATATTGGAGAGGTTTCAGTGGAGCTTTCAGACTAAGACTAGGAAGAAAGGCCTGGTGATACCCTTCTAAAGAATTAACCAATGAAAACCTTATAAATCACAATAAAATATTGTTCAATATAGTGCTGGGAAATGAGATCTCTAGGTTGAATTGCATTCAAAATACACGGTGGCTGCAACCATGGTCTCCAGCATACCAATGATCATGAAAATGGCCCAGGACCAGGCATTGCTCTGTTGTGCATGAGGTCACCATGAGTTGGAATCATTTCTATCGCAGCCAACAACAGCAACAGACAGTATTATTACAGTTCTCTATTATATATTTTATTTTTCTGTAGCTCTTAAGGGAGCTCTGGTGGTGTAGTGCCTAAGGTATTTGACTGCTTACCAGAAGGCTGGCGGTTTAAATATTTGCTTGGTCTTGAAATAATTTGCCATCCTAACCCCAGCCTTCATGTTCTCCTCCCATCTCCTCACTTCATTGTCCCCATAGCACTTTTTTCCTCCTTGTTCACTACGTCTTTGCTTTCTTTTCCCCACATTGCACTGTCATTCCAGTGCAGTGAACTGTATAGTTTGCCTCTGTTCCCTCAGGTCCCCAGGCCTTAGAGGACTGCTGTCCGCCAGCGGTCATATTTGAGGAATCAATAAATGGCAGATGAATTGATGGGTCTTTGATCGCTTATCATGAGGCACATTCATGTGGCAAGATGTCAACTAAAACTCAAACTCATCCTAGACATTGCGGTTCTCATGGTGGATGGTAGATGTTGCAGAATGCTAGAAGCTTCCAAGAAGGTGGTGCATTATTCTGAGGTTAGGCTAAGGACTACACTCCTCTTTCCTGATACCCATGGCTAATCAAAGGTGCTGATTGTTTGGGTGCTGGCCTGGCTGCACTGGAGGGCAATAATGAATGGCAAGGGGAGATTAGGTGTTTGACTTATAGACAGTCTCGGTTCGGTCTTTGAAATAGACTTGACAAAGAGTTTATCCTTTTCCCATGATGTTGGTAGAAGCCATGATGTCAATAATATTTCCTCATCTTCAGCAAGCAGTTGGGCTGGTTTCTGCCATCTCTATGTAACTCAAGTCTCCACAGGACTAGAAAGGCTAAGAGGAGGGAGGGTCATGATAGTGAGAAAATGCAGGACAACATCCATGATTATGAATTTTTGTTCACTACCCAGGGTCCAATTCCTCCTAGCTATGTGGACACTCTGAGTGGATGGACTTCCTTTACCCCCAAATGCTATGATAGCTTCTGCTTGGGCCCCAAACTAGACCCTGAGATGGGCACAGGGGGGCTGTGCTGCTAGAAGTTGACAGCTAGTCAGAGAGTTACAAAGGCGTCATAATCTGATAAGGGCAATGACCAAGATTTGATCAGGTAAAGAAGCAGGACAGAGGCACCAGGAAGGATGTGAGGTGGCCACAGGGATAACACTGGGAAATTCTCAGATGGCAGGTGATTCCCAAATAGAATTCTAAAGACTTGAAACACTGGACTTATTCACAAAGTAGGAGAAGAGAATTTCAGGAGACAGAGCATCAAATATGAAGATGTCAGTGGTGGTGAGTGTGAACCTACAGGTAGTTCAGTGATCCTGGAAAGTGATACCAGGAAGGAAGGTGGAAGGAGAATGGGCTGGTGAGGGAGGTGGAGGTCGGGCTGTGAAGGCCTTGAATTTCCCTGCACATGGTAAGAAGCCACTGAAGGGTTTAGGTAAGGGAGTGACATGATCAGATTTATTTCAGAAAAAATAATACTGGCACAGTGCAAAGAACAGATTAGGAGTGAGTTAAGAGACAGGAATACAAGTTAGGAGGCTGTCAAAAGAAATTAGAGAGAGAGAGTGGGAAGAGCCTTATCTAGGCTGTGCAACTGAGGACAAGGTTGAATGGGTAGGACCTGGTGACCTCTTGATTGGTGTGCAGGGAGGTGGGCTAGGGAAGCAGTCAGGGCCACTCCAGGGTATCTAGCTTGGGAGCAGGCTGAGAGGGGGTGAGTGGTGCCCTAACCAGAACACAGACCCCTGGAGGAAGAATTCATGGAGAAGGTGGCAAGGGAGAGGGTGTATGTAATATGTGACACATGTCCATCTCCAGCCCTGGCACGAGGGTCACCTGGGCTTTTTCCCCCTCCTCCTTTCCTCTCTTCCTTCCTTTCCTCCCTGGTATATTTTTTCCAGTCTCCTCTCTTTCCCCTTTAGCAGACAACTCAGGATAAGCCCCTGAGAAAAGGGAGCTATGGAATAATGTTCAACCAGGGAAAGGTTATTAATCCGAGATTATAATTATGATGTCTCCCTATGTCTCTTATGTGGCAAGAAGCCAAGCTTGATAGGTTTAGCTAAAAGCAAGTTCATTACTTCCCTTATGCAGCAGGATGGCCCCTTGGAATACAGATGACTGCCAGACCCTCTGGAACAGGGACACCACACTCCTGGCCCAGGGTCTCTTCCCAAGAGGGGCTGATCTATTTGCTCCTCGCTTGATTTTTCTCAAAATAGGTACAGCCTATGCTTCCTACACCTGTAATTGGCAGCAATGGCACATTAACAGAGCAGCCTCTGGTTTCAGCAGCAGGTGGTCAGCATTTGTTTTTTACCTGCTTGATCTGCATCATGACCTCTTCTTGGAGCCTGGGTAGGGCCCAGGGGCACATCCCATCTCCTTTACCCTGTACTGGGCTATATCCTCACCTTGGAGTGGAGGAAGAAGTCCTGATTCAAGTGACCATTCCCTGAGCACCTGT
Source organism: Orycteropus afer afer (assembly GCF_000298275.1). NCBI lineage: Eukaryota > Metazoa > Chordata > Mammalia > Tubulidentata > Orycteropodidae > Orycteropus > Orycteropus afer. The sequence goes on along the minus strand of NW_006921639.1, from coordinate 12,015,474 downwards.
CTTGTGTGTGGCTCTGGACTCAGCACTGGGAATATGCCATGGGCTAGATAGAGGCTCCCAGATCCAAAGCCATCAACTTGAGCACTTAGGTCACTGGAGCTCAGAGGAAGGGGCTGTGGACCTTGCAAGGAGCCATTGACCTTGACTGCATGTGTGTGTATGAGTGGAGTGGGGAGGGTTAGACAAGGCTACTATGAAAAGACTTTGGACATGAGTCTGTACATATGAGCAGAAGGCCTTAAAGACTAGGGAGAAATTAATATTTCCAGCCTGACATTTTTCTCTGAGCATCATAGCTGTGTATTTTGCTGTGGATTGAGCATCCTCTCCTTGAGGTCCCAGGGGCAGCTCAAACACAGTATGTCCAAATCTTAACTCACCACTCAATCTTCCCTCCTCCCTGAGTCTGTGGTGCTGTTGTTGTTGTTGTTATGTGCCATCAAGTCGGACTCGACTCATAGCGACCCCTCCTTGGGTTTCCGAGGCGGTATCACTTTGGAAGTAGATTGCCCCATCTTTTTTCCAAGGAGTGGCTGGTGGATTTGAACTGCCAGCCTTCTGGTTAGCAGTCAAGTTCTTTAGGCACTACGCTACCAGAGCTCCTATGAGGACCACAAGGGCCCTGAATCCTCAAGGAAGTGTTTCTGTTGAAGGTAATGCAGATGTTGAGGTTTAACAAGGAAGATAAAAGGGAAGTCTCACTTACTTCAGTATTTTGCCTCTGTTTGGCTAATTAGTCAAATAGTTCTGCCTATTCATGGGAAGAAATTGGTTTCCCCATCACATAAAAAACACACTTATATTGATACAAGATCCTACTTCTACCTTTTAAGAGATCCTTCATCCTCCTCCAAGGAAAGTAGCATTCCTTATACTTTGTAATTACACAGATACCTGTCATAGCTCTGTGACCTTGGGCACATATCTGCACCTCTGTGGGTGTCAGGTTCCCATCTGCACTGAGAGGGAGCTGCACCCAGTGACCTCTGAGGCCCTGAGAAGCACCGACATTCTATGAGTTTCTAAGTTAAGGAAAGCCAATGACATCCACTTCCGATTGGCATATTTCAAAGCTCACTTTTTTAGCAACAATGCAGAGTTGTTCAGCTGGGAGGTAGTCAAATGGGAAAACGAATCTCCAGCTAAAATTCCCTTTGCCATCCAAGGACCTGTAATGGACATCTGTTTTCTGTTTGTTTTCTTCATTGCCAGGAATCCAGCTGAGTGTGTGGTAGTGATTATTTATTACCTTTGCCACTTAGTACTTACTACCATTACTGTAGCATTAGTATCTTGATTCTGCTTTGGGGGAAATTCTTCCTCCACTCAGCCCTGTTGCTGGTGGAGCTGACTCCACCCTTGGTTCCAATGGGAGAGCACATGACTAGCTTAGCCAATCAGTGCAATGCATTCTAACGGCTACTATGATAAGTTCAGAGGTGGACATGTGGCCAAGAGAGTCCAAACAGAGGGAATCTAGGAATTTGAATGGGAATGCTGGGCAAGTATTTTCTTGTTCCCCGCCCCCCCCAGTGGTTTTCAAACTGGCATTCAATCTTATGACCCAAAGTAGAGTCTGTCTAAGAATGAAACCAAGAAAGAAAGAAAGAAGTGAATCCTGATAATGTGACCTGAACTGTGGGGAGCTCTGTCCCAGTGCATTTTGGCTCTCACAAGCCAATGCATTCCCCTTTTTGCTTAAGTTGTTTTGGACTTGATTTCTGTCACCAGTCTAGTTGATACTCTGGTCTTCCTACAGTGTATCCTATCTGGCATCCATCCAATTGTGCAAGTCAAGAAAGCATCTTCTTTCTCACCAGTTGGTCATTAATTCCTATCACTTGGACCTACTAAATGTCCATTGAATCCTCTGCTTTTCTCTTCCTAAACTGCTACTTCCCTAGTATAAGCACCATCAACTCTTTTTGAATGACTTTAATAAACTGTTCCATCACCTATCTGTCAGTTTGTTTTATTACAGTGGCTTATGTCTTTTTATGATGTCAGAAGCTATACTACCAGTATTTCTGGGTCACCCATGGTAGACAGGTTTCAGTGGAGCTCCAGACTAAGATAGACTAGGAAGAAAGGTCTTGATCTAATTCCAAAAATTAGTTATTGAAAACCCTATGGACAACAGCAGAATATTGTCTAATATAATATTGAAAGATGAACCCCATAGGTTGGAAGACACTTAAAATGCACAGTGGCTACAGCAGGAGATTCAAGCATACGAGTTATTGTGAAGATGGTGCAGGACTGGACAACACTTTGTTCCATTGTATGTGGGGTCACCATGAGCTGGAGCCCACTCAGTGGCAACTAACAACAACAACGATCTCTTCATTGGACTTCCTGCTTCCATGTTTCTCTTTCCTGTAATTTATTTCTCTTACAACTATAAAGCCCTACACAGCTCTCAGAGTAATGGAGCTTATAACCCTCCAGTGGCTTCCCATTGGGAAGTTAAGACATCTGAACTCCTAATGGGTCCTTTATGTGCTTAGCCTCCTTCCACAATTCCCCATAGGTGTCTTCTCTCATTTTCTCCAAAGCTCTCTCCACATACAGGACCATTGCACCTGTTTATCCCTCTCCTTCCCATAGTTACTGCTTCCTCTTCCATCTGCACATCTGATCTTAGTTCAAGCATCATTTTCCCTAGGAAGTCCTTCTGGGGAGGCTACCCTGGCTTCATAGTCTAGGTCAATTCCTTTATTATATCATCTCTTAAACCCATATTGTTTCTTCTGGAGCACTTATTGCTGGGTGTAATCACCTACTTGTTTATTTCTTTAGTCATGTTAGTACAGAGGTAACATGGCATGGGATAAATAATATTTATTGACACTTTAGTGTGCTTATTCTGTACCAGGCACTGTTCTATGCTCTTCAGAAATATGGATTAATTTTTTCCTCATAACAAGTCTGTGAAGCAAATATCATTTTATATGATCAAGACATCAAGGCACACAGCCATCACGTGCCAGCATAACACAGAAAGTAGAGGAGCTGGGATTTGAACCCATGCAGTCTGCTTCATTCTCTTAACTACTATGTTACACTGCCTCTTGAGTAGTTATTGACAAATTTGTAGAATTACTAAATACAGCATGGTGGGCATTGTAACAGGTGGCCCTAACAGAGGGAGCAGCTTGACTGAAGTGTGAATCGGCCCCTCCTTTGCTTTTCTCAGACTCATTGCACGTTTTTCCCCATTCTCCTCTGTATTCTGGGTGATTACCTTTCCCAGGCTACTTTGCCTTTGAGTTATCTGTAGATTAGCCAATGAGTGGCACTGTAGAAGACAGGATGTTGGGAGGAGAAGAGAAGTCAAGATATTTCTGTCCCCTCTCTGCTTTGAGGGGCCTCTGTGGTGGCAGCTACATTTCTTTTGAGGCTTGAGCTCCTGTTGGAAACACTCTCCCTCTATGGTTGCAGTTTTTACTACGTGGCTCTAGATACAAGGTTCCAGAAAGACTTTTTCCCCCTTGTTCTTCAGGACACATACTTCTTCTTGTAACTGATTTTCAGGTTGCTTCAACATCCCCTGTTTAGCTTCTCAGCTCTTTGATCACCTGTGTAACCAATTCCCTATATTAAATTCTGTCTTTTGTCTGTTTGAAATACCTAGAGTGGTTTTGTATTTTTGTCTGGACCCTGACTGAGGCAGGAGTTTGGTGAGGGTGGAACATGGGGGATAATGCCAAACCAAACTCACTGCCATTGAGTCCATTCTGACTCATAGCGACCCCCATTGGGTTTCCAAGGCTGTAAATCTTTATGGAAGCAGACTCCCTCATCTTTCTTCTGCAGAGTGGCTGGTGGGTTTGAACCACTGACCTTTTGATTAGGAGCCAAAGGTCTTAACCACTACACCACCAGAGTTCCTGACACTGGGGAAAGAGAAACTGAGAGACTATGGGAGGGAGAATAATGACCTCTAAAGATACAAGACCATTCATCAGTAGTCTGTTGTATTGTAGTGGCATGCATGTTGCTGTGAGGCTGGAAGTGATGCCCCCAGGACTTCAGATATCAGCAGGTCATCCATGGTAGACGGTTTTCAGTGGAGCTTCTAGACTAACACAGATGTGGAAGGACTTAGTGATCTACTTCTAAAAAAAATGATCAGTGAAAACCTCACAAATAGCAGCAGAACATTATCTGATATAATGCCAGAAGAGGAGCCCCTCAGGTTGGAAGGCACTGAAAATACAGCAGAGAAAGAGCAGTCTCCTCAAAGTGGAATCAACCTTAATGACGTGGATGGAGTAAAGCTTTTCTGACCTTCATTTGCTGATGTGGCATGACTCAAAATGAGAAGAAACAGCTGCAAAAATCCAGTCGTACTCAGAAAGTGGGATGTATGAAGTAGGAATCTAGGAAAATTGGAAGTAATCAAAAAATTGAATGGAATGCATAAAGATCGATATCCTAGGCATTAGTGAGCTGAAATGGACTGGTACTGGCCACTTTGAATCATACAATTATATGGTCTACTATACCAGGAATGACAAATTGAAGAAAAATTATGTCACATTCCTTGTCAAAAAGAACGTTTCAGATGTAATCTGAAGTAAAACACTGTTAGTGATAGGGTAATACCATATGCCTACAAGGAAGACCAGTTAATAGGACTAATATTCAAATTTATGCACCACCACTAATGCCAAAGATGAAAAAATTGAAGATTTTTACCGACTTAATGCAGTCAAACATGCAATAAGATGCACTGATAATTACTGGTAATTGGAATGCAAAAGTTAGAAACAAAAAAGGACTGGTAGTTGGAAAATATGGTCTTGGTAATAGAAACAACACCAGAGACTGCATAATAGAATTTTGCAAGACCGTTGACTTATTCATTGCAAATGCCAGTTTTCAACAACATAAATAGCTACTCTACACATGGACCTCACCAGATGGAATAGACAGGAATTAAATCAACTACATCTGTGGGAAGAGATGATGGAGAAGTTCAATATCATCAGCCAGGGGCTGACTGCTCAAATACTCATATACAAGTTCAAGTTGAAGCTGAAGAAAATTAAAACAAGTCCATGAGAACCTAAGGATGACCTTGAATATATCCCACCTAAATTTAGAGACTATCTCAAGAATAGATTTGACACACTGAACTCTAATGACTGAAGACCAGATGAGTTGTGGGATGACATTAAGGACATCATACATGAAAAAAGCAAAAGGTTATTAAAAAGACAGAAAAGAAAGAAAAGACCAAAATGGACGTCAGAAGCAATTCTGAAATTTTCTCTTGAATGCAGCATAGCTAAAGTGAGTGGAAGAAATGAAGTAGAAGAGCTGATTTCAAATGGTGGCTTGAGAAGACAAAGTATTATAATGAAAAGTGCAAATACCTAGTGCTAGAAAACAAAAAAGGAAGGACATGTTCAGCATTTCTCAAGCTGAAAGAACTGAAGAAAAAAATCAAGCCTCAAGTTGCATTATCGAAGGATTCTATGGGCAAAATAATGAACGATGCAGGCAGCATCAAAGGAAAATGGAAGGAATGCGTAGAGTCACTGTACCCAAAAGAATTTGTCGATACTCAGCCATTTCAGGAGGTAGCGTATGACCAAGAATCAATGGTTCTGAAAGAAGAACTCCAAGCTGCACTAAAGGCATTGATGAAAAACAAGTCTTCAGGAATTGATGGAACACTAACTGAGATGTTTCAACAAATGAATGCCGTGCTAGAAATGCTCACTTATCTATGCCAAGAAAATTGGAAAATAGCTATCTGTCCAACTAACTGGAAGAGAT
>NW_006921639.1:12006354-12007960 GCF_000298275.1 Orycteropus afer afer | reverse complement strand
AAAAATGATTGCAGCGGTATGTCAGCAGGGTACTGTCAGAAATTGAAGCTGGATTCAGAAGAGGACATGAAATGGGTATCATTGCTGATGTCAGATGCATCTCGGCTGAAAGCAGAGAATAGCAGAAAGCCGTGTTTTATTGACTATGCAAAGACATATGATTGTGTGGATCATAACAAATTATGCATAACATTGTGAAGAATGGGAATTCCAAAACACTTAATTATGCTCATTGGGAAATTGTACATACACCAAAAGGCATTTGTTTGAATACAAGGGGGTACTATGTGATTTAAAACCAGGAAAGTTGTGTGTTAGGGTTGTATTCTTTCGCCATACATATTCAGTCTATATGCTGAGCAAATAATCTGAGAAGCTGGACGATATGAAGAATGTGGTATCAAGATTGGAGGAAGACTGTTTTAAAACCTGCAATATGCAGATGACACAACTTTGCTTGCTGAAAGTGGCGAGAACTTGAAGTACATACTGATGAAGATCAAAGGCTACAGCTTTCAGTATTGATTACACTTCAACATAAAGAATACAAAAATCCTCACAACTAGACCAATAAGCAACATCATGATAAATGGAGAGAAGATTGAAGTTGTCAAGGATTAAATTTTACTTGGATCTACAATCCATAGCAATGGAAGAACCAATCAGCAGTCAAGAAATCAAACAACGTATTGGATTAGGCAAATCTGCTGCAAAAGATCTCTTTAAAGTGTTAAAAAGCAAAGATGAACTTTGAGGACTAAGGACATCATGCTTGGTAAAGTATACGGTCAGTGAAAAAGAGGAAGACCCTCAACAAGGTGAATTAATACAGTTGTTGAAACAATGTGCTCAAACATGGCAATAATTGTGGGGATGGTGTGGGATATCCTTCTGTTGTATGTGAAGTAATTATAAGTTGGAACCGACTTGATGGTATCTAACAACTACACATAGTGAAAGGGACTTTGAAGACGTGGTTAGATTAAAGATGCTGAGATTATCCTGAACTATCCAAGGGTACTTGATATTACCACAAAAGTTTTTATAAAACAGGAGGATCACAGTCAGAGAAGGAGATGTGACTGTGGAACCAGAGGTTGGAGTGATGCCATTACTGGTTTGTAGATGGAGGAAGTGACCACAAATCAAGGAACACAGACAGAACCTAGATGCTGGAAAAGGCAAGGAAACAGATTCTTACAGAGCTTCCAGAAGGAATGCTGTCTTGCTGACACCTTGGTTTTAGCCCAATGAGACCCATTTCAGACTTCTGACCTCTAGACCTGTAAGATAATAAATCTATTTTGTGTTACACAACCAAGTTTGTGATAATTTGTTACAGCAGCCCTAGGAAACTAATGTGGGGGGTGTAGTGCAAGACACTTGCAAATGATGTGAAAGAGTTTGGATTTTGTTCTGTAGGCTTATCCCTGTAACCCTGGGGCTGACTGCTCTTCTGTCCGGGTTCAAGGCTTTTATCCCCTTTCTCCTGCTCTTCCGGCCTGCTACTCTGGACGGGCCTGAGTTTCCCCTCCTCATCTAGTCCCTTTGGCTGATTGCTCTTCTGTTTGGCTTCCTGGGTTTTATCCCCTTTCTCCTGCTCTTC
>NW_006921639.1:11967225-12003799 GCF_000298275.1 Orycteropus afer afer | reverse complement strand
GATGATGGGCTCAAGTATAGCAGGGATTGTGGGGCTGGCGCGGGATCGGGCAGTGTTTCGTTCTGCTGTGCATGGGGTCGCTATGAGTCGGAAACAACTCGACGGCATTTAACAACAACAACAACAACAACAGGCTTATCCCTACTTCTTCTTCTTGTTATGTGCCGTCAAGTCGGCTCCGACTCATAGCGACCCCTCCTTGGGTTTTCGAGGCGGTATCACTACGGAAGTAGATTGCCCAGCCTTCCTTCTGAGGAGTGACTGGTGGGTTTGAACCCCAGCCTTCTGGTTAACAGTCAAGTGCCTTAGGCACTATGCTATCAGAGCTCCCTATCCCTACTTAGGATTCTGTATAGGTTAAACATATGAGCTCTAAGTCAGATTACATGGGTTTGAATACTAGCCTTTCCAATTATCAGCTTTGCTACCTTAGGCCAGTGTTTTAACCTCTCAAAACTGCAGTTTTTTTCATCTCCAAAAGAGAAGTTAATAATTCACATCTCTGTGGGGTAGTATACAGATGAAATGAGAAGATGCATGTCGAGTGTTGGCCAGGAAAGCAGTTGTTACTCTCACTTGCTTTGCAGCCTTGGACAAGATATATCTCACTCTGAGCCTTGATCTTCACATCTGCCAAGAGGAGATAATATTAAGCTCTTCCATTCCTCATGCCCAGCAGGAATGTTAAATGGATTTTCTGATATAATGGATTGAAAAGAAGCTGGAGAGGGATGATGGGTTCCTCTGTGTGTCCCGCTGGCCTGGCGCAGAGCTCTGCCTGCCCAGCCCTTCCAGCCCACACCCTGCAGGCATGCCTGGATCCCTGTGCTCTTTAAGGGCTGACCTGGTTTCTGCTCCCCTACACTGTGCTCTAGGCAGAAGCTATTTTAGTTACAGATTCCTTGGAATGCTTCACCTTCCCTGCCCACCGGGACAGATCCCCCCAGGCCCAGCTGCCAGGTATTGATTTCCCCTTTAAATATTACTGCAGCCCAGAAGCATATATGGATTAATTGACAAGGCTAGGCTTGTACCTGCACACTTCATTAACAGCTGCTACTAATTAGTGGAGTAGTCATTAAGAGACCTACTGGGGTTTTGAGGATAATAGTTTTTTTTTTTTTTTTTTTTCCTTGACTCTAGCACATGAAACCTTATGGTCTTAAGTTGGGATGAGAGTCATAGGGTGGCCTGTGCTCAGGGGCCCGAAGAACGCAATAGAAACTAGGAAATTGTCATGGTTGGGTCAGAGATAAGAGGGCCCTATGGTCATCTGGTCCACTGGATGTGGCTACGGTGGCTGGGAGAGGGGGCAGAGCCTTGCTCTCAGACAGAAAGGCAGAGTTGGAATTAGCACCCAGGCTTCTGGCCGTTGTCCAGGCTGGGGCTCTATTAGCTAAATTGTTGCTGGGAACTCCAGGTTTGGCTTGGTGTGACTTTGTTAAGTGAATAAAGGGAAGACTGAATTGGGGAGAGAAAGGTTGGTTTATTTTGTTGCACAAGGAAAGGAACAGTTGAGGCTGAGTGCCTCCAAGACTGCTAGCAGGCAGCTTAGTAAGGTGAACTTTTATAAGAGAACAAATAAGTGGCAGTACGTGCAGGTGCACATCACATGACAATGACTAGGCACATTTCAATACCACAGTTTGATTCACGTTAAAAGAGGAAGTGGGGAGCTCTGGTAGCATAGTGCCTAAGGCATTTGACTGCTAACCAGAAGGCTGGCAATTCAAACTCACCAGCCACTCCTCGGAAGGAAGGTTGGGCAACCTACTTCCATGGTGATACTGCCTCGGAAATCCAAGAAGGGGTCAGGTTCGGGTGTGACTGACTGGCACATAACAACAACAAAAGGGGAAGTAGGTGATTTTATTTCATTATCATGTTAAGTCTCTACCCAGAGGTGGAGAAGTTCTTTCTCAGGCAGGTGCCATCTCATAATGGGGACTCTGTTGTGTGTCCTTGGACCCTGCCCCCCTTGGGAAGGTTTGACCAATTGCCTCAAACCCATTGTGTTTTCCCAAGACAGTACTGCCCTTCCTTTCCTATTTCTGTGCTCCCTTCCAACACATCCACATGACTCTAACCTTTTCTCTGCCAGTGAGAGTCCCAGCATGCCTTGTTCTTTGAACCTCTCTCTCTCCTTTAGTAGGAGCTCTGGTAGCATAGTGCCTAAGGCATTTGACTGCTAACCATAAGGCTGGCGGTTCAAACCCACAAGCCACTCCTAGAAAGGAAGATGGGGCAATCTACTTCCGTAGTGATACCACCTCGGAAACCCAAGGAGGGGTCGCTATGAGTCGGGTCTGACTCGATGGCACATAACAACAACAATTCGCCTTTAGCAACCAGCCTGTAATGGATCCTTTAAATTTTCCATGCTGATGAAAATACACGTTGTTGTTGTTATGTGCCGTCGAGTTGGACCCGGCTCATAGTGACCCCTCCTTGGGTTTCCGAGGCGGCATCACTATGGAAGTAGATTGCCCAACCTTCCTTCCAAGATGAAAATACATAGTATAGTGGAATTAATCCTAAAGTGTATGAATTCGGGCAACTTGCTGATCCTCTTGGAACCTCATGTTCACTGGTTCATGGTGAGGATTGAGTGGGCAGATGTGTGTAGATGGCCATGCACAGAACTGGCATCAAGTGAGTCCTCAGTAGAGAGTAGCTATGATGTCCCTTTGCTCCTTAGAAGGAACATCTGTGGCCAAATCAATGTATTTTCCTCAAGCTGGTTTGAATTGGGTTGTCATTCACCCAGCCCACGATGACAGGTTTGACAGCATAGGAACAGAGCCCTGACTTAGCATTTCCTTCTTGTTTTTGAAATAATGATGATAATGATTGAAATCACTAATCTTCTCTGAATGCTTACTGTGTGTTGACAGGGACTGTTCTAAGTGCTTAACATGTACTTATTCATTTAATCCTCCTGACAGTCCTCTGAGGCAGGTATTTTATTATTATTATTATCCCCATTTTATAGAAGTGAAAAGCAAGGCACGATATCGTCCATGGTCACACAGCAAGCAGGAGGCAGATCTGACCTCTGTATTCTAGGCTCAGAGTCTAAGCTGTTGGACATTGGACTCCCTGATCCCTTCCAAAAAACGAAACCCACTGCCATTGAGTCTGTTCTGACTCATAGTGACCCTATAGGAAAAAATAGGTTTCCAAAGCTGTAAATCATTACAGAAGCAGATTGCTTTATCTTTCTCCCTAGGAGTGGCTGGTGAATTTGAACACCAACAGTGCTCCTTACAGAGTTTGAATTCTTTGCTATGGGAAGTGCCCCACCCTCTACCCCACCCCCCACCCTCCACATACCTGTCCATGCTATGTGGTCAGCATCTGTCTTTGTGTCATGTGTCTGCATCCTCCAGACCACAGCTGATTGGTCAGGGTGGGCCCATGAGCAAAGGCTTCCCATACTATATGGTCTTGGTGGTCTGGCTCAATCCATTTCTTACTAGGGGAAGTGTCAGTAAGAGGTTGAGTCCAGGTGAGGGAGAGATGATGAGCTAGACTTAGGGCTAGAGAGTCATCATGGGCACTATCTGTGAATGACCAGAGGAAGCTGACTGGCTGATACAGGAGTTCAGAAAGGTTCATGGATACCGTGAAAGACACCCCCTGGCCCTAGAAGACCACTTGGTCTCCAACAGCCTGAAAGTGCTGATTCTTATGGAGCCTGGGTGCTCTTGGCCTTCTATTTTTGGATTCTGATGAGGCTCTGCTTTATTCTGAACTAATCTTCCTTTCAGTCTTTCTTATTGAGCTAGTGCCTCTCTTTCTTGCAAATAAAAGAACTCTAAGCCCAGCAGTTCTCTTATCAGGTCTATAGGGCACCACCAATGGGGAGTGGGGTTCAATCCTATCTATTAAGCAGGTCTTCTCCCCAAGAACACTGTTCTAAAATAAGATGACTGACATCTATAGGTGGAAACAGAGCCCAGTTGGACATGAACATCTGTACAAGTCAGGATAAGGCTGGGCTGCTGGATCACAAGAATTCAGTGACTTAAAGAGGATTAGCATTTACTTCTTTCTCTCCTCACAGTTCTCAGGTGAATGTGCCAGGTTGGCGAGCAGCTGCGAGTCTCATAGTCTCTCAGGGACTGGGGTCTTCCAAGCCATTTCTCTCCACCCCTGAGAACCTTGTCACTGTCTGAGTGGTTAGAACAGGGAGCTGCCATTTCTACCTCCAGTCAAAGAGAGCATAAAGGGAGCATAACTGGTACCTGACATCACCCTTACTCTAGTTCCATTGCTGAAACTCAGCACATGGCCCCTCTAAACTTCAAGGCAGGCTGGGAAGTGTAGTCTTGATCAGGGGTCAGCAATTCATTTTTTTTTTTTTTTTTCTGGAAAGAGCCAGATAAGAAATATTTTTAGCTTTGTGGGCCATATGCTCTCTCTTGCAAGTACTTGACTCTACCCCTTTTGGCACAAAAGCAGTTACAGATGATATGCACCTGAATGAGTAAAGCTATGTTCCAATAAAACTATATTTATGGATACTGAAATTTGAATTTCATGTAATTTTCTTCTTGTTTTATTTTTTTCCCCAACCATTACAAAACTGTAAAAACAACTCTTAGTTATGGGCCACACACAAACAGGTAGTGGTCCATATCCCACTTGTGGACATAGTTTGGTGACCCCTGGTGTGAGTGGTAACCTTAGACATGGCTCCGTTTTGTTAGGTGAGATTGACTTTTGGTGGTGAATGGTGATCTCCATGATAATATCCACTCCAGGGTTTGCTAAGAGAGGTGTATTTTAGCAGAAGCAGGATGCCTCCTGCCCCATTTTGGGTACAAAGAGAAGAACAGAGTTTACTAGGTATAAAAAGTCACACCCTCTCCCCACACTTGCCAGAAGTGGGGAGAGGGAGCAGTCATGCCCTGGCAGATTTCCCATTGTCAAGAGGTTATGGAGAGAGGGGTCTACTCAGCACTTGAAGTTTTCTAAGATGCCACACAATGGAGCTGGCAGCTAGTCTCCCCCTGGGCTGGAGGCCCACGTGAGTGAGGATGCCAGGAGCCAGAGTCAGCAGACAGGTGGCAGTGTAGCATCTACTCCCGCACCAAGGGCAGCCTGTCACTCACAAGCAGAATACTCCCATTCCTGCTGCTGGGCTCAGGGAAGCTACGTCAGAGGTGGCTTTGGACTGGACAATGACCCTTTTTAATAATTAGAAAACACCAACCTACAAATATTATATGTGATCAGGAAAACTGTCAGAGGGCTGAAGAAACCATTCTTTGACATTTGTTTTCTTTGAACCCTCCCTACTCTCCCTCAACAACCAGTTTGTGGGGGTGGAGGCCTGCAGAGTTATCAGTTATTGAGAAAAATAGAATCAAGTTGAATCATTTCTTCCATCCCTCCCTGTTGCCCCTCCACTACCAGTTTGTGCGGGGGAGGCTGGCAGAGATATCAGTTATTGAGAAAAATAGAATCCTTTCATGTTTGTACATCACTGAGCTTATACCGTCAATCAAAACAGCTACATATATTTTTAGCATCAACTTCCAGTTATTTTTTCTGTGCCTCAGAAATAATCAGAACCAAAGACAGGAAAATTCACCTAAAGGTGTTAGACTTGGAGTCAGAGTGGTCTGGGTTTGATTCCTAGTGCTATCAGCTGCCTGTGTAACCTCTACAGGTCCTTGATGGCTCATGTCCACAGTTTTCTCATCTGCTAAATGGGGCAGATAACGTGTGCTGTGTAGCTTTGTTGCAAGAATCCCAGCTCAGAGTGTGATTCAAATACAAAGAATGGTTTTTGCTTCTCTTTCTGGGCCTCAGTTTCCTCTTCTACAAAATGGATGGGTGGGACTCCATGGTCCCTTCCTGTTCTGACACTCAGTAATTGTGACACTGATGGCTGATTCTATGACTTGGAAAGGAGAGAAGGTTGGCATTCCTAGGAGATTCCTCCTGGCTGAAGGTTTTAAAGAGGAAGGCAGTGGTCACGTGTTCTGATCTTCCTATTGTCTGAGTCTCCCTATTCTCCAGGCAGAGCCCATACCCTGCCTCACACAGGAGGCCAACTGTCCAGGACACAAGCCATCTCTCACCTTTCTGAGGGACCCATGTGCTTGAACTTGACCTCACTCCAGTCGTTTTTTCCACTTGATGGTCTGCCTGGGGTTTTGTTAGTGATAGACTCCCTATAGCCATTCCTGTAACCCTTTCCCTAACTCTCAGCTTAACCCTCAGCCCTCCACAGCTCTGGGAATGGGTCCTGCTCACACACACACCACACCACAAACACATCAAAGCTGTACTTGCCACAGTGGCCCCACTTGCAGATTTTAACCCTTCCTTCATCCAGGGAACCCCACACCCACATCCACCTGAAAGCATCCTTGCTGAGAAAACTCATTTAGACACACTTACTTGTCTTATGTGGAACCTAGACATAGTTCAAATCTTAGTCTCTACTAACGGGGCAGGGAGGCCACATCTTCTGACCTCCTCTAACCCCACAAGAGGAAGACAGAATCACCATCAGTAGCCCAAGGCCTATTCCTGTGAGACCAGACATGCTGCCTCCCTCCAGCCCTTTCACCAACCCTGATACCAACTGTTCCTCCTGCAGCACCCACCACCTCTCTGCTGGGTTTGATAATTCACTGCAGTGGTCACACAGAACTCACAGATTATGGAGTTTATTAGGGAAGCAACAGGCTACAATTCAAGTTTAGGAATGTGCTGTTTCTTTCAGCCCACTGTCTCTCAGCCGACAGTCTCTCTCAGTCTCTATCCCAGCAGTGCGTGTCTGTTGGTGTCTCTCTCTCTCTCAGCAATGTGTGTCTCTTGCATCCCTCAGCTGGCAGTGAGAGACTCCTTCTGCTTCTAGGAGGGCTCCTTTTGAGTCTGGCAGAGTGTCCAAACTAAATCCCACCATAAGAATTGTAAACACCTGAGAGAGAGCGCGAACTTCCCCAGAAAAATTACTTATTGCTGCTTGCAACAGAAATACCCTAGGTGGGTAACTTTAACAATCAGGAGCTTCTCAGTTGCTCATGGCAAATTCCACTATGGAGTTTACAAAGACTAGGCTAGAAAAGCCATAATATGTAATTTATGTAATGAGGAACCACAGTTCCTCATCCTCATCTTGTAAGCATGGGCTAGAGGTGCTTGCTGTGGGGCTAGCCTGCCTCACATCCCTGTCAGATAAGGGAACCAAAAACATCCAGAACTCCTTGTCTGAAAGCCCTGAAGGTAGGGTTGATAGGGTTCTTTTAGGCTTGGGGAAATATGGAGAAGACAGAAACCAGGATGGTTCACAGACTGGGTGGACATTCTAGTGGCTTTGAGGAAGAAAGTGGTACAGCATCTCCAGCAGAGCTCCGTCTCCTCCTCCATTATCAAACCCAAATGCATCCTGGCAGAGTGAGCTTAGCAAGAAGCAATGGAGGAAGCAAACAGGTCAATGAAATGTAATGAAACATTCACCTCTAAATTAAAGATGGGGTCCCTGGATGGTGCAAACAGTTAACATATTTGGCTACTGACTGAAAGGTTGGCAGTTTGAGTCTACCCAGAAGTGCCTGCAAAGAAAGATCTGGCAATCTACTTCCAAAAACAACAGCCATTGAAAACTCTATGGAGCATATTTCTACTGTGGGATCACCATCAGTCTCAGTCAACTCAAGGCAACTAGTTTTTTTTTTTTCTTCCTTTTTTTCTTTTCACCCTTTCACTGTTGTATCCACTGCACACCCAGAGGCATCTACCTAAAATGGAAATTTTATCTTGTGGCTCCCTTACCTGAAACTTTCAATGGCATGGCAAAATAAAGTCCAAATGCTGAACTACATTTCTCAGGGGGTGATATAGTCTAAGGAGCTCTGGTGGTGTAGTAGTTAAAGCACTGGGCTGCTAAGCAAAAGTCAGTGGTTTGAACTTACTAGGTGCTCTATAGGAGAAAGATGAGGCAGTCTACTTCTGTAAAGTTTGACAGCTTTGGAACCCTCTGGGGGAAGCACTACCCTGTCCTAAAGAGATGCTATGAGTTGGAATTGACTTGATGGCAGTGGGTTTGTTTTTTGGTTTGCTATAGTCTAACCCCTGCCTGTCTTTCCAGTATTCTCTACTACTTTGCCCTTCACTCTTTTCTGGACCAGAAACACAGGGCTCTCAGCATTTCCAACATGCCACACCCTCTCTCCTCTTGGAGCCAAGTCCTGGGTGTGTTGTGCTTCCTGGAACATGAGGTCTGAGCTCTATAAACACTTACTGAATGGATATTTGACAAATCCAGGAGAACAAAGAGGGAAAGAATACTCATCAAGACAGATTGGCCTCCTGTTTCCTTCTGCTTAAGGAGCTTCTTCACCCTCAAGGTGTCCTCTCTCTTATGCTTCAGACATGTTCCCTCATCCTAGCATTGATGTCTAAGCCGCAACCCTATACCTCTAATGGCCTCTGGGGCCCCAGCTACCTCTGGCAGTCTTAATTAATTGTAAAATTGATTCAGCGGCCCCCTTTGTTAGACTGGGCTGATGTTTATTTGTATTTTCATATTATTATCCTTTTATACTTCTCTGGGCACCTTCAGCTCTCTACTGACACCTTTTATTGGGGAAATGTTAATTTAAAAATCATCTATAATGCAGGTGTCACAAATCAAAGCTGTTCAGTAATGAGTTGCTCTTATGTCGTATAAAAACAATTAATTAAAACCCTTTCTGAGAGAGCCGTGCAGGCAGATTTATGTTTTCCAGTGACTCCCCCTCCATCTTCCTTTCTAAGGACCCTCATGCACTCAGCTGGCTTCTAGAGGGGATGGTTTCCTCCCACCTCTGCCTGGGAAATAATAGGAATCCAGCCTGGTGGAGTGGGGAAGGTTCTGGGAGAGTGGCTGGGACTTTGCTGTGGTCACTCAGCATGTGGGTGGCAGGGCCAGGTTCAGAACTGGCTTTCCCCTATTTTGTCCTGTATTTTGGGGGGCTGACCCCTGAAGGCTATGTTTGCCAGGCTCCTGGGCATATTGTGTGTAGTCAGTAGGAGGCTCAGGCAGGAGATGGGAAGGTGGGCTGGTGGGAGGCAGGGAGAAGCCAGGTATCCCTCCTCATCTCTCTGTATCAGGCGCCATCTTGGGCGTGGCCATGTCTCCTTTGTGGCCCACAGGATTTCAGGTTGGCTAGGATTCCTGGGTGCTGGTAACATCAGCTCCTCCCTTTATCCCTAGTGCCTTGCTGCTGCTAATCTCTGGTTGTCTTGCTGATCTGTGTAACCAGTCCTTGTGTCAAATTCCTTCTGTTTTAAATACGTAGAACAGTTTATGGTTTCCTGGGTGTTCCTCAAAACCAAAAACCCAAATTCACTGCCATCGAGTTGGATCCGACTCATAGAGACCCCTATCCAACTCATAGAGACCACTCTTTGGGTTTCCGAGGCAGTATCGCTACGGAAGTAGATTGCCCAATCTGCCTTCCAAGGAGTGCCTGGTGGGTTTGAACCACCAACCTTCTGGTTAGCAGTCAAATGCCTTAGGCACTACACCACCAGAGCCTGGGTGGTATACATTGCTAAGAGCTCTGCTACTGACTGAAAGGTTGGCAATTTGAATTTACCCAGAGGCACCTTGAAAGAAAGCCCTGATGATCTACTTCCAAGAATTCCAGCCACTGACAATCCATTGGAGCACAGTTATACTCTGACACACGTGGGATTGCCATGGGTTGAAATCAACTCCACAGCAACTGGTTTGTTTGATCCCTAACTGATACAGTTCATAATTATATCATCATCATCATCATCATTATTATTCAACGTTGTGTAGGGCAAAATGTGTCTGTGAGCTGGATGGGGTATGGAGAACATCAGTTCATGATTGGTTTGGATAAGCTGAATTCCAAGATCGTGACTTGGCTCAGATTGACCCAGAATAATCAGACAATACAAGTCCACACACTTTAGAAGCTTGCTCTGGTAGCATAGTGCCTAGGGCACCTGACTGCTAACCAGAAGGCTGGAGGTTCAAACCCCCCAACCACTCCTCAGAAGGAAGGTTGGGTAATCTACTTCCGTAGTGATACCGCCTTGTAAACCCAAAGAGGGGTCGCTAGGAGTCAGGTCCAACTCGATAGCACATAACAACAACAATAACAGTCTTAGGAGTAGCTCTGGTAGCATAGTGCCTAAGAAACTTGACTGCTAACCAGAAGGCTGGTGGTTCAAACCCACCAGGCACTCCTGGGAAGGAAGGTTGGGCAATCTACTTCTGTAGTGATACTGCCTCGAAAACCCAAGGAGGGGTCGCTATGAGTCGGGTCCACCTTGGAAACCCAAGGAGGGGTTGCTATGAGTCGAGTCTGACGTGATGGCACATAACAACAACAGTAACAGTCTTATGAGTGAATGTTTTCTCCAGGACGTCTGAATTCTGGCCCTTCTGTTTCCACTAAATGCTGACCTCTGGCTCTGCATTCTGGGCCTCTTCTGGGGCTGTCCTGCTGCTCCCTGACTGATGTCCTTTCCTGGGAAGGAGGCAGCACTGCTCTCAGATGGCCTGGGAGCAGGGCTTGAGGTGAGCTCCAGGGGGGCGGGTAAGTGTTCCCCTTCACCCTTACATTTCTTGCCTTCTCCGTGATGTGGGGGAAAATCCAAAGCCCAGGGCACAGCAAACGTGTATTGATCAGGGCAAGACCCCAGAGTTCATTTCCTCAGCAGGCACAGGTTACATGCCTACTTATGTTCCGTGCTCCATGTCAGGGACTAGAGAAGGGACAACTGAGAAGGTCCAGCTTCCCTTCGAGGATCTCAGCGTCCAGTGGGGAGGGCCAGCTAGTACTCTGCTAATCAGGTCTGGTTTCATGAGCTATAAGAGGGGAAGGTGAGGGGGCTGGGCAGCCCCCTGGACAGATAACTAATTCAGACTTAGGAGTTTAGCTCCTGACTTCTAGATTGTTCCAACTTTGCATAGACTATGCTTCTTTTCCACCTAACATTTTGCAATTTGGGGACCGTTCAACTCACAATGAAAGAACGCAGACCATGTGGCCAGCTGACTCCCTCCCCACCGTGGGGGCCCTCTCCTTGCCAGCCTCCTCTCCCGCTCACCCCCTACCCTCCCTGCTGAGAGAGGCCCCGCCTCATAGTGATCTCATCTCCCCTCCAAGTGGGGCTGTGAAGTGTCTAATCCAGGCTTTCATTTGGCATCCACAATTATAATGTCAAGATTGAATAATCTGCCTTTATCTCTCGGGTGACAGCCATGTAGAAACTTCAAAAGAAACAGTTTTGCTGGCATCTAACGGCTTTTGTTAATTACTATATTCCAAAGAAAATGAAATAAAGGAGGAAGAAAAATGATATTTCTCTGTGACAACTTTGTAAAAATATCAATGATGAAGCGACATGGATTAAGGGCTTTAACTATTCATGTAGCTGGGATCGGGCCTCTACCTACCGCACAGGGTCTGAAGCTGGAGTGTCACACACACACACACTGCCACACACACACCACACTTGTATCTGCTTACGCAAACTCCTTTACACATGGTACACATTGTCATGCACACTCACTCTCATAACAACTCACACAATCTTCTCTATCTCACACATACACTTGACATATTCCTGAATCTTCTTTCTCACACACAAAGGCCTTCAAGTGCTATACACACCATCACATACACTTACTCACAGCCCCCCACATGCACACCTTCTCATACACACACACACCACCTTAGCTCTTATACCCTCACACACATACCACATACCATACTCCTTCACGCACCGTACCACAGTATCACATATACCAGTATTCACAACCCCCACAACACAAACCCTTTCACAGACACCTCCATTATCTTAGTTACCTAGAACTTCCATACAGAAATACCACAAATGGTTGGCTTTAAAGAATAAAACCTTATTTCCTCACAGTTCTAGAGCCTAAAAGTCCAAGTCAGTGTTTTGGCCAAGCTGAGTCTCTCTCCTAGTTGCTGGTGTCAGCAGTGTTCCTTGGCATTCCTTGACATCTGTCTTCTGTGTTCCTCTCTGTGTCTATTCTGTTATTTTGATAACTTAGAAGTGTTTAGGGTTAGGCTCCACCCTACTATGGTATGATCTCATTAACATAACAAAAGAAACCCTCCATCTCCAAACAGTTTCATATTTAAAAGTACAAGGGTCAGAAATTCTACACACATTTTGAGGCACACAATTCAATCCATAACACCCTTTAATGCACATGTCACATACACACACATCACACACTCTTGTACAAACCTTTACATGTACACACGTACACACATAGGCATAAACACATTTCTTCCTTCACTGTTCAGAACCCTTCATGTGATTGTTTGTGCCTCCACTCTCTGCCAGGATCTATGCTGGGTGCTGGGGATAAAGATATGAAAGAGGTTCTGCTCAAGGTAGTAGGGAGGACACACAGGTGGACCAGTTGCCTGTCTTCTATGTTTGTTTGTGTGACCTTACATTGATGTCATTGTGCTGTAGGTGTGTGGGACTAGCACAGTGGACTTACCCACACAAACACACTCCCTGACACACATGACACTTACACACATACTCTCACACTCACACTCGTTCATACACACCAGTACACATTAGCACATTCATTCTCATTCTCGCACTTTCATTCCCTTTGTCTCCCAAACCACATATGCAAATAGACTTTTAATGTCAAATTCCATTTCTCTGCAATGGTTCTTGATTCCTTAATTACCTGGCAGTGGGTTGGCAGAGATGTGACTAATGGCAGAAATTGCCAAAATAAATCTCTGAGGGCCTGTGTGCTCCTCCGTGCTGTGGAGTTGGGGTTTGATGCTTGGAAGCAGAAGAGTGTGGGATGGTAGCCACTCTGGCCCTATAGGGGTGTCAGGAGACCTGGCCTTAGTCTCTTGAGCTATAAAATGGGAGAGTTGAACCTGCTCTCTAAGGACCCACCCTGTGATACTGTTCTAGGGTCTTCATGAGGGTAAACAAATCCAGAGAAGTGAGTACCAGAGAGAATGGGTACCAGAGAAGTGCCCAAAGTGAGCTGTGGACTTGTTTTGAAACAAAAAGAAGACACATTTGTAGATAAAAAATCTACTGTGTGCCAAGCATAGTGCTGGGAGTACAGGGGATTTGACCCTGAGTTTGGAAAGATACAGCAATATATGCTGTATCCTACCCCTGAGACTAGGGCCCAGAATCACCCTTTGGATCTGAAACTGATTTCAGTCTAGTGGCTTAACTCTCAGTCAAACAGTGGACAGGCCTATGAGCTGAACACTTGTGCCAGGGAGATGCATTCCTTAGAACAATCAGCCTTGGGAGATCAGAAGGGCAGCATTTGTACAGGGAGAAATGTGGGAGGCAGGAATGCATAGGTAAGAAGGACATAGGGGAAGGGTAACCACAGGGAGGAAACAGGAGGTAAGATGTTACACTGTGAGGAATGTAACCAGTATCATAAAACAAAATGTGTATATGAACTGTAGAGTATAAAATGAATCTGCTTTGTAAAATTTCACCCAAATCATAATTTAAAGTTTAAAAAAAGAAAAAGATATGCTGTACCCTGACTCTGCTGTTGGAGTGGACAATCCTGGAGGACAGACAGTATTTACTGAAGAAGATGCCAAGATCTCAGGCACTGGACAGTGTGTGTGGACTGAGTCAGGTCTTTGAGGGCAGGGAAGGTTCCACAGAACCCTACCAGGCAGGGGGCCTGGCACAGGAGGATGCTTAGGATGTGCTTGGGACCCTGGCCAGCTTTGACCGTCTGAAACCTAGAGGATCAGACTGTTCCCAAGCAGCAAGGCAGGCAGGGATATTTGGAGGCCTTGGTCTATCCTTGGTTTTAGGGAACAGGGTGGGGCAATAGAGTTCAGTGGTAGAATAACTGCTTTCCAAGCAGGAGACTCAGGTGAGATTCTCAGCCAGTGCACCTCGTGGACACCTACCACCCATCTGTCAGTGGGGGCTTGCGTGTCACTGTGATGCTGAGCAGGTTTCAGTGGAGCTTCCTGGACAGATGGAGTAGGAAGAAAGGCCTGGTGAACTGCTTCTGAAAATCAGCCAGTGAAACCCCTAGGGCTCACAATGGTCTGACCTGCAACTGATCATTGGGATGGTGCAGGACTGGCAGTGTTGGGTTCCATTGGGCATGGGGTCACCATAAGTCAGGGGCTGACTTGGTGGCAGCTACCAACAACAAGAAACAGAAACACATTCAACGATGCTTCAGAGAGGCAGGGAGCACAAGAAGTCTCCATGGGGTCTCTTCGGACACTGGGTACCATTGGCCTCGGGAGTAGCTGGACCTGGAAGTGGCCGCTCCTCTGGGTCACTCTGGAGGGCATCCCCTCTGTTGCCTCTGGCTTTTTTTTTTATCATGTGTTACTCACTCTGCCTTCTCCCTGAGGCTGGCTGGCTCATGAAGTAAAATGGCTGCTCCCGTCAGTTTGCCATGACCTGCATGGAGTGACTGGAGTTCTCTGGCCCCAGCTCTGGGGATATGACAGAGGCTATGACAGGACCTCTGGATCTCATCAGGTATGACTAGGGGTGAGGTGCCATGAGGGTGAGGCCTGGCTGATCCCTTGTCAGGACTGTGGGTGTGGAGTGATTCTCAGGGAAGCCTCAGCCTCTCCTGCAACCTGGCCTTCACAGCCAGGCAGAAGAGAGCCCATCCCTTGGCAGCAATGAGGAGTCCAGCAGGCTGGGTCTGCTGTGTTTAGAAAGGGTGCCCAACCTGAGACTTGATGTAGGCTTGATGGGTGGGGAGGAAATGAATAAAAGAAAGAACTTCCCAAACCTGTGAGATTTAAAACACAGAACACTTTCCCATTGGCCTCATGGGAGGTTAGAAGTGGGGTTGGGTGGGGAGGTACTTCCTGGTATCTGTGTATCAGGTCCAGTCCACAAAGCAGGTAGGTAGACAGAGATGGCAATTTTTCACACCTGAGTGGTGGAGAGCCAGGGAGAGGGAGTTTGAAGCTTGGACGAAGAGGTGACCTGGAAGCACTCGGAGGAAGCTGGAGCAGGGATAGGAGCAACCACTATCTTTATTTACCTGCCTTCCCAGAAACCAGGTGTTTCCCCACAGGCAATGCTGAGGGAATGTGGAACTGAGAATCAAAAGAAACCAGGGAAAGGAGGAGTCCGTAAAATGAGAGAGTAGACTATAATTGTTACTTTCCAAACATTGCTATGCCACAGGTTCAGTTAGATGAACTCCTAGGTGGAACCTTGACATACAAAACAGAAAAACCTGCAGCTGCTCTGGGTATGGCCAGGAGACCTGCTCGAGACGGTGGGAAAGGTGGGAAAGATACTCCCTGGAGTTGTGCAGGCACAGTCTGCACAGCCACACCTGCTGGCCCTAGTCACACTGCTGGTCCTTTCCTGTTCCCCAGCCACCTTCTAGAAGCTCACTAAAAACTCCTCCCCTAGATGAGGCCAAAACAGGGAAACTAGCTTGGCTAAAGGTACCCCAGATAATTGGTGGTCCAGCCAGGTACCATTCAAAGCAGAACAATGTTAAGGTGATGCTTTTAGAAGTCTGAGGCAGTCTGCTTCTGAAAAGATTTACAGTCTCAGAAACCCTAAGGGGCAGTTATACTCTGTCTTAAAGGGTTACTATGAGTTGGAATCGACCTGAAAACAGCAAATTTTGGAAGTCTGGAAAGAAGAAAACAGTGAGCTTTTTCTTGATCAGCAATGATGTACAGAAGGTGTTCCTGGGTGGCATAAAGGATTAAGTTCTTGATGGCTGTTAACTGAAAGGTTGGAGGGTTGAACCCAACCAGAGGTACCTAGGAAGAAAGCCCTGGCGATCTACTTGCAAAAGGTCATAGCCATTGAAAACAATGGCACATGGTTCTCGTCTGATACACGTAGGGTTGCCAGGAGTCAGAATTGACTGGATGGCAGCTTTTTTTTTTTTTTAAATACATAAAAGAAGCATAATGTAATGCACGTTGGGGACCTCCTCCTGCCTTATCCAGACCTCTGGGCTTCTCCAAGGTATTGGCTCCAGATTTTCAGAGCGCTTAATGCACTCAAAGTCTGCTTTGTGCTTCCTCCTGCTGTAGCTAAGCCCCTGGTCCCCAGCGCCCCTTCGTGGCCCCTGTGCAGGTGCTGGTTGGGGAGCTGGAGCTGCTTATTCCCCCATTTAACCCTGCCAGGCCTGAGGGAGTGCAGGCCCCAGGTCCAATCTTGGCCAGCTCCAGGCTCTCCCTGGGCGCCCCCTCCCTCCCACCAGTCATTAGTCTCCCCTCTGCAGGTAGAGTGACAGGCTGGCTCTGTGCTCCTGAAAAGGCCCTTTGTTTTATTGCCTTCAGTTCAGATGCTTCAGAGCACTAGCAGGCCATATTTTAATCTCAGGTCTTTGCAAACAAAATCGTTAAAAGCAGATGGCTGTGAAGACTGCCATGAATATTAATAGATATTGAAAAAAAAGGCCCCTTAATCTTTCCATAAATCTTTTCCGAGGAGGTGGGGGAAGACTGGCTGCTGTGTATTCTCAGGTACCTCGCCCTTCTGATCCCAGCTGGATCTTCACGGCTGAGTGATTAGGGTGAGGGTAGGGGATTGCAGCCCAGAGCTGGGCATACAAGTGGGCCTGGAGCTCGTCATCTCCTATCATCCCTTCCCTTCTGCTTCAGAGTTGGAGGATGAGGACCAGGCTCAGCACCCCTGATTTCTGAGCAGGGCGATTTGGATGGACCCTCTTTTTTGTACCCCTTGTAAGGTCCCTGGGTGGTGCAAGTGGTTTTCCTTCAACTAGTGAACTAAAAGTTGGCAGTCTGAAACTTCTCAGCAGCACCTTGGAAGAAAGTCCCGACAATTGGTTTCTTTAAATGTTATAGCTAAGAAACCCACGGAGCAGTTCTACTATGTAACACATTGGGTCACTGTGAGTCAAAATCACCTTGATGGCATCCGGTTTGATTTTACTTACCTATTTTTTTGGTAGTGACGCTAGGTCCCTGGGTGGCACAAATGGTTTGCACTTAACTGCTAACCTAAAGATTATCAGTTCAAACTCACCCGGGCTGCTATGAAAGAAAGGCCTGGTGATCTGCCTACAGCAAAACAAAACAAAATATATGGAGTAGTCCTACTCTGATGCTCATGTGGTTGGGGTTGCCATGAGTTGGAATTGACTCCATGGCAATAGGTTTGGTTGTTGGTTTGTAATAATGCTAATGTTTGTGGATCATTACTATGTGTGAGTTTCTGTGCATGTTGATCTAGCATCAGCCTTTTGAGGGGGGCTATCATCCCCATTTCACAGATAAGGAAATTAAAAAAAATTAAAATAAAAAAACCCAAAGTCACTGCTGTTGAGTCGATCCCGACTCATAGCCACCCCTCTTTCAGTTTCCAAGGCAGTATCACTATGGGAGTAGATTGCCCAGTCTTCCTTTCAAGGAATGGCTGGTAGGTTTGAACCGCCAGCCTTCTGGTTAGCAGACAGATGTCTTAGGCACTACGCCACCAGAGCTCCTAGATAAGGAAATAGGCTCAGAAAATAGAAAGGGCTGGCTCAAGATCACTAGGTTGGTAAGTGGAATAGAAGATATTTGAAACCAGATCTGTCTGAATGAGAAAGCCCATGTGTTGATACTTTTCTGGGATTACCTTGTCCCTTCCAGGCCCACTGCCTGTCTCTCCTGTGCACATGATTTTGAACAGGAAATTTTACTATTCACAGTTCATTCATTTAGATTATACATTTCCCTGTCTTCTCAGTTCTCTTCTAAAATGCAACACCCCTGGGAGAAATGACCTATGAAGTGGCCGAGAAACATTAAAAACTGTTTGGCTGCATAATCCAGGACTATTTCAGCCCTGAAGTAGGGAAGCCTGAGTTGAAGGGTTAGCTCAGCCATTTCCTGACTCTCTGAAGAAGTACAGCCTTAATCCCAGTCTGTTTCCACTGGGGAGAAAAGAATGAGGGGAATGAAGCAATCCTGTGAGGTAGACGGGATAGGCAAGAATTGAGAAAAGATAGGAAAGCAGTTTGAACACCACCAACCATAATACACCTGTGAAAGACTTTGTTTTCATGGTTGTTCAAATACCTTATTTATTTATAGGGCCACTTTCATGGTAATAGGAGGGAATAAGCCATCAGGGAGCAGAGCGAAGGGGATGATGGTGGGTGGTAGGAAAGGAAATGGCTCCTCTATAGAA
Organism: Orycteropus afer afer; assembly: GCF_000298275.1. NCBI lineage: Eukaryota > Metazoa > Chordata > Mammalia > Tubulidentata > Orycteropodidae > Orycteropus > Orycteropus afer. The sequence continues at coordinate 11,985,607 of NW_006921639.1, read as the reverse complement.
TGTGAAATGATTGAACAATATCATTAATACCACATGCAAGTAAAATTTTGCTAACAATAATTAAAAAAATGCTTGCAGCAGTACATCGACAAGGAACTGTCAGAAATTCAAGCCAGATTCAGAAGAGGATGTGGAAACAGCAATATCATTGCTGAAGTCAGATGGATCTTGGCTGAAAGCAGAGAATATCAGAAAGATGTTTACCTGTATTTTATTCACTATACAAAGGCATTCAATTGTGTTGATCATAACATATTATAGATAACATTGTGAAGAATGGGAATTCCAGAACACTTAACTGTGCGTGTGAGGAACCTGTCTATAAAACAAGAGGCAGTCATTTGAACAGAATAAGGGGGAAGGAAGGTTGGGCAGTCCTACTTCCGTAGTGATACTGCCTCGGAAACCCAAGGAGGGGTCACTATGAGTCAGGGCCGACTCGACGGCACATAACAACAACAACAACATATGGTTTAAAATCAAGAAAGACGTGTCAGTGTTGTGTCCTTTCACCATACATATTCAGTCTGTATACTGAGCAAATAATCTGAGAATCTGGACTATATGAAGAAGAACGTGGCATCAGGATTGGAGGAAGACTCATTTTCAACCTACAATATGCAGATGACACAACCTAACTTGCTGAAAGTGAAGAGGCCTTGAAGTACATACTGATGAAGATCAATGACTACAGCCTTCAGTATGGATTACACTTCAACATAAAGAAAGCATAAATTCTCACAACAGGACCAATAAGCAACATCATGATAAATGGAGAAAAGATTGAAGTTGTCAAGGATTTCATTTTACTTGGATCCACAATCTACACCCATGGGAGCAGCAGTCAGGAAACCAAATGACGTATTGCATTGGGCAAATCTGCTGCAAGAGACCTCTTTAAAGTGTTAAGAGCAAAGATGTTACTTTGAGAACTAAGGTGCACCTGACCCAAACCATGGTATTTTTGATCACCTCATATGCATGTGAAAACTGACAGTGAACAAGGAAGACTGAAGAAGAATTGATGCATTTGAATTGTGTTGTTGGTGAAGAGTATTGAGTATGTCATGGACTGTCAGAAGAATGAGCAAATCTGTCTTGGAAGAAGTACAGCCAGAATGTTCCTTACAAGGGAAGATGGTAAGACTTTGTCTCACGTACTTTGGACACGTTATCAGGAGGCACCAGACGGACATCATGCTGGTAAAGTAGAGGTCAGTGAAAAAGAGAAAGACTCTCAATGAGATGGAATGACACAGTGGCTGCAACAATGGGCTGAAACATAGCAACAATTATGAGGATGGCACAGTATCAGGCAGTATTTCGTTCTGTTGTACATGGGGTCGCTGTGAGTTGGAACTGACTTGATGGCACCTAACAACTGCAACAACACAGCCAGTGACATTGATTCCAACTTTTTCTGCTTTTGGCCAGTGGTTGCTTTATGTTTCCAATCTAAGTCAATCAGTCTTCCTCCTTCCTTTCTTCCCATTCATTTGCTCCCTTCCTACCCCTTCCCCCTCTCTCCTTCATTTTCTCCTTTCCTCTTACTCCTCCTTTTTCTCCTTTGTTGCTGCCTCTCTCAGCAGCAGCAAAAAAAAAACCATATATTTTCTGATCACTTGCTACATTCCAAGGGTAGGATTCAACAGTGAACAAGAGAGGCATGTTGTTTCACTCAACAAATAACAAATAAATTAAATGATTACCAACTGCAGTAAGCACTCTGTGGGAAGCAGAAGGGAATGTAAAAAGGAATGATTAAAGGGACCCCTTTAAATAGGATGAGGCTTCTCAGTTCTTCAAAACTGGTTTCAACAAAGAGTAAGAAAGTATGTTGACATGGTAGCCCTTAGGAAAGTCAAGTAGGTGAGACCAGACAGGGAGATGAGCACAGAGAGAGGATAAAGGGTGGCATCTTCTATTTGTGCTTCTTCCCTCACCAGGCAGGGACATGGACACTGCCTGTGGCCTGGTCCCACCCCTGGCTCCGCCCCTGACCTAGCCTCACCCTTGACCTGGCCTATAGGCCTCCCTGCCCTCCTTATATGGGATGATCTGACTGGGCCTCAGCTCTGAGGAGGGGGTTTAAGACAACCTCACAAGCTGAGAAGTGAAGGACAGAGTGGGAAGCCATGAGGGCCTCACTGTGGCTTTCTGGCCCCAAATTCTCAGGCCAGAGTTCACAGGGTGGAAGCCTGAGGACTAGTTTTGCTAGAAGCCTCAGATCTGGAAGAAGAAACCCATCACTCGAGCCCCGTTAAGCAGTTACAACATTCCATATGTGACAAATTCTTGGAGTCTAGTACAAAGAGCCAGAAACTTGTCATGTTTCAACAAACACACTTTATTATACTGTATAATTTAAGGTATCATTTTATTCAAGTGACATTCAAACGTGTGAAAAACGGTTGGATATGCCATAGTCATTAATGAAATCATTACGTACAAATGGTTACGCTTTACTAAGTCATTCATTAAAAGTAAATTAATGAGGGGGCCAGCATTAAAATATTTCGCAATCATTACCAGGTCCAGCCTAACCCACTTTTATAAATATTCATCAACAAAAACGTGCCTCAAGAACTCACCCAGTAAATTAAATTCTTGTCTTGAAGTGTTTTGCTTCTATTAATGGCATCGGCCATGGTACTTTCTTTGATTTGTTTTCTGGAACTTTGGGATATATTGTACAGAAATAATGACAAACTCTGAGTAATCGCTGATAATTAGGCTGAATCTATTATTCCCATGGTATTTACATTTTGATTACTATTTTCCCCCCAAAGGCAATGGATGTCTTGAATCTATTCTAATACATGACAAAATAGTATCTGAGGTTTTTCAGGGTTGGAAGAAAACTCTTACATTAACTGGCCCAGCCCTCACCTGATGTTTGAATCTCCTGTCAGCATCCCTGCCAGGTAGCCCTTTGGCCTCTGCTTAAATGATGCAGATATCATCCTCACTCATTCCATTCTTGGACACCTTTGATTGTCATCTTTATCTCTAACCTGTACCAGCCACTTTCTCACTTCTGTGTGTAGCCTAAGCCCTGTGCACTGAGGTGGAAATGAAAAAGACTTCACAAACATGGAAAAGGTGTCCTATAGATATTATCATGTTCTTGCTTTCCCCTAAGTTTTCATCTCTTGGCTAAACATTTACTGAACATTTGAAACATTGTCCAAGAACAAGAAATCCAGTCTATTCACTTTCCCTTTTTTCCTGAAGAGAAGGTTGGCCCTCTGTGAGCTGACCTTGCCTACCTTTTCAGCTTTATCTTTCTCACAGTTTCCCTCTTCACTTTAATCCAGGTAGTCCCAAGCTAATAAAGATGGGTTCTTTATGCAAACAATACCAAACAAACCAAACTCACTGTCATCGAGTCAATTACTACTCATAGCGACTCCCATTGGGTTTCTGAGGCACTAAATCTTTACAGAAGTAGTTGCCCCATCTTCCTTCTGTGGAGTGGCTGGTGGGTTTGAACCACCAACCTTCTGGTTAGCAGTCAAATGCCTTAGGCACTGTACCACCAAAACTCCTTGCAAACAAGGCCATTAATTTATTCTGAGTCTTTGCCCAGGCTATTCTCTAAGTCTGGAAGATCCTTTCCTCCTTTATGTGCCTGATAAACTCCTACTTATCCTGCAGAACCCCTGCTCCGTGGTCATTACCTCTGTGAAGCCACCCTTGATTGTATCACCACATGCACCCCTGAGAGAATTGATCACACTTTCTTTCTACACTATGTCTGTTCCTTGTAAGTATTTAGTACCCCCAACCCCGAAAGGAATGAGAAAGAGGGGGAGCAGGAGAGCCTCTAGATTAGACTTTGGATATTATCCCCTAAGGAGGCTAGACTTAGTCTCAGAACAACACTCAAAAAAAGATGATCGTCTGCAACTTACATCTCCTGTCCCATCACTAGCCCACAATCCTTAGTGTGCACTATGGAATCACATGATTTTTATAAATAACGGAATTATCTTGGAAAGCACATAAATTTGTTGTTTTGTGTTTTGAGGGTTAAAAGCATTAATAGGTGAAATGTAAGCATTTAAGATAATTCACAGTGCTTGTAACCTTGTTTTATCATTTTTTCTTTTTCTTTTTTTCACCATATTAGGAACATTTAAACATAGTGATAGCCAGGGCTTCTATTGATCCCTCATAAAGGCCTGTTAAGTGCTAACACTCACCATACAGCAGTGAATATTTTTGCTTTTTTGCTTGCCCTAACTTCTAGTCTACATATATCGGATAGCAGTTAAGAGAACAGACTCTGGAACCAGACTGTCTTGGTTCAAGTCTAGCTGGGTGACTGGGTGACTCTGGGCTATGAGTCCTTGCTGTGCCTCACCTTACTCATCTGTAAAATAGGGGTCATACCATCACCCATCTCATTGGAGGTTGTGAGTCAGTGCTAGTGCCATGCGTGGCTGTGCTGTAACAGCTTTTACTGTCTTGTCTGGAGGCAGGAGCTTGTCTGTCTTCAGCCCCAGCACAGTGCCCAGCCCAGGGGTGAGGTCGCTCTGCAAACTTCTGTTAATGGCTCAGCTGACGTGTTATGGTCCAGGCCCCTGCATCCAGAATCCACACAGACCACATACACCATGTACATCATCCCTGTCTGGCCTCCCCCATTGCTGGGAGCATCTGTGCGGATGTTTGTAAACAAATCAAAGCCTATTACCTGCTGCCATTCTCCTCCTTCCTTAGACACGAAGCATCAGATAAGGATGCTCCCATTTTCCTTCTGTCCTTGGAAAGGCACAGAATTGGGGTGATCATCATCAAATAAGCCTTCCCACTGCCAGCGTGCTATCTTTGGCTGAATTTAGTTCTGTTTTTCATGGAGCAACAGCCTCTTAAGGAACCAGCCTCTTCTGCTCTTGTCTAGCAAGAACCTGAAAGACAGCCTGCTCCTCTCCAGGTGATGTGGATGCATATGGAGAATGCTGGTTCATTTTCATTTATTGCCACAGTGGGGAGGATCCTCTTGGTGATGGTGGAAGATTCCAACTCCCTCTGCCATCAAGTTCATTTCAACTCATTGTGACCCTTTAGGGCAGAGTTGAATTGCCTCATGGTTTTCAAGGCTATAAATCTTTACAGAAGCCGATGGCCTCATCTTTCTCCTCTGGAGCTGGTGGGCTTGAACTGCCGACCTTTTGTTTAGCAACCAAATGTTTTAACTTCTTTGCCACCAGAGCCACTTGGTGGGGGATTATCCACTGGCAAATTAGGCTTTCCCCCTTTTAATGGTCGGGCTGGACCAAGTAGGTAATTAGTCCTGGTGTCATCATGGTTAAGCCTTTAGCTGTTAATCACCAGTTCGAAGCCACCAGCCACTTCACAGGAGAAAAGACCGAGCAATCTGTTTCCATAAAGATTTCAGCCTAGGAAACCCAATAGAGTTCTGCTCTGTCCTATAGGGTCACTAGGAGTCACAATTGACTCAATGGCACACAACAACATGCTCTCTAAGAGGAGTCAGTTGAGAAGGCAGTGTGGTGCTATGTAGAGAACCTCTCTGGGAGAACTAGAGAGGTTTAGTGACTTACCTGTGGTCACACAACAATGAAATATGGTGTAAGGTTTGAGGGCTAGTTTCTGTGTAGTAGAGTTAACCCTTTGACTGCAAGGAAGGGGGATGTAGTGAGGTGTTTAGCAGAGTCCAGGTCTCCTGGGCAGAAGTTTTCACATGCACAAAAGTTAGAGAAGCAGCTATGTCTGTGTGTATGCTGGTGAGGGGGCTGGTGAATGGGATGGGAAGGTGGGAAGTGACTGTTACAGTCTGATTGACTCATTTCCAAGGACAGCCTTTCACCAGAAAGCAGGTGTTTTGAGACCCAGAGAGAGACCCCTTCCCTCTTCCCACCTCCAGGCTGATACGCAGCTATGATCAGCCACAAGAAACTGCAGAAAGAGATAAATGCAGAGACAAGCCAACACAAAAAAGGAATGTGAAGAGCAATCCAAGGTGTAGAGATTGACTGAGAGAACCACAGACATGCAACTGGATGCACAGAGAGAAACACAGAGAGAAACAAATGGAGCAGGAGGCGGTCTGTCCAGACTTGCAGAGGCAGGTGAGAGAGGTCAGAGAGGTGCATCAGGAGGCCCAGGAAGAGACACAGAAGGGACATGAAGTCATGAGCGTGGACAAATGAAGACGGCAGGAGAGGCAGAGATGCAGAGCCAGTCACATGCAGCCAGGGAGCCAGGGGCTGGGGAGTTAGGTTGTTGGATGAAGACCTGGTCAGCTCTGAGAGAGAACTCTCTGAGCGTTAGTCCACACATGGCACAGAAATCAGGGCTACACCTTCTCTGCACGCACATCAGGTCTCCAGAGAGCTGCCCATGGCCATTTAAGCACGTTTCTTGTTGAAAAGGGGGTGCTTGGAATAGCAGTATTCATTGTCACGGAAGCTTGAGGTTGGCGTGCAGGAAGCAGACAACCTTCCCCATTCTTCCAGCTTCTGGCTGTACAGCCTACTGTTACTCTGGCCTTTCCACAATTCTGCCTCATAGAAGCTTCTGAAAGGCAGGAGAATAGGGAGTTACGTGTTTAAGAGACACCCAAACAGACATGCCAGATATACCAGTACTGACACTTTCCCCTGAAGAAATAAATGGAGCTCAGGTAAGTGTGTACCTTGTTCAAAAGGGAACCTTAGCTGGCCTGGGCCTCAGTTTGCCCACCTGTAAATAGGAGAGCTTGACCAAGTGAGTCCCTGGGTGGTGCAAATGGTTAATGTGCTCAGATGCTAACTGAAAGGTTGGAGGTTTGAATCCAGGCAGAGGCACCATGGAAGAAAGCCTTGGAAGAAAGGAAGAAAGCCTACTTCTGAAAAATCAGCCATTGAAAACCCCATGGAGCACAGTTCTGCTCTGATACACATGGAGTCGCTTTGAGATGATATTGACTCAAGGGCCAATGATGACTTTTTTACATGTACAGCCTGTTCAAAAATGAACCGTAGCTGGCCTAGACCTTGGTTTCCTTCCTTGTAAATGGGAGAGCTTGGGCAGATGAACTTGGCAGCTCAGTAGCAGCATCAACATCAGATGCAATGAGCTATCCCCCTGTACCAGTATTACCCTCAAGGCAGGGGCTGTGGGTCTTTATTGCTCACCACCTCCCCTATGCCTGGCACAGAAAGGTCAATGAGCTGGCACTGAGTGTATATGGATGAGAGACTGAGTTCTGACACTTTTCTTAACATTAATACCTACCATTTATTGAGTGCTTGCTACAGACCAGCCATAGCTTGATTATGTGCACCATTTTCTCCAATTGGGTTTTTAAGGCGGTAAATCTTTATGGAAATAGATCACTCAATCTTCCTTCCACAGAGTGGCTGGTGGGTTTGAACCTTCTGGTTAGCAGTCAAATGCCTTAGGCACTATACCACCAGAGCTCCTTGACTTGAGGGGTAGGCACTCTTTTTTTTAATTCCTTTTTTTTTTTTTTTTGTGATTTGTTTGAAAGTTTACAGAGCAAATTCATTTTCCATACAGAAGTTCATACACATTTTGTCTCATGACATTGATTGTAATTCCCCACCATGTAACAGCTCTCTTCCCACTTCCTTCCCATGGTTTTCTCTTTCCTGTGTCCTTCCCTCCCATGCACTCCCCCCCCCCCGGCTGTCTCCCTGTGCAAACACTGCCCTACTATTCTTCCATGATTGATAGCTCCAAGGAGTGATAGCTTCCTGATGTAAATGATCACCCCATATGCCTATCTGTTGTTTGTCTGGAAGCCACAGGAGTGAGTTCAATCCCAGGCCTGAAAGGTGGCTAGGGGCCATAGTCTCAGGGATCAAACCAGGCTCTATAAGACCAGCAAACCTGGTCTTTTATTATGATTTTGAGTTTTGTTCCACAATGTTCTCCCACTCTACCCAGGCTCTCCTGCACTGATTCCTTTCTGAGTGGTTGATAGTGGTAGCTGGCACCATCTAGTTCTTCTGGCCTCATGTCATATAGGCTGAGGGTCACATGGCCTACCAGTTCCTTGGGCTGATTGTTTCCATGTGTCTTTTGTTTTCTTCATTCTTCTTTGTTCTGGACAAGGAATGACCCTTTGTTACATCTAGATGGCCACTTGCAACCTTTTAAGATCCCAGTCACTTCTCACCAATGTAGGATGTAGAACAATGTTTTTGTGTAGTATGTTATGCCAATTGAGCTTGATGTCCCCTGCAACCATGGTCCCAAGCTTGAGCGGTAGGGACATTTATGATTCATTTTACAGTTAGGAAATGGAGGTCCAGCGGGGTGAAGTTGATTTCTCCAAGATGGTACAACTAGGAGTGATGCAATTGGAATTTGTATTCCTTCTGTTACTAACCGAAAGGTTGGCAGTTTGAATTTACTCAGCTGTGCCACAGAAGGAAGACCTGGTGGTCTACTTGAATAAGATCACAACCATTAAAAACCCTGAAACACATGGGGTTGCTGTAATTTGGAATCCACTCATCAGTAATAGGGTTGTTTGCTTCTTTGGTTTGTTTGACTTTAGATTTGGAGATTTTACATTTAAACCCTTCTTTAAAATTGGCACAAAGTTTTTCATACCAATTACTTCATTTCCTTTGCAAAGTTGTTGAAGTCAAGCATCATTACCTCTCACCTGGCTATTACAGCAGCCTCTTCACTGGCTTCTAGTCCTGCCCCTGTCACCCTTCTCCCAGAGCAGCAGCTGGACCACTTTTCAAAATGCAGGTCTCATTAACCCTCAAGAGAACTGGGGCTTCCCACTGCTCACAGGATAAAGATTAAACTCCTTCATGGAGTCTGCAAGGTCCTGTGAAGCACAGTCTCTTAACCTGCGGCCATGACCCGTTGGGGGCTGGGAAATCAATTAGTGACTTGTGACCTGCATTTTCTTAAATAAACAACAATATAAAAACAAACAAACAAACAAACCCAAACCCACTGCCATTGAGTCCATTTCAACTCATAGCAACCCTATAAAAAAACCAAACTTAGTGCCATGGAGTTGGACCCGACTCATAGTGACTCCTCCTTGGTTTCTGAGGTGGTATCACTACAGAAGTAGATTGCCCAACCTTCCTTCCGAGGAGTGGCTTATGGGTTTGAACCACCAGCCTTCTGGTTAGCAGTCAAGTGCCTTAGGCATTACATCACCAGCTCTATAGGACAGAGTAAAACTACCCCATAGAATTTCCAAGGCTGTAAATTGTTACAGAAGCAGACCACCTCATCTTTCTTTTGCAGACCAGTGGTGGGTTCAAACCACCAGCCTTTGGTTAGCTACTGAATGCTAGAATAGAAATAGAGTGGAAAGCCTCACATTTAATGTGATAAGGGTAACTTTATTTCATAATTTTTTATACATTTATCTAAGCAGCTATGTTTGTGTATGTATGTGCTTTGTGTTCTGCATTCTGAGTTACTGTTTGAAATGCATAGCTCACTGTGGGCTGTCATTGAAAACTTCTGAACCCACTGATCTAGGAACCACTGATCTGACCTCAACAGACCCAAATCCTCTCACTCTTGGCTTCCAGACACACCACAGCTTTAAGCCCTTTCAGCTTTCAAAGCCACAGGGCCCTTTGCAAATACTGGTGCCTTTGCCTGGTATTTCTTTCCTTCTTCATTTAGGTAGCTCCACCTCATCCTTCACATCTCACCTTAAGCATTACTTTAGCATGGAGCCCTTCCTGCCTTGTGCCTGACCAGTATCTATCTGTCCTTAGGACACCATCGACCTCCTTCCTGTTCCTAGCATTTTCACTTTTGTTCATGTGTTTATTTGATCAAGGGCAGCCTTCCCCATGAGTCTATATGTTCCATGTGGTGGGGATAGGGGGTCACCAAGGGGAGGGCGACCTGTTTGAATGCCCTAGGAGGACAGGGATAGGTTTATTTTAGCCTGTCATTAGTCCTTGTGTCTAACAATGTGTCTGGAATATAGTAGATGTTCAACAAACACCTGCAGAATGACAGGATCTTTCTTTACAGCTGAGAAAACTGACTACCAGAGTGGCCCTAGAATGACCTGGCCTAGCCAGGTTACTCCATAGAAGCTGAGTTTCTGATTCCTTTCACTGTGATTATTATACACACTGTGTGGTCTAAGAGGTCTGGCTCGGGGGGTGCCAGGCCTGACCCTCTCCCACTTTCACTGTCCTTACCTTCCTGCTCATTAGCTTCATCCTATTCAGGCTTCTTAGCTACAAACTAGGGGCTTCTTCACCTCACAGTGTTTTTTCTCCCCCTTCGGCTGGCTGAGCATGATGCCTGAGGTGCCCGGGGGAGGCTCAGTTCACAAAGTGACAGCGACAATATTAAGAGTGAAAAAGATCAATTAAGTCCATTGAGCTGATTTGCGAAGCTGATTAAATTAAGGGCCTCCCTGGAGGCAGCTTCTCTCCCAGGTTGGACAGACCAGCTGTTGACAGCACCTGGGAGCACTCACCAGCCCCTGGGGTGGGATTGGGGCCACTTTGCCCAGCTCTGTGCATGGGGAGGGGACAAGGGGACACTTGGATAGCAGGCTCAGTCCCTAGCCTATCCCTTATGTGTTCCCGTGGACCCACCCCAGAAAGCCAACTTACATTTATGAATTTTATAAGGGGAATAACAGGCTACAACTTGAGATCAAGATCAGGAGGAACGTAGGCAGTCTCCCTTCATCAGTGCAGGACAGCTTGGTCAGCTTTTCTTGTCCGTGCAGGACTCCTTTTGGCCCCCTGAGAACTGGCTCCTCTCAGCCCCTCATGATAGGCTTCTTTGGACAGACTCAGGACTGGCTCAGCCCTCAGCCATCAGCCTAGCCTCTGCACTGCTTGAGCAAGTGTTATAAAACTCTTTTATCTCTGTGGGTACCCAACTCCACCAGGAAGCCTCCCACCTGAAGGTGCTCAGCTCTTTCCCTCTGTGAGTTAGCAGGCTGACTGCAGCTGCCTTTCTCGATGGACTAAGAAGCCCACCACAGCCATCTTGTGCCAGTCTCCTGGTACTATTTCTCCACTGCGTTTGTCATGGCTTCTTGTCTGACACCTTCTCTTGATATTACAGCTCTCTCTGTCTCCTGTGTCTAGAAGACTCTCAGCATAGGGATCCTGGGCCCAAAGGGCTCATTCCACCCCTGGGTCTTCTTTCTCAATGGTAGTGAAGTTGTCACCCCCTGTTCTGGGATTGGCTCATTTTTTAAGCCTAGCAGGATGGCAAAAGTGACCAGTTCCCTACAAAGATTCTGTACACCTTATTTGCATGATCCCACTCCTGCAAGGGTTCCATGCATCTTATATGCATTGTTAGCAATGCTGTTCAATCCCCTTGGTGGACCACAAACACCTTATTTGCATAGGTGACTAAGGTACTTGACTGCTAACCGGAAGGCTGGCGGTTCAAACCCACCAGCCACTCCTTGGAAGGAAGGTTGGGCAGTCTACTTCTGTAATGATACTGCCTTGGAAACCCAAGGAGGGGTCGCTGTGAGTAGGGGCCGACTAGACAGCACATAACAACAACAACAACCGGATCATTGTGTGGGAGTTACAAAGACTATGACTAGAAGGGCCATACTAAGTAATTCACTGCACCACAGTGGCCTATGCAGGGCTATCCAACTGGTCAGTGGAGGCAACTGGCAGAGCTGGGATTAGAACTCAGGACTGTCAATTTTCTCTGCATCTGTCCTCTCCATGTTTGGCTCCCACTTCCATGTCAGCATCCTTTTTTGTCAGTTTCTCCATTTTTCCAAGCTCAAGGCTCCTCCTCCTCTTTCCCCACCCCCTTGATCAGGCATAATCAGATCATCTCTCCAGGAACCTGACCTCTCTGTCTTGGCCTCATGACTCCCTTTCATGGACTGTGCCAGAGATAGCTCTAGCCAGATAGCTTTGTACTTCAAGACCCATCACCCTCTCCTGGCCCCTAGATGGGGCTTAGTGGAGCAAGATATAACAAAGGTTCTTGTGTGTGTGAGTTTGTATGTATATGGGAGAGGCAGAGCCCAGAGGAGGTTATAGGAAGGAGATCAGCTGCTCTGGAATGCAAGGGTTTGGATAGAGAGTTTGAATGCCTGGCTGCAGAACTTGGTCTCCTTCAGATACCACAGTTAGTGGCACAGGGGGAAGGGGAAATCCAAAGACCATGTAGGAAGGATGTGCTACATTTCCATATGGAAAAGGACCACTCGGGTGGGAACACTTGGAGTGGCAGATGGCAGATCCAGGAAGGAGCTCTGATACCTGGGGAAACAGGGGAGGGCTTCATGGCAGAGGTGACAGGGGGCTGGGCTGGAAAGAAGAGAGACTTGGAGTAGATAGTATATTTCATGGAGCCCTGATGGTCCCTTAGCCCTTGACCAGACATGGGACTTCAGAAGGAGTGTAACTGACCCTTAGGCAGGATATCTAGTACCTAAGGCTGCTTTCTTTCTTAAGGCAACTCTGAGCAAACTCGATAATTAATTTAAAATAAACCCACAAGCAAAGACAGGTTCAGTCATGCAGCTGTGAGTGGTGGAGTCAGGATTTACACCCAAGTCTGTGGGACTTCAGAGTCTGGGATCCTTGCACTGGGTAAATTGCCACACCTCCTGTGGTCTAGAAGCAGAGTCAGGGGGACCCACAATGTGGAGAGCAGTCTAGCAGAGTGAACAGGAGCACAGGGTTTGAAATCTGGCTGTCTGACTCTGCAACTTGCTTGCTCTGTGACTGTGGCCAAGTTAATTTCCCCGTTGTGTTTTACTTTCTTCCTCTATAAAATGAGGACAATATTAGTACCTACCTCCTAGGGTTGTAGTGAGGGTGAAATAAATTTGTCCAAAAAAACCCAAACTCACTGCCATCTAGTCAATTCAATTCATAGCGACCCCTTCTTGGGTTTCTGAGGCGGTATCTCTATGGAAGTAGATTGCTCAGTCTTCCTTCCAAATGCCTTAGACACTACATATAAGTAATTTAGAACACTTAATAAATGTCAGACATAGTTATTTGGATGGAGCCAAATACCTAATGCCTATTAGCTAATACGGGTATTAGGCCAGGCTGGGACAAACCTCTAACTTAGAGTTCTCTGCTGTCACTTCCAGCTCCATAGTCTGTGCTGCCTGAGGAATGTCTGGCTGCAAAGAGGGCCTCACACACAGCATGAATGATTGTTCAGCTCCTAGTGTGTACTTCTGCTGCTTCTTTCCATTTAACAGACTTGGAAACTGAGGCTCAAACAAGTTGCTAAAAATCTGCTCTGTGACTCTGGGCAGGTTAGTCCCAGAGTCATACACTGGACAGATTCCTGAATCCTGATCCAGGGTCTGCACTTTACTCCGACACTGATTTAATTTTCTTTAGGAAGACACTGTCCTTGTGGCAGTAACATTTTTCTATAATCTTATTTACAGTTGCTATTGAGAAGCAGGGCTGTTCTCCATTTCTAAACTCCATCCTCATTTCTAATTTGTTTCCAGAGGTTGAGGCTGAGGCTTCTGCTGTCTATGTGAAATATTAACAATTATTTCTCAATTACTTCGCAACTGGAAAGCAACTCTTGGAGAGGGAGTTCTGGAAGCTAGAAGAAGCCATAAGGATAATTCTCAGATCTGGCATGAACCTTACTGAATGACACACATGCTTCATCTTCCCTGGTCCAACTTGAGGGCTATGGTGGGTGGCATATGACTCCATCCTGCTATCCTTCCTCATCTGGCTGCCAGCCCAGCTCGAGTTCCAAGTACAAGAGCTAGTGCAGGTCTCCGACACCACAGAGAAGTGGGGAGCAGAAGGGAAGAGAAGAGCCTTCATTGTAATCTGTGTAAATGGTAGTTCCATCCTTGCAGTTTAGATCATATGCTTTAGAGTCATCCCTGGCTCTTTCTCCCACACCACAAACCCAATCTCTCCACAACTACTTTGGCTCTGCCTTTTAAATATATCCAGAATCTAATGACTTCTCACTATCTCTGTTCCTTCCACCCTAGTCTAAGCCAACTGTGGTGGTTAAGTTTGTGTGTCAACTTGGCCGGGCCTGGTTGAGTGGGTGGGCAGCTGAATGTAGTTATTCCCCATGGTGAGATTACTAATTAACTCCATGTTGTTGTTGTTGTTGTTGTTGTTATGTGCCGTCGAGTCGGACCCGACTCATAGCAACCCCTCCTTGGGTTTCTGAGGCGATATCACTGCAGAAGTAGATCGCTCTACCTTCCTTCCGAGGAGTGGCTGGTGGGTTTGAACCGCCAGCCTTCTGGTTATCAGCCAAGTGCTTTAGGAGCTCTGGTAACGTAGTGCCTAAGGCACTTGACTGCTAACCAGAAGGCTGGCGGTTCAAACCCACCAGCCACTCCTCGGAAGGAAGGTGGAGGGATCTACTTCCCTAGTGATACCGCCTCGGAAACCCAAGGAGGGGTCGCTAGGAGTCAGGTCCGACTCGACGGCACATAACAACAGCACCAGAGCTCCCAATTAACTCCATGGTGCATTCTATTAGAGCAGCTGAATAGCTGCTTTGGGTATGTGGTCTGCTTTCTGTATATAAGAAACAGCTTTGGGAATGGTCTCTAGCTTATGGCACGCTTGAACCCTGCATGTAGCCAAGTCATTGTTCAGCAGCCTGCCATGCTCTGCTGATCTTGGGACTTTAAATGGACTTGAATCAATGGCCTGCCATGTGGTTTGGTAACATCAGGACTGTCGCATTTTATTGTCGACCTTGGGCTTGTTAGCCTCAGCACGGGTAGCTGTCTGAAGAGATGCCTCTAGCTTCAGTGGGCTGGGAGCAAGAGGCAGAAATGAAGCCAAAGGTCAAGGGGCTTTCACGCAGCCCCTAGAGCCTGGCACTTTGAACTTGGACTTCTAGCCTCCTGAACTGTCAGAGAATAAACTCCTGTTTTTCAAGTCATCCCATTTGTGGTATATTCTTGTCAGAGTGGCACTAGGTAACCAGAACACCAACATTTTCACTCATGTGAATGATTTCAATACATCCTAGCTGGTGTCCCTGCTTTCACCCTTCTCCCTTACCATTCACACAGAAGCCAGAGTGATCATTTCTAACCATTCACACAGAAGCAAGAGTGATCATTTTAGAACTCCATTTTCATATAATTATTTGGACTTTTAGCTATATTGCTTTGCGTTTTTAAGGGTTTTTCTTTTCTTTTTTTTTTTTTTTTTCTCTCTCTAAATATCAGTTGCTGTTGAGTTGATTCAAACTCATGGAGATCCCTGTTTGTCAGAGTAAAACTGTGTTCCACAGCATTTACAGTGGTTGATTGTTTCAGAAGTAGGTCATCAGGCCTTTGTTGTGATGTGCCTCTGGGTAGACTCCAACTTATAACTGTTGGTTAGCAGCTGAGTGAGTTAACCATTTGGACAACCTTGAGACTCCTTTACTATGCTTCTACCACTACCTAATTCAGACATGTCAAGAGTCTCTCATCTTGCTGACTTCCCTGGCTGTCTGCATCCAGGATCTATCTATACCCCTGGGCTTCCTACCTTAACTCTACCAGAGAGACTCTTTCACAGTACAGGTTAATTCAGAACTTCATTTTTTATCTTTAGCATTTTGAATATGAGTGCATATGTAAATGTATGTGTTTCATCAAATTTGGGAAGTGGGTTCCCACTCCCCCATTATTTCTTCAAATATATCTTTATCTCCTCCATTCTTTCTCGCCTTTCCTTCTGATACTCCAATTATACGTATGTTAGACCTTTTGATATTATTCCATGAATCCCTAAGATTCTGCTCATTTATTTCAGTCTCCATTTTTTCCCCTCTCTAGATTAAGATTGTTTTTATAAATCTATTTAAGCTTGGTTGCTCTGTTATCTGTCATCTTCATTCTTCTTAATCTTGTTTTAGTTTCCTATGCTAATGTAGCAGAAATATCACAAATGGGTGGTTTAAAGAACAGAAATTTATTTTCTCACAGTTCACAGCTAATACTCCATATCAGGGTCTTGGCTGTGTCAATTCCTTCCTTATAAATTGTCCCATGTGTTACTTGGTTCCTTGGCTTATAGATCATCCTTAGAGGGTATGCCACCTGTTTTGCTTTATCCTTACATGCCAGCCACCTAGCTCAGTGCCTAGTACATAGCAGGCACTGAAAAGATACAGAACAACTGACTGTCAGGATCCAGGATGGGATTGGAAGCAGGTAGGGAAGGAGTTAGGGCATTCCTAGTATGTGGACATCATAACAACAACCTTGTGGGAAGTATTATATATCCATTTTACTCCTGGAGCAAGGAAGATCTAGAGAGGAAATATGACTTGCCTAAGGTTACATGACTAGAAATTCTAGTTTGGAACCTTGTGGTGGGAGCTAAGATCAGATAGAGAAACTTTGGTATTTACCCAGCTACAGCCTCTCAGTCACGTTTCCTCTTTGTTGTACTGGCTGGCTAGAGGGTTGCTGAGGGCCGGGTAGTTTCTCTCTCTCTCTCTCTCTCTCTCTGTCTTTTCAGTGCTTCTCCCAGGGTTCAGAACTAGACTACCCTTACTGAGTTGGAGTGAAATGGCTCATGTGAATACCATGCTTTACATGGCAATAGGCAATGCAACAAGGCAATGCAGCATAACAGGATGGGCCCTGGGCCCTGAGTGAAGAGACGTTTTCCCTTCTGCCCTGTTTACAGTCAACAAGTCTCTCACAGGAAAAAGCTGAGCTGCAAGTGTTCTTAGAAAATGTCTGGGAAAGCATCCACTCCCTTGCTAGTGAGGAATCTGAGTTCCTAGAGGAGAAGGTGATGAAAACTTTTTTCCTTCATAGACATGATTTCTCTAGCTTTCCTTCTCCAGCTCTGGGCTAAATATCTTCCCTGATGGACGTACTCATGAGATTTGGAAATGCTCTTTATTAATTGTCTGTGTGGTCTGTGTTGCTTCCATGGAAAGTGATTGCTTAATTAAATGATACAAATGATTCCATTTGTATAATGGAATACTACAAGCATGTAGGGAAGTTATGATATGAAGAGATGTTCAAGCTGTGTTATGTGAAAATGAAAAACTTTTCAAAACAGTATATATATATATATATATATATATATATATCTCCATATTTTATATATATTTCCATTTTTGTGAAAAAATACATTTACATAAAAAAAGTATGCTATGCATGGGAAGAAGGAGCTCTGGTGGTATAGTGGGTAAGGCATTTGGCTGCTAACCAGGTCAGTGGTTTAAACCCACCAGCTACCAGTTGCTCTGTGGAAGGAAGATGGGGCAATCTACTTCTCTAAAGATTTACAGCCTCAGAAATCCAACGGAGGTCACCATGAGTCAGAATTGACCCAATGGCAGTGAGTTTTGAGATGCATAGGAAGAAGCCTGGAAAATTTGTGCAAAATAATTACATTGTTTTCAGTGAGAAGACTAAAGGGTCATTTAAAAATATTTCCTATCATTCTCCAAATTGTTTCAATGAATCTGCATTAGTTTTAGAATCAATTAAAAAAAAAGTTTTTGAAAAAACTTTATTGTGGTAAAATACACATAATACAAAATTTGCCATTTTAGTAATTTTTAATTCAGTGCATTAATTCCTGTTGTTGGGTGCTGTTGAGTCATTTCCAACTCATAGCAACCCTATGCACAGCAGAACAAAACACTGCCCAGTCCTGCGCCTGCTCCACAATCCCTGCTATACTTGAGCCCGTTGCCACAGCCACTCTGTGTCAGTCCAGCTCGTTGAGGGCCTTCCCCTCCTTTGTCGACTGTCCACCTTACCAAGCATGACATCCTTGTCCAGGAATAGTCCCTTCTGACAACATGACCAAAGTAGGACAAAGTCTGGCCATTCTTGCCTCCAAGGAGCATTCTGGCTGCACTTCCTCAAGGACAGATTTGTTAGATCGTTTAGCAGTCCATGGGGCTTTCAGCATTCTTCACCAGCACCACAACTCAAAAGCATCAACTTTTCTTTGTTGCTGTTGTTATGGGCTGTCGAGTTGGACTCAACTCATAGCGATCCCTCCTTGGGTTTCTGAAGTAGTATCACTATGGAAGTAGATTGCCCAACCTTCCTTCCGAGGAGTGGCTGGTAGGTTTGAACTGCCAGCCTTCTGGTTAGCAGTCAAATACCTTAGGAACTACGCTACAAAAGCTCCCCAGCCATTCTGTGGTCTTCCTTAGTCATTGTCCAGCTCTCACGCGCATATGAGGTGACTGAAAATACCATGGCTTGTATCAGGTGCACCTTAGTCCTCAAGGAGACATCTTTGCTCTTCAGCACTTGAAAGAGGTCCTTTGCAGCCAATTTGCCCAGTGCTATACGTCATCTGATGTCTCAACTGCTGCTTCCATCCACGTCCGTTGTAGAACCAAGGAATGTGAAGTCTGACAACTTCAAACTTTTCTCCATTTATCGTAATGCTGC
>NW_006921639.1:11943395-11967125 GCF_000298275.1 Orycteropus afer afer | reverse complement strand
TCAGGTGCACCTTAGTCCTCAAGGAGACATCTTTGCTCTTCAGCACTTGAAAGAGGTCCTTTGCAGCCAATTTGCCCAGTGCTATACGACTCCTGATGTCCTGACTGCTGCTTCCATTGGTGTTGGTTGTAGAACCAAGCAACATGAAGTCTTTGACAATCTCAATCTTTTCTCCATTTATTGTGATGTTGCTTATTGATCCAGTTGTGAGGACTTTTGTTTTCTTTATATTGAGATGTAATCCATACTGAGGATTGTATTCTTTAAGCTTCATAAGTAAGTTCTTCAAGTCATCCTCACTTTCAGCAAGCAAAGTTATGTCATCAGCATACTGCAGATTGTTAATGATTCTTCCTCCAATCTTGATGCAATGTTCTTTTTCATATAGTCCAGCTTCTTGGATTATTTGCTCAGCATATAGATTAAACAAGTATGGTGAAAGGATACAACCCTGACACACTCCCTTCTTGATTTAAAACCATGCAGTGTCTCCTTGTTTTGTCTGAATGACAGCCTCCTTGTCCATGTACAGGTTCCTCTTCAGTACAATTAAGTGTTCTGGAATTCCCTCTTTCTCAATGTTATCCATAATTTGTTATGATCCACACAATCAAATGCTTTTGCATAGTCAGTAAAACATAAATAAACATCTTTCTTATATTCTTTCCTTTGAGCCAAGATCCATCTGACATCAGCAATGATATCCCTTATTCCACATCCTCTTCTGAATCTAACTTGCATTTCTGGAAGATATCTGTCAATATATTGCTGCAACCATTTTAGAATTATCTTCAGTAACATTTTACTTGCATGCCATATTAATAATATTGTTTGATAATTTCCACATTTTGTGGGATCACCTTTCTTTGGAATGGGTACAAATATGTATCTCTTCCAGTCAGTTGGCCAGGTAGCTGTCTTCCAAATCTCTTGGCACAACTGAGTAAGTGCCTCCAGAGGGGCATCCATTCGTTAAAACATCTTAATGGGTATTCCATCAATTCCAGATGCCTTGTTCTTTGCCAATTCCTTCAGTGCAGCTTCAACTTCTTCCTTCAGTACCATTGGTTCCTGATCACATGCCACCACCTCTGTGTATTCCTTCCATCTTCTTTTAATACATCCTACATTATTCATTATTTTGCCCATAAAATTTTTAAATATTGCAACTTGAGGCTTAAATTTTTCCTCAGTTCTTTCAACTTGAGAGTGACATTAATTACATCCAACATATTTTACAAGTATCATCACTACTTCCAAAAATTTTTCATCACCCCAAACACAAACTCAGTACCCTTAAACAATAACTTTATATTTCCACTCTCCCATCCCTGGTAACCACTAATTAACTTTTGTCTCTATGCATTTGTCTCTTCTAGATATTTCATATAAGTAGGGTTATATAATATTTATCTTTTTGTGTCTAACTTATTTCACTCAGGATGTTTTCAAGGATAGTGGCTAAGGCACTTGACTGCTAACCAGAAGGCTGGCGGTTCAAACCCACCAGCCACTCCTCGGAAGGAAGGTTGGGCATTCCTACTTCCATAGTGATACTGCCTCGGAAACCCAAGGAGGGGTCGCTATGAGTCGGGGCCGACTCAGTGGCAAACAACAACAACAACATGTGTTGTAGAATGTAGAACTTCATTTTTCTTAATGATTAAATAATATTCTGTTGCATATAATACCACATTTTGTTTACCCATTCATGTGTTGATGTACACTTGGGTTGTTTCTACCTTCTGACTATTGTGAAAAGTGCTGCAATAAACATTGCTGTACATATATCTAAGTCCCTGCTTTAAGTCTTTTGACTATATACCTAGGAGTGTAATTGTTACATAGTATGGTAATTCTATGTTCAACTTTTTGAGGAACCACCAAATTGTTTTGCACAATGGCTCCACAATTATACATTCTCAACAGCATTGAACGAAGGTTCCAATTTCTCCACATCTTGCCAACATTTATTATTTTCCATTTTTCTAATAATAGCCATCTTAGTAGTTGTGAAGAGATATCTAATTGTGGTTTTGATTGACATTCCTATAATGACTAATGAAGTCGAGCATCTTTTCAGGTGCTTAATGGCCATTTTTATCTCTTCTTTGGAGAATGCCTATTCAAGTCCTTTGCCTGTTTTTTAAAATTAGGTTCTTTTTTTTTGAGTTGTAGAAGTTATTTATATATTCTGGATATTAAATCCCTTTCAGATATATGACCATCATATATTTTCTTCCATTCTGTAAGATGTTTCTTCATTTTCTAGATAAAGTCTTTTGATGGATAAAAGTCTTTAATTTTGATGAAGTTCAATTTATTTGTTTTTTCTTTTGTTGTTTGTGTTTTTAGTGTCCTATCTAAGAACTCACTGTAAAAATCAGGATCTTGAAGCTTAGCTTCTGTTTTCTTCCAAGAGTCTTATGGCTTTAGTTCCTGTATTTAGGTCACTGATTCATGTGAATTAATTTTCACATATGGTATGAGGTATGAGTCCAACGCCATTTATTTATGTATTTATTTTAGAAGGTAGGTAGATATCCAGTTGTCCTAGCAGCATTTGTTGGAGACACTACTGTGTACATTTGGGGTCTCAAGAAGAATCCATTCTCTTCAAGGTCCAGGCAGTCTTTCTCTGAGAGGTCTGAGGGCTGGGGAGGCAGAGGTAACCCTGCCAGGGCATCATTGAGAAAAGGGGCAGAGAGACCACTTTCAGAAGAACACAATGCAGGAAGAACAGTCTTAGCCCTGGACTCCTGATAGCTGAGGCGGTCAGTGAATGCCATTCAAAAGACCAAGATTCCATATCTCTGGAGTGTCTGCAAAACATTTAAGTATCCTAACCTATGGCCCAAGGAGGGTTATTTGGGCCTGTGTCCTCATCTTCCACACTTGGCTGTTTCAATGTCATGCACAATGAACAGTGACCCTGTACCAAATACTCTGGCAATGGCAGTGTTAGGCAATTTTTAAATGACCCACAAGAAGTCTGCCACTACCTAAGCCACTGCTTCAAAGGATACAATCTTACTTTTCCATTTTTATTTTTTGGGAATATCTGTGCCCAGAGAAAAGTTCAGTGATGTCCTGGTTGAATTTCTGGCCTGAGAGGCCAGAAATTCTTTGCATGGGATCAAATGCACCTATGTGTGGGCAGCAATGACCTTCAACCAATATCTGGCACGATTCCCCTGCAAACAAAATCTGTTCTAGAAGGCACCAGTGCCACCTCTGCTTATCCTGGCGCCTGCCCCCTGAGTGCCAGGCATAGGTCCAGATACAGGGGAGGACAGCTTGGCGCCTCCCACAGAGCTCAGCCCGGGGAAGCGGGCTATAGAATCCAAGCTGGGGGAAGGGAACCATGCAAACAAGAAGAGGGTTAGGAAGGCAGGCCAAGAAATGCTTTCCAGAGGAGGTGACACCTGCGCAACATCCTGAAAAACGAGGCGTTAAGCAGATAATGGGGAGGGGGCGTGGAGACAGTGGCGGTGCGGCGACCTGGCAGAGGGCCCCGCCTGAGCCGAAGCGCAGGGTGTGCAGAGGCTGCGGGCTTGCGTGCGTGTGGGGACAGCTGGCAGCCTAGAATCGCCGAAGCGGAAAACGCGGCCGTCTGAAGAGGGGCTGGCTGGGTGTGGGCGCCGGGCTGTAGGTGTCAGTAGAGATGCGGCTTTAGGGTCCAGCGGGGCCAGCCCGGCCCGCCCCTCGGCCCGCGCGGCCATTGTCTGCGCCCGGCGCCGCCTTGGCAGCAGAAGGTGACATCTGGTGACTAATGGCCGCGGCTGCGCGCCGCGCTCCTCCCTCCCGCAGCGCCCAGGCGCAGCTGCCGCGCTCCCCCCTCGCTCGGCAGTCCGGGCGCGGAATAAGGGGCGGGGAGAATCGATGCCCTGATTTCTCTCGGGCCAAGGCCGCCGTCTCCAGCTCCGTGGCTGGCCAGGCACCACCACCGCCTGCTACACTTGCGCGCGTGCGCGTCCTCGTGCGCGCTCACATGTCCGCCTGTGTGCACGCGCTTGCTGGAGTTCCCTCCACTGGCCTTTCATACCCGTTATCAGGAGCACGTTGCTGGGTGCACACACAGGCCCACACTGGAGCCCACATGTACGTTCATTAACACACGTGCACACCCACACTAACATGCGAGATCATGGTTACACATGTCACATTATACACGTGTGCTCGGTCATATACACATTCACAAATGCGTGAGGACTGAGCACACAGACTTTTATGTACCACACAACTATGCATGCGTTCACATGGGCACACATACACGTGTCACTACGGATTCGTGCAGCCATGCTTCACTTACATACTGATACGTAAAGAAAGGCATGGGCGTACACATCACACTCATTAAGCACTGCCAGGTATCTATTCTCCATGTGCTGTTTGCCCACTCCAGTGTTATTAATTAGTTGCCTACATTTAAAAGCCTTGAGATTTCACATAAAGGTCTAGATTTCTGCCCCCCCTCACCCCCCCCCCCCCCCCCGCCAAATTCAGATGCCCTGGCAATTTTGGGGCACATTCCCAGTAGACCAAAAGGGGCTGGGCTGAGCAGCTGGGGCACTTGCAGGATCTGCTTACAGTACCCCTGTCCTCCAAGCTCCCCACCTCCAGGTTTTAGTTACTTCCAGGCTTCCTTTCATGAACATTTGGTGTGAGACAGGGTTCACCTGGGGGACCCTTGTCAGCTAGCCAGGAGTTCCAACCCAGAGCCCAGCCCTACCTTTGGGGCGGTAGCTGGGAATTGGAGGACCTCCTTTCTCCTATCAGTTCTAGCCTTGATGTCCAAAGAGAGGAGACCTTCACCGCTGTAAAGTGTTAGGGGGCAGTATTGCCAGCAGTGTGGAAACTCTTTGTAGTAGAAAAAGCAAAAACAAAAACTCATTGCCACGGAGTTGATTCTGATTCATAGTGACCCCCAATGGGTTCCCCGGCGGGGTGGTGGTGGTGGTAAATCTTTATGGAAGATTGCCTAGTCTTACTTCCGTAAAGTGGCTGGTGGGTTGGAACCGCTAACTTTCTGGTTAGCAGTCAAATGCCTTAGGCACTGCACCACCAGAGCTCCTGTAATCTGTAAAGTACGTTCTTAATGTGAAGATCCTGTGTCCTATTGATAGCTCTCAGAGGAAAGTGTCTCTACCTCCATCTTACAATTGAGAGAAGATGGAGAGCTGGAAGAAATGGTCTTCAGGTGACTACCTAGTTAGTAAGTGCAGGAGTTAGCTGTTTGCAAAGCTGGGAAGGGGGTGGGGGCAGGGTGCCTCTTATGGAATTCCTGGGGTGGGAGGTGGAGAAGAGCCTGGGGTATGCTAATGTCTACTTTGGTTCTAGAGGTAGTCTCCTGCCAGGCACTGCACATCTATCTTTTTTCTCTGATAAGGGTCCCAGAAGGCTCTTTCCAGCTTCTGACCTTGGTTGGGGAGGCCTGGTTCCCAGAATGAGAGGGCAGTTCCTGAAGACTCCTGGGAATATCTGCATTATGTTGGGGTCTGGATAAACCAGTAAGTGACAGCCCAAGGGGCAATGGGAAACTATGTGGCTGTCCAACACCACCACTGCAACTGCCCAGTATCACTAACATCCCAGCACCCTCCTCCCCATCCTCTCATCCACTCCAGCCAGACTTTGGCTACCTCTCTGTAGGTTGACATCCTACCAATGGCTCACCTAAACCTCTGTCCCACTCATCTTTCTGCTGCTGAATGTGTGGCAGGCCCTTAACTCTCAGTATGCCCAAGCCAGTCCATAAGGTGGTGTGATAAAATGGTTGTGGCCTGAGCTCAGATCCCAGCTCTGCTACTTCTTAGCTGTGTGACCCTGGACAAGTAACTTAACATCGCTGTGCTTCCTTTCCTGCTCTATAAAATGAGAATAAAAGTACAAGTAACCCCTGCTTTTAGAAAGCTCACTTTATGGCACTTAGCTTTTATGAAAGACTGACATTAATACCTATATTCGCTAACTGAAAGAAATATGAAGAGGATTTTTGTTTTTACAAAAAAAGGCAAAAAGGGAAACACGTTCAGCATTTGTTTTGCAGCAAGTTGTAAAAGAGAGAGCATGCATCCCCAAGCAAGGAGAGTGACGTCACCAAGCTCCTTCCCCGGGAATTGCGCTCAGTAGCTCAGCATTAAGCTGCCATAGCTTTGAACTGTCTGTGAACACTGTATGTTAGTGCTATTTTAGGTTTTATGTGTTATTTGCTATATAATTTGGTAGGTTATTTTTTGGGGTCTGGAAACACTCAAAAATTTTTTCCATATAAATTCATGGTAATTGCATCTTCATTTTCTGCCATTTTGGCTCATGAAAGATTTCATAGGAACACTCTAATTTTGGATAGTTGGGGAAACCTGTACCTGTTTTTTGAGGATTCCTGGGAGAGGATTAAATGAGGAAATCTATGCAAAGTTCTGATTATGGTGCCTGGCACAGAACTAATAATACCAGTGCTATTAACTTTGCTTCCACCGTGGTTCCTCCTTCTGTTGCACCCCTCTTGATTGTGTTTACCTCCATCAACCTCAAATCTAGGTCTTGAGAATGATGCCTTCTCTTCACTTTTTGCATCTGTCCCACACTCAATCCTGCTGATTTAAACTCCAGCATATTTCTACAATCTGTGCTTTCCTGTCCTCTCAGGTTGCCTCTGCTCTGGTTTGCTTTGGTGTGATTTCTGGCCTACACAGTTGTGATTCCTAATCAGGTTCCCTGGCTGCAGGCTTCTCACACTCAAATTCAGTCATCATATCACTTCTACCATGAAATGCAAACAGTATCACTCTGCTTTTTAGCATGCAAGCCTGGCAGTCAAGGATGTGACCTGTACCTATCTCTCCTGGGTAGTCGATGAGATGAACTGTGTGTCTAGGCCACAGTGTTGCTATTCTGTGTCAGGACCATACACTCGGCACCCAGTGGTTCCTCCAGCCCCAATCCAGCACAAACACTGTTTCTTTTCTCCATCCTTCACGCAAGCTGTGCCCTCTGCCTGGAGACTATCCTTGCCACCAACTCCAGACTCAGCTTTTCCAGGACACCTATCCTGGAGATTAGTTTAAGTTTGATTAGTTATCTCACACCATATTCTCAGAACACCCTGTGTGTTGCTCTTAGCTGCACTTATCCACTTGTTATAGTTCTCTTGGAACATATCACCTATACCAGTGGTTCTCAAGCTTAATTGTGTATGGAAATCACTTGGTGATTTTGTCAAAAGGGAAATTTGATTCTGCAAGTCTGGGACAGGGCCTGAGACTCTGCATTTCTAACAAGCTCATGGTGATGCTTATACTGCAGGTACGGGGACCACATTTTGAGTTATAAAAACTTAGGTAGTGAGTCTCTAGAGGGCAGTGACTTGCTTTCAATACAGCTTGGTATTCCTGGTATCTAGCTGAGCTCTTGGCAAACGAGGAACCAAAATTGCCTGTTATTATTTGCCGTTGAGTCAGACCTGACTCATAGTGACCCCTCCTTGGGTTTCCCAGGTGGTATCACTATGGAAGTATATTGCCCAACCTTCCTTCCAAGGAATGGCTGGTGGGTTTGAACCACCAGCCTTCTGGTTAGCAGTCAAGTGTCTTAGCCACCATGCCACCAGAGCTCCCTAAATTGCCTACTGAAATGAAAACATGGATGAATGAATGAATGAAGGGCATGTAATGCAGATGAAGGTGTTGAGAAGGTCTCCGGGAGGAGTTGATGCCAGAATTGAATACTTAGGGAAGGGTAGGAGGTAGCCAGGTGTTATGGATTGAATTGTGTCCTCCCAAAATATGTGTTGTAATCCTAATCCCTATATCCATAAATAGGACCCTATTTGGAAATAGAAGCTTTCTTTTGTTGTATTAGTGAGGTTCTACCAGAATAGGAGGCTGGCAGTTCAAATCCACAAGCCACTCCTCGGAAGGAAGGTTGAGCAATCTACTTCCATAGTGATACTGCCTTGGAAACCCAAGGATGGGTCGCAGTGAGTCGGGTCCGACTTGACGGCACATAACAACAACAACAACACCAGAATAGGGTGGATCCTAAATCTAATTACTTCTGAGTTGTAAAAAGAGCAGAATAGACACAGAGACGCACACAGGGGAAGATGGACACTGTTATGGATTTTATTATGTCTTCCCAAAATGTGTGTTGGAATCCTAACCCTTATACCTGTGGATGTAATCCTATTTGGAAACAGTTTTCTTTGTTATGTTAATTCGACCAGACTAGAAAAGGTTGAGTTCTAAATATAATCACTCCGAGTTATAAGAAGAGCAGAGTGGACACAGACATATACATGCACCCATAGAGGAAGATAGATGTCATGCGCGGCTCATCCACAAGTCAAGGAGTGCCAAGAAACCAAGGAATGCCCCAGGCTACTGGCTAGGAAGAAATGCACATGACCAAAACCTAATTTGGACTTTTAGCCTCAAAGAACTGTGAGCAAATAAATTTCTGTTCTTCTAAGCCATACACTTTTAGTGCTAGGTAACTAACTAAGGCATCAGGCAAGGAGGGCAGTGGTGGGTTAAGATACCCCTGGCGAAGACAACCTGGGTGCAGGATAATGTGAGAATGGAAGACTTGACATTCAAGAGGGTATGAGGGACCAGGTCACTAAGAGCCAGCTATGGATTCATGCTGGGAGGTAGCTTCTATTTCACCCTGGAGCCTCTGGGGGATGGCATGACCCCAAATGTGGGCCACTCTGCAATAAAGAGGAGATGAAGACTGAACAAGTACTTAGGGGGTTTAGACAATAGTGGTAAGCGACAGGGCAAAGAGGGATTGAGTGACGAAGAATAGATAGGATTTGGTGACTGGTTGGAAAAAGGATGAGAGGAAGATCTCTTCGTTTGCTGCAGGGTACCCAGAAGAATGGGGTTGCCATTGACTGAGCCTGGGATACAAGAGTAGAAGCCAGTTGGGGAGAATGAGCACACGTTTCAAAGCTGGCTGGGCGTGAAGTGCCAATGAAGCATCCACAGCATAGGCGTCAGGAGCCCCTGAGAGAAACCAGGGCTGGAGAGGCCACATGGGAGGCATCAGCTGACAGATACTCACTGAAGTTTGGGGAGAGATGAATCATACAGGAAGACTTCCAGTAAGATGAGAAGAATGTAAAGGAGGGACTCTGGAGGAATACCACTTCATTTAAAGAGCAGACATCAATGACAACCCGTTAGAAGATAAAATGGGAAAAGAAAACACTTACAATAGCAACAACAAAGATAAAATACGTAGGAATAAACATAAGAAGAAATGTGCAGAATCTCCTTGAATAAATGAAAACACAGGCCATGTTCTCAGATAGGAAAAACATCACCATAAAGTTGTCTGTTCTCCCTCAGATAATTTAGAATTTAACAAGATTCTTGATTAAAAATGAAACCTTTCTTCTTGTTTAGACAGACTGATCCTGAAGTTCATATGGAAAAATGAAGACGTGTTGGGAGACAGTTCTCCAAGTGTCTCTCATGTTCTTCTGTATGAGCAGTGATCCTGCCTCCCTTTGTTCCAGACTGTCTTCTCAGGGATGTTTTTATAGTGGACACATTTAAAAGATACAGAACATGTCTCCAGAGCACAAGGTAAGTTTGTTTATTGTCCAGTATAGTAAAGATAATTTCTCTCCTAGGGCAAAGCTCAGGCAGGTTTACTATCTATTATAAAATATTTGGGCTCCCTAAACCCAAGGTTCTTCTCCTATAGCACAACCCATTGCATGTGTAGGAGTCACCTGGACCTCTTTGTGTGGTCCTGTGGGAATTGGGGCTCATAGAACTGGCATAAATGCAGATACCCTGGCTACTTATTGTTGTGAATAATAAAATTCTTTGTCTCTGACCCAGAAGTTTTATGTGTTTTGCAAGCATCCAGGAAATGGTGGTGGCAGGCTAACTTGTTGACTTGTGAGTGGAATAAAAACTCAGAAAGACTGTTTGTAATTCTTGACAGCAAGACTAGTCAGGACAGTACTGAAAAAGACTGGGTGGAGGTGTGAGGGGTGACTAGAATTATCATATGTTAAAACATATAAAGCTATATACTACATAAAGGAGCTCTGGTGGCGTAGTCGGTAAGACATTTAGCTGCTAACCAGAAGGTCAGTGGTTCAAACCCACCAGCTGCTCCGTGAGAGGAAGATGAGGCAATCTACTTCCGTAAAGATTTATAGCCTTGGAAACCCAGTGGGGGTTGCTATGAGGCAGAATCAACTCAATGGCAGTGGGTTTGGTTTTTTTGGTTATACTGCATAACATAATACTGGACAACTCAGTGAAACAATAAAATTCTAGAAATTACACATGGGAATTTAGTCTAAGATAAATAAGGTGTTTTCAACTGAGTGGGAAAATATTTAATAAGTGGGGATAGGGCAACTGGGGAAACATCTGGAAAAAAAAGTTAGATCTATAAGTCAAATTTTATACTGGAGTAAATTCCATATGAAACAAAGATGTAAATGCAACAAAATGAAACTATAAATGTACAGAACATGGGAGGATTCTTAAACTTTCAGAATGGGGAAATTCATTCTAAGTATAGAACAGAAACATGATAAAACAAAAACACATATGGCCAAACCCAACATATACAAAGTCAAAAGGTGAACTTGGAAAAGTATTTGCAACTCATGTCACTGACAAAGAACTTATTTTCCTATTATTATATAAAAAACGTACACAAGTCAATATAAAACAGATCAATAATACAAAAGAAAGGTGGACAAAGTTTAAAGTCCACTGTTAAAGAAAAGAAAGTATAAATGGTCCCAAATCTAACAAAAGTAGCCCTCTCTGTCATAACAAGAGAAATAAAAATAAAAATTTCACCAAGACGCCATTTTTTGTCTCTAAGTTTGGCTAAAATCAAACTTTTGTTAACACACTGTGTGGGCAAGGCTATGGGGGAACAGACGCTCATGCATTGCCGATGGGAGTGTAAATGGTATAGCTCAATGAAGGGAAATTTGGCAATATCTGTCGACACTGCAAATGTTTTTGACCCAACATTTCACTTCTAAGAATTTTTCCTAGGGAAAAAATTCCACATACAAAAACTGATGCATGTGAAGGTAGTTATTACAACATTGTTTGCAATAGCTTAAAACTGAAAACAACCCAAACAGGAACCCAAAAAAGGAATTAGGTACTTGCATTCAAACATACACTATTCAGGCAGAAGAAAGGGTGAAGAAGTTTCTGATACACTGAAATGGACAGATGTCTAAGATACATTGTTGTGAAGAAAGCAAAATCCTCTTCATTGTGCATTGAATGCTACTATTCTTGTGAAAAAAAGAAGTGTGTGTGAGGATATGTAAATATATGCATACATATAAATCAAAAAACCTAAACTCATTGCCATTGTATCGATTCTGACTCATAGAGACCCCTTTGGGTTTTCAAGGTGCTAAATCTTTATGGAAGTAGATTGTGCAGAGTGGCTGGTGGGTTTGAGCCACTAACCTTTTGGTTAGCAGTCAAATGGATTAGGCACTATGCCACCAGAGCTCCTCATACATATATATAGGCATTTCTATATGTAATGTATCTGTGGTGGACTATATAAGAAACAGATAATATTGGTAGCTTCTGGGAGGGGAACCTCATGGTTGAGAGATGGAGTAAGAAAGGAAGCTTTTCACTGTATACATTTTTGTACCTTTTGAAATTTGGGAATGTATGATCTCCCACACAAAAGTAATCAAGAGAGAGGGCAGAAGATAAGGAGGCCATGATGAGACAGGCTGTGCAAAGGCTTAGAGGGAGATCTAGGAGAGGGCTGCTCTGGAGAAACCAGCCTACAAGGATGTTTCATGAAGGAGGTAGTGGCCCAGGTGTGGAATGCTTAGAGAATATCAAGGATTCAGACAAGGACTTAGAGACATGTATTTGATATATTCACAGGGTAGTCAATAGTAACCTTGGACAGAATGGATTCAATTGAGTGTGTGCGAGTGTAGGTGTGTGTGTAATCATGTGTGTGTAACTCAGAATGCAGTGTTTAAGAGAGAAAGGAATGTGCAGAATTGTATATATTAAACATTTTCAAAGAGCTTAGCCCTGAAAGGAAGAAGAGAGATGATGGTAGCCTGATGGAAAAGCAGGATGACTTGTATTATTATTATTTCAAATGGAAGGCACTTGAGCATGTCTAACTGGTAATGGGAAGCTAGCAGAGAGGAAAAGGTAGCAGCTTTAGGAGTTGGGGAGGGCTGTTCTGATTATCTATTGCTTCGTAACAAAACACCTCAAAACTTAGAGAGGCATGAAACAACCACCATTTTATTGTGCTCATGATTCTTTAAGTCTGGAATTCTGACAGGGCACAGCAGGAACAACTTCTCTGCTCAATGTTGTCTACTTCTCTGCTGGGGTGGCTTTAACAGCTGCAGATGTAAGATGTAAGATGGCTCCCAAGCTCACAGTCTCACCCTGGGCTAGTATGGCTGGAACACTGAGATCTGTCCACCAGTGATGACTCACTTTCCATGTGGTCTCTGTACATGGCTATCTTGGGCTTCTACATAGCATGGTGGACTCTGGCTAGTAGACTTCTTACATGGTAGCTCAGGGTTTCCAAGAGTAAGTATTCCAGAACCCAAAGGAGAAGTTTCAGGGTTCTTATTCCTAACCTTGGAAGTCATGCAGTTACTTCTACTGCATTCTCTTGTTATGTGCAGTCAGGTAAAATTTAGTTTGGTGGGGCTACATTCTGGTGTGAATACCAGGAGGGGTAGTTCTTTGGTGGTGGGATGTGTCTTTGAAGTCTTGCTATCATAGAGATTATCAAGAGAGTTTCTTTTTGCGTGTGTGTGAGGACAGCAGGGGGTTGGGATACAGAGCATAGGGGTGGGATTAGGTTGGGCAGGAGCAGACACTTCTTTCATTGGAAGAAAAAAGATGGTAAAGATGGGGCTAGAGGATGGTGAATGGGGCAGGAAGGGGAGTATTTGATGACTTTGATTTTCTGGGTTTGAAGGAGATGAGGTCCTCTGCTTGAGCAATAGGGCTCATGGTAGGGTAGGAGTTTAATAGAGAGTGCATGGAGAGAGGGAGAAAGAAGTGACTAGGGCCAGGATAAGTGAGGCTCTCTCAGAGTTAAAGCCCACAAATTTGTGATGATATCCATTATCGTGGTTTTAAACAATTTTTTCTGGTCATGCTCAGTGTCCCCAGTGTGGGATCAAAGAAATTAGAAAATGGAATGCATCTAGGTTTGGGGTTTTATTAGGAAGGGGAAAAAGGTGAAGAGTAAGTGGTATTGGCAAGAGAGTGGTTGAAATAATGAACCACTGGGCCTTTACTGGGTAGAGAAAGGTGTAAGTCAAGAAAGTTTGAGAGAATGTGGATGAATCAAGAGAATATAGGTGTCTATGAGGTTAAAAATCCTCAGAGAGTGTTTGTGAGTGAGCTATATGGAAGGATTGGAGGCACTCATTAAAAAATGGGCTGGTCTGCATTTATGAAGTAGAGCAATTCTGGGTGATGACAAGGCCCAGAGTGTGGCCAAAGATGTGGGTGGCTGGAGTGGAGTGTGGTGGGGAGGTCATCAGGGATCAGTAGATAAAGTAACTGAGCATCCAGGGAGTTGGATGGGACATGCATGTGGAAACTGAATTCACCCAGGGTGAGGTCTGAGTGGAAATGAAGGCTGAGAAACCAGTGCCAGAGTGTTCAATGATAGGAGGGAAGGGCTGAGAGATGGTGGATGACATAGATGGGGTGAGGGTGGGAGCTGTAGTCAGGTGGTGTGAGCCTCAAGGAACAGGGGCCCTTCACATATGGTGGCAGGTCATAGCGAAGAATGAGAGGCAAGGCATGAACCCATTCCTAGCCTGTGGGGTGGGGAATGTGGAAATAGGCAGCCTTTACTGGTGAGGGGTCTTCAGAGCACTGTTCTCTCCTGAGGTGGGGTAACCAGATCTGGCTCGATCTCCAAGCCATCCATTTTCCCCTGGGGGTAACCATGCAGAGTGGCTCAGTAAATGAGGACAGTAGACAGAAAGAGGATTGGAGAAACTTGGTAGAATCCTGTCCACTCTTGTAGCCTTCCTAGTTGAACTTCTGAGAAGCATTTTGGCAGCAACAAACCAACTGTGACTCATTCTAAAGGACTCAGCCAACAGAACTTCAGTCATCTGACCACCAGAGGGTGCTGGTGAAGAGAAGGGGGTACTCTGGCAGCCAGTGCTCTGGCTCTCCTTGAGACCAACATGGAGCATTCACTGGTCAAGAATGGACAGTATCCCTACCCTCACATCTCCCATCTGCATAGAGAATAAACTTGAGGAGAAAGCAGACATCAGTGGAGTTCTGATGTATGTGTCAGAGTTGAGTGAGACGCAGAGGGGAGAGGCACATGTGACACTCCCCCTCATCTCCCCACAGAGAGGGGAACTCTAACAAATGGCCTGAAACATGATAGAAATGTCAAAAGGACACGAACTCAGCCACAGGAATCTGAAAACATAAGTCACAGTTCTATTTATATAAAAATGGTAAATTTCTCATTGGAAAGGCAAATTGAAAACATAAAAGAGCCACGAGCGTGTTAGCATGTGTTTCTAAGGATGACTCCTTGATGGTGGTTCTCTGGTGAAGCCTGCCATGAGCACGTCTGACAGCTTGGGGCCTCCCAAACACTTCACCCCAGAGCGTAAATCCCAGCAACTCCAGAGGTTCACCTCTTCTGAGGGGTCAGTGAGGGTATGTCTCAGTCAAAGTTCTTTTGTTGCAAGTAATGGAAACGGACTTGAGCTTCAACAGGGAATGAAATTCATTGGAAAGAATCTGGCTTATCTCATGAAAGGCAAGGGCAGCCAGACCTCTGAGGGATGGGATCCAGGAGTCACTGTTTGTCACACAGTGTTTTGTGGTTCTCTAGTCCAGGCAGATGCCTGGGGAAATAAGGCCCTGTGGTCCAATGAGTT
Organism: Orycteropus afer afer; assembly: GCF_000298275.1. Taxonomy (NCBI): domain Eukaryota; kingdom Metazoa; phylum Chordata; class Mammalia; order Tubulidentata; family Orycteropodidae; genus Orycteropus; species Orycteropus afer. The sequence goes on along the minus strand of NW_006921639.1, from coordinate 11,952,181 downwards.
TGGGAAACGCTGTTGTTATGTGCTGTCAAATTGGACCTGACTCAAAGCGACCCCTTCTTGGGTTTCCAAGGCTGTATCACTACGGAAGTAGATTGCCAAACCTTCTTTCAGAGGAGTGGCTGGTGGGTTTGAACCCCAGCCTTCTTGTTAGCAGTCAAGTGCCTTAGGAACTACACTTCCAGAGCTCCGTATCTTCTTTTCTAGGCAAATTGGCATATTAAAGGCTCTGATAAGTCCTGCAGCAAGAAACCTTATTTAATTAGCTGAGCACTTCCCCCCAAATGTTTGTGTAGTAAGGTATCCCTATTTACAACCTAGGAGCTCTGATGGTGTAGTGCCTAAGGCATTTGACCACTAACCAGAAGGCTGGTGGTTCAAACTCACCAGCCACTCTTTGGAAGGAAGATTGGGCAATCTACTTTGGTAGTGATACCGTGTTGGAAACCCAATGAGGAGTCACTATGAGTGAGATCCGACTCAACGGCGGTGAGTTTTTTTTTTTTTTTTAATTAAGTAAGTGATTGAGGAGGAAGAAGCTTAATGTCACATTCCCTGGCTTTCACCCTGTTGTGCAGGAACTGACTTTACTGAGGAGGATCTATACGAGAGAGGTAGTATAGTCCAGAGGTTAAGGGTGTGGACCACCTGACCTTGAATCCTGGTTTCACCCTGTGTTACCTGAACAATTTGAACAAGTTGTTTAACCTCTTTAATTTCAGTTTCTATCTATTATAAAGTAGGATAATAGTAGTAATATCTCTTGAGATGGTTGTGAAAATTTGTTGTCATTGTTAGCTTCTGTTGAGTCAACTTCTGACTCATGGCAACCCCATGTACAATGGCGTGAGACACTGGCCAGTCCTGCACTATCCCCATGATCATTTGCATATCAGATCATAGTGAACCACAGGGTTTTCTTTGGCTGATTTTTTCAAAGTAGATTGCCAGACCTTTCTTCCTAGTCCATCTTAATCTGGAAGCTCCATTGAAACCTGTTCAGCATCACAGCAACATGCATGTCACCACTGACAGATGGGTAGTGGTGGAGCATGAGGTGCATTGGCCAGGAATTGAACTCAGATCTCCTGCATGGAAGGTGAGAATTCTACCACTGAACCACTAATGCTGCTTGAAGACTAAATGGGCTACTAATGTCTGCAAACTGGTTCATAGTAACTGTTCACATATTAGCTTGTTGTTATTAGGTGCCGCCGAGTTGTTTCTGACTCATAGCGACCCCATGCACAGCAGAATGAAACACTGCCCGATCCCACGCCAGCTCCACAATCCCCGCTATACTTGAGCCCATCATCGCAGCCATGTGTCAATCCATCCGTTGAAGGCCTCCCCCTCTTTCGTCGACCCTCCACCCTACCAAGCATAACATCCTTCTCCAGGGAATGGTCCCTTCTGACAACATGATCAAAATAGGTGAGATGAAGTCTGGCCATTCTTACTTCCAAGGAGCTTTCGGGTGTACTTCCTCCATGACAGATCTGTTAGTTCTTTTAGCAGCCCACGGTACTTTCATATGAGCTATAATTCGTATATTTTGGGAGCTTTGGTGGCTCCCAAAGTAGTGCCTAAGGCATTTGACTGCTAACCAGAAGGCTGGAGGTTCAAACTCACCAGCCACTCCCTGGAAGGCAGGTTGGGCAATCTACTTCCATAGTGATACTGCCTTGGAAACCCAAGGAGTGGTCACTGTGAGTTGGATCCAACTTGACGGAAGTGAGTTTGGATTTAGTTATTTTTTTTCTTTTCCATATATTTTTAAGGAGTGGGAGCTTTGGTGGCGTAATGCCTAAGGCATTTAACTGCTAACCAGAAGGCTGGTGGTTCAAACCCACTAGCCACTCCACAGAAGGAAGACTGGGCAAGCTACTTCTGTAAAGATTTACTGCCTCAGAAACCCAAAAGGGGTTGCTGTGTGTTGGAACTGCCTCTATGGCAGCAAGTTTTCTTTTTTCTTTTTTTTTTTTGCATATTTTAATGGATTGGATATACTCTCTTGCTTGAAATTCTGAGGGAGATCATAGTTTTGTTAAACATTATTTATTAGTGTTCAATTTACAGTGGGAACTGGGGGAGTAGACTGAGGATACAGAGATGAATCTGATTGTATGGCTTCAGCCTTCATGGAGATCCCAAATTTAAGGGTGGATGTATACATTGATAATAATAATAAGGGGTAATAGGAATATGATGTTGTGACAATTCACAGAAGGATCATCTAGACTAGACCAAGAGTCCTAGGGGACCAGGAAAGAAAGAATATTGCAGGGTAAAGCATGAAGTTGTCTGACAGATTTGGACATCCCAAGAAATTCAGTGTGTGTAGGAAAACACGTGAGAGATGGGAAATAGGGATGATATTGACAGCATCAGTGGGAACCAGCACAGGGAGGACCTAGAATGCCAGACCAAGGGGCAGGAATCCCTGTGGATGATAGGGAGCTAATGAAGTGCATTAGTCAAGAGACTGTCATGGCAGGTGTGAGGCTAGGGAGCTCCCTCTGGCAGCTGTGGGACAGATGGGTTGGAGACATAATGTCAAGAGATCAAAGAGGAACTGTTTATGGAAATCAACCTAGGAGAAGGGGATAGCTTTGACTTAGATGGCTTGGTGGTGATGAACTCAATTGATGATGATTAGAGCTGCTTTAGAATGAAGTACAATGATTTTGAGTAATGTTGAGTTGGAGGACCTTGTGGGCAACTCAAGTACCAATGTTTAATAGGCTGTATGGATCAGAGCCTGGGTGAGAGCTGGGCTTGAGATGTAGATCTGGCAGTCATTGGTATTTCAGTGGTACAGTTACCATTCATAGGAGTGGATGAGATTGTTCAGTGAAGGTCAGGATCAAGGGAGCCCTGAGAAGCTTGACCCATGACAAGAGGGGAGTGATGAGGATCCTCCTGCTACACCAGAGACTCTGCAGGTGCCAATATATCCATATTTCTATACATTTGAATTCTTAGAGGAGCTGGTTCCTTACCCAAACCTACCCTCAGATCCCATCTGTTTTTCTTATCTCTGGGCTGTGATAATTATGTCCTATCATGACTTAATGACTTAAGGAAAGAGAGGAAATCCAGGATGCCCAGCTCTTTACTGTGCCTTTATCATTCCTATGCTTTGCCAATGCCCCTGGCACAATTTTTCCATCTGTACAATGGGGAGAACTGGATTTTGTCAGCTGTTTCTATCCCAAAGTTACTGCTATAGACATAAGAAGGATGGAGTCAGCAGAGTGGCAGCAGGAAGAAGGTTGTCCTTATGTCTAGGGATTTATCCATATCCTTCTGCACTTTTAGTCACCTGGACAGTCATTCTCTCCTTTGTTGCTGTGAGACCTGGGCTGACCTGATGAAAGAGGCTAAGGGGATTCTAACACACCCTAGTTAGTGAGCATGTCCAGGTCCTGTCCCCTTCCTTCTATTGTTAAGCTTGGAGAAAAGCAAACAGATCAAACCTCGTTTTCTCCATAGGCATCACCCAGGGTTGCAGCAAACAGATGAGTTTAAATGAGAATTAAATGAGCTAATAATGTGTGTGTGATACCAAAGGCAGAACTAGTCAATAGGCAGTGGAGTGGTAGAAGGAGTTACAGGGAGATGGAAAGTCCTTTCTGATACTAAGCATCTTCAAAGCAATGTCTGAGACAGAGTAGAACTTTGTGCTTGTTAGGTTGTCAGTTGGCAACCCAGTATCCCTTCCCCCCTCCTATATTCTCCTCTCTATTGCAGTGGCTAGAAACCTAAGAACTATGTTTACCAGAACCCCTGCTACATAGATCCCACATTTCAATGTCTTTCAGTCTTCCATGACAATCTTTCAATGACAGGCAATTTTACCAAATTCAGAAGATGAAGAGAAGCACAATTCATATTATTGTCCTGAAGCTGTGGTGGGTAGATTGGAGGCCTTTGGCAGATGTGAGATTTTATAGCAATCTCAGTGTTTTTTGTTTTTTTTTTAATTAGGATTTGGGTGAAGATTTACAGAGTAAATTCACTTTTCATACAGCAGTTCACATATACTTTGTCTCATGTCATTGACCAAAATTTACAATGCAGCAGCTCCCCTCCCACTTCCTCCCCACAGTTACCTCCTCCCAGTGTCCATCCCTTCATACTCTTCTGCACCCTGAACTATCTCCCTGTGCATAAGCAGCCCTTCCTTCTCCCATGATTGTTCTCTCCAGGGCGTGTGTCTACCCGAGGTAAATGTTTAACTCACATGCCTGTACTTTGTTTGGCTGGAAACCACAGTTGTGGGTTCAATTCCAGACCTGAAGGGCAGCTAGGGGGCATAGTCTCAGTGGTTCCACCAGGCTCTATTGGACCAGCAAACCTGGTCCCCACCTTCTTTTTTTTTTTTGCCTCCAAATGATTTTGAGTTTTGTTCTACATTGTCCTCCCTCTCTATGCAGGATCTCGTACATCCCTTCCAAGTGGATGGCAGTGGTAGCTGGGCACCATCTAGTTCTTCTGGTCTCATAGTTGTATAGGTTGCAGATCGGATGGTGTACCAGTCGCTAGGACTGATTGTTTCCATTAATTTTGGTTTTCTTCTTTCTTCTTGACGAGGAGAGACCCGTTGTTGCATCTAGATGGCAGCTTCCTAGCTTTTAAGGTCCCAGTCGCTACTTGCCAAAGTAGTAGGTGGACCAATGTTTTGTATAGTATGTTATGCCAATTGAGCTTGATGTCCCCTGCGACTATGGTCCCAGGTAATCTCAATGTTTTCTTGTGAGTCAGCAATGTTGGAAGCATCTCTGATCACTGCAGCAGTTATTGCAACTACTTTAATTCTTGAAAACTTGCTAAGAACTTCATCCTTTAAATATCCAATAACCTTTATTTTTCCTAGCTGTTTCAGAGGTTTTGTAAGCACTGTATCTGTTAGCATTTGCTGTGTAACAAATTACCCCTAAATTTAATGGTTTAAAACAATTATTTAGCTCACAATGTTATGGATCAGAATTTGGGCTGGGCTCAGATGGGAGGTTTTTCTGGTCTCAGTTGGGCTCATTCATGCATATGAGGTTATCAGCATGTAGCCTAGAGACTGGTCAGTCTAGATTGGCCTTAGCTTGATGACTTGTCTCTGATTCACAGAGTCTCCCACCCTCCAGGCAATTAAGTCAGACTTGTGCACTTGATGACCATGTAGGGTTCCAAGAAAACAAATGGAAGAATTCAAGGTCTCTTGAGGGCATGTGGTGGAAGTGGCATGGCATCACTTCTGCCATATTCTATTAACTAAACTAAGTTACTGAAAGTTTGTATCCTTTCACCATACTTAATCAGTATATTGAGAAAATAATCTGAGCAGATAGACTATATGAAGAAAAATGCAGCTTTAGGATGGGAGTAAGGCTCATTAACAACTTGCCATATGACACACCCTTGCTTGCTGAAAGCAAAGAGGACTTGAAGTACTTACTGATGAACTTCAAAGACTGCAGCTTTCGGTATGGGTTACGCCTCAACATAAAGAACAAAAATCCTCGCAAATGGACCAATAAGCAACACCATGGTAAATGGAGAAAACATTGAAGTTGGATCCACAATCAGAGCCCACAGAAGCAGCAGTCAAGAAATCAATGACCTATTGCATTGGATTTCTTTAAAGTGTTAAAAAACAAAGATGTCACTTTGAGGACTAAGGTGTGTCTGATCCAAGCCGTGGTATTTTCAAGCACCTCGTATTCATGCAAAAGTTGGACAATGAATAAGGAAGACCAAAGAAGAATGATGGCTTTGAATTGTGGTGCTGGTAAAGATTATTGGATATATCCTGGACTGCCAGAAGAATGCATAAATCTTTCTTGGAAGAAGTACAGCCAGAATACTCTTAAGAAGTGAGGATGGTGAGTCTTTGTCTCGGGTGCTTTGGTCATGTTATCAGGAGGAACCAGTCCCTGGAGAAGGTCATCATGCTTGGTAAAGTAGAGCATCAGTGAAAAAGAGGAAGACCCTCAAAGAGATGGACTGACACAGTGGCTGCAACAATGGGACCAAATATAACACACACAAGACTGGAAAGTTTGCAGTTGCTATGAGTTGGAACCAACTCTATGACACCTAAGAACAACAACTATAAGATGACAAGTGACAAAACAAGCCCCGATTCAAATTCACATTACCAGGAGGAGACTAATCATGGCCAATTTTGCAAACAGTCTATCATACCACTTGTTTCTTGTATTAAATCCTTTCCAGCTTGGAAGACCTAGAGAAATTTCTATTTCCCTGAGTAAACCCTGACAGATACTCTACATTTCACTCTGTATTTCAGAAGAAAATAAGAAAGAGGAGGTAGGCATTGAGATTTGGATGAAGCAGTGGGTTTAGAATTAAACATTCAGTTTTAAGTCCTGGGTGGCACTACTTAGTACAGGCCAATCTTGGGCCAGTCTACTCACCTCTGAGTCTTGAACTATTCTTTCTTGAAAGACATAGTTACACTTATTTGTGCAGCAATCAAATGAAATGATACTAGTAAAAGAAGATTAAATAAGTTCATGGTCATAGTACAAAGTACAAAGTACATAGTACAAAGCCTTTCAACCTGGGGGCTGGTGGATCAGGGACTGGGGGCAGGGGCTCTCTTGAGATAGAAGTCAGAAAGAAGATGTTGGCCACCACTTACCTAACCCTCTCAAGTTCCCTGGTACATTTTGGGACTTAGAAGCCAAGAATGGATCGTCAGCCAAATCCTCCATTTGGGGCCTCTGTGTTGGAATTATGCCAGAGTTTGGAAAGGCCCTAGAATTGCTGGAGCCAGAACAAACTCCAAGGCTGGCACGAGTTGCCTTCCATCTACTGCTCCCATCTGCCCTCTTGGCTCTTGGTGCAATGAGGCCCTGCTTGCCTTGGCCCACCCCCTCCTGGGCCTCATGGGCACAGCTGCTTGAAGGACCACTCCTCATCTTCTTGTTAAGTCCCAGCTCAAGCTGGACATGATTCACAGGGATAATGAGCTCGTAAATAAATTCCTGCTGCATCAGCTCATGGAGCTGAAGGTTAGGCTGGGGACATGGGCCAGGATGGGCAGAGGGAGGCAGGCCAGGGCTTTGAACCGGTTCATTCCAGTTTAGCCCCCTGCTGAGAATGTGCATTTCCACCCCAGATATACTGACCTAGGGGTGATTCAGTATATCTGGGGTGGAAACATAAATTTTCATCAGGGAGCCAAACTGGAATGAACCATTTCGAAGCCCTGAACCAGGCCCAGAGATTCAAATACCTCTTGTGTTCTTGCCAGGCGACATATGAGTAGGATGATGAAAACAGAACAGATCCTGTGATCCCACCACTGGCGTGTCACACTGGGGGCTGGTTACACTCTGAGTACAGAGATAATCCCAAATCCTGCTCTGCTCTCAGGATCTAGTTCTGCCACAGAAAGATTTAGGGAGGCCAGTGTCCAGGGGCCATGCATTTAGCAGAGTATACCCAGGGCAGTAAGTTCTGTGAGGAGCCTTCTGAGGAATGAGGAATGTGTTCAGACTTGGGGTTTGGCAGTAGAGGTGCTACTAAAACCCAAACCCAAACCCAAATCGATTGCTGTCAAGTTGATTCTGATTCATTGTGCCCCATGTGTTATAGAGTAGAACTGCTCCATAGGGTTTGGGCTATAATCTTTATGGAAGCAGATTGCCAGGGCTTCCTTCTGTGGCACCGCTAGGTGGGTTCAAACTGCACACTTTAGGTTGTGTCACCCAGAGACCTTGAGAGAGGTTATAGGGAGGAAAAAGAAAATAGTTCAGAGTAATCCCAAAATGAAATGAGAAGCTTTAGAAGGAAGTGAGCCTCTTGTCAATGGAACTGTGTAAGAATAGGCTAAGCAACTCCGATGAACATCTAAAGGGGGAGTGTGAGGCAACAGCTGAGGGTAAGCGTTGATTGGGTGCCTTTTGAGGCCCCTGCATGCCCCTAGTATCTAATATCTGTCTTGATTTTTGGCCATGTGTTTTTCTGCTTATGGATTTTTCATTAGTAGATTTTAATCATACTTTGTGTATATTTTTATCACACTTATTTCCCTTATCAGTAATAAAAAACTAAAAACACAAACCTACTGCCATTGAATCGATTCTGACTCATAGTGACCCCCCATTGGGTTTCCGAGGCAGTAAATCTTTACGGAAGTAGATTGCCTGGTCTTCCTTCTGTGGAGTGGTTGGTGGATTTGAACCACTAACCTTCTGGTTAGCAGTCAAATGCCTTAGGCACTACACCAATACTCAGTGTTATGTCAGATTACCCTCTCCATTAATCACCATACTCCATACCATCTGGCCTTTTTTCTGAATCTCAAATTTGTTGCAATAGGGTAGACTCGTGCTGCAGTAACAAATTAACCTTGAAACCTCAGTAACTCTTTTGTTCTTTTTTATGCACTATTTGACGTGAGTTGACTGGGCTGGTTGCTTCTCCAGTTGGTGACTCAGGGAGCAAGTCTTCCTCTATCTCCTGATGCTGTCAATTCAATATGTAGCTTCCAGAGTGACCATGGTGGGGAATTTATTTGGCCCAGAAGTGACACTTGTCACTTCTGCTCACATCCTATTGGCCAGAACTGTTGTGTGTGCTCTCAAATTGATTCTGACTCACGGCAACCCACTTGTTGTTGTTGCTGTTGTTAAGTGCCATCGAGTCGTTTCCGACTCATAGCGACCCCATGCACAGCAGAACGAAACACTGCCTGATCCCGCGCCAGCCCCACAATCCATGCTATACTCGAGCCCATCATCGCAGCCACTGTATCAATC
>NW_006921639.1:11929450-11939920 GCF_000298275.1 Orycteropus afer afer | reverse complement strand
TCCCTCTCGGGAGGGTAACAAGGGAAAGTGTTCAGTGCAGATCAGTGAGTAAGCACAAGCCCGCCTTGTTTCAGTACCTATGCTTAAAACCACGGCAACCCACTAGTCAACCCAAATGCAGAGGAGGCAGGGCAATGGAGGACAGCACGTGGATCTCTGATGAACACTTATTCTCTCTGCCATATTTGCCTATATCAGTCAGGTTTTGTAGTGGCAAACAACAGAAAGTGACTTCAGGTATTTTAAGCAGAAAAGAAACTTAATAAAACAATATAATGGAGTTCAGTGAATCTCCTAGAGGACTAGAAAAATAACCTTCACAGCTATATAGCTAGAAATCATGCCCCAAATCATACTGCAGATCTGGGTTCATGAAGACACCTGTGAGATACTGCTCTGAGCACAGACATGGTGGAAATCTCCACCAAAGAGCAGGCCCTGGATGTGGATTCTACCACTAGACCCATGACCACAGCAGCCCTGAGAGACTGGATGTTGCTACTGCACTGGGGCCACCTTTGCCAGCCTGTAGCCTGTACAGCCCCTGTATTTTAGTGTTATGTATGTCTGATTCAAAATCTGGGGTCAGGGGACCTGACTAAAAGCCTGTGTGAAGCCTTTATCTAGTTGCAAGGGAGGCTGATGAAGCAGATATCTGGCTCTTTATAGCCTATGGAAGGAAGCAGACCCTGGACTGTAAGGGGAGCACAAAATAAGAGTGATAGATATTCACTTCCTTACCACAGGGCCTTTGCACTTGCTGCTCCCTCTGTCTGCAATGTATTTTCCCCAGATGTACTCAAAGCTAAATCCTCTGTTCAAATGTCATCTCTGATGACCCAATCTAATGTAGTCCCTGCCATGCTATAATATCCACTTGACTTATTTTTCTTCACAGCATTTGTCCCTACCTGAAATTATCTTGTCCATTTACTTGTTTACCTATTTAACTTCTGACTATCCTATAAATAATTAAAGGCACAGGCTACATTGCCAGACAAGTTCAAATCCTAGCTCTATTCTTACTAGTAGTGTGACCTTGAATTGATAATTTAACTTTGTGGTGCTTCCAGTTTCCACATCTTTAAAATGAGAATAATAATAGTACCCTTCCTCATATGATTGTGTGAGGATTGAAGGAGGTCATACATGTAAGCAGCTAAGTCTAAAACTTGGCAGTAAAATAATCGCTCTGTAACTGAGCTGAAATTGTGAGTAAGATACACAAAAGCTGGGATCTGGCTTGTCTTTTCACCTACAACATTGCCTAGAACAGAAGGTTTGCTCAAAATACTTGTTGAGTGAACGAATGAATCTGAGCTTGTCTTTCAGCCCTGATGGATCATGGTGGGTCTTATATGTAGAAGGCTCCTCTCCCTCTCCACTTGCCTTATGGTAATCACAATGGTTGCTTACCTAACAGGAATGATCTCTCTTTGTTCCTGCTTACAGAATTCTGATTCATTCAGGCCCTTGTTGTTGTTGTTGTTGTTGTTGTTTGCCATTGAGTCAGCCCCGACTCATAGCGACCCCTCCTTGGGTTTCTGAGGCAGTATCACTACGGAAGTAGGGATACCCAACCTTCCTTCCGAGGAGTGGTTGGTGGGTTTGAACCGCCAGCCTTCTGGTTAGCAGTCAAGTTAGGCCCTAGGTGGTGAGAAAACATTTGATATCAGGAAAGGGATCTGATCTAGGGGTGGCATGTGACCTCATTGCTAGCCAGTGAGACGTAAGGGGAAGCCTTCTGGGGATCTTTATGGGAAAACTTTTTTTAAAAAAAATTTTGTTATGCTTTGGCTGAAAGTTTACAGAGCAAATTCATTTTCCATACAGGAGTTCACATACACTTGTCTCATGACATTGACTGCAATTTCCCACAGTGCAACAGCTCTCTTCCCACTTCCCCATAGTTACCTCTTCTCTGTGTCCTTCCCTCCCATGCACTCCTGCCCTCTGAGCTGTCTCCCTGTGCATAAATAGTCCTTCTGTTCTCCCATGATTGATCTCTCCAAGAAGTGTACCTACCTGATGTAAATGTTCAACTCATATGTCTGTCTTTCGTTTGGTTGGAAGCCATAGGAATTGGTTCAATTCCAGACCTGAAGGGCAGCTAGAGGGCATAGTCTCAGTGGTTCCACCAGGCTCTATCAGACCAGCAAACTTGGTCCCTTTTTTCCCCATGATTTTGAGTTTTGTTCCACGTTGTTCTCCCACTCTATCCAGGATCTCCTACATAGATCCCCTTATGAGTGATTGACAGTAGTAGCTGGGCACCATCTAGTTCTTCTGGTCTCATAGTCATATAGGCTGAGGATCACATGGTGTATCAGTCCCTTGAACTAATTGTTTCCATGTGTCTTTGGTTTTCTTCATTCTTCTTTGCTCTGGACCAGGGGAGACCCATCATCGGATCTAGGTGGCTGCTCGCAAGCTTTTAAGATCACAGTCACTGTTCACCAAAGTAGGTCATGGAACAATGTTTTTGTGTAGTATATTATGTCAATTGAGCTTGATGTCCCCTGAAACTGTGGTCTACGGGATAAAGTTTTACTCACTGATAAAAGGTAAGAGTCATGAGAGAATGCCTCTATACCTTCCCTCTCCAGTCAACCCTGCTGACTATCTTATGAATGTGTTTGTGATGTCTGGAGCTACGGCAGCTATCTTGTGACCATGAAGCACAAACAATGAACCTAAGATTAGAAAGCCAGTACATCTAAAGAAGGCAGGGCAGAACTGAGAAAAGCATTTGAGTCCTAGAGGATACCAGCAGGCAGCTGAGCAAACACTAATAAGCACCTGCCTCTCAGCTTTTTGTTGAGAAAAACAAACTGCTATTCATTTAGGTCATTGCTCATGATTTGTGTGTCTCTGTGTATATGTGTATGTGTAAGTAGAACAAGAAGTCAAAAGCAAGTTAACCCAGACATTTTCCTAACACAGGAAGGGGATTCTAGTGCTTGAAATTTCACTCAGAGTTGTGGTACAGAGACCCTCAAATTTCACTCAACCTGTCTCTTTCAAGCTAATAAAACCAAAAACCCAAACCAGTTGCTATTGAGTCAGTTCTGACTCAGGAACCCCATGTGTTTCAGAGCAGAACTGTGCTCCATAGGGTTTTTCATGATGTAATGTTTTGGAATTAGATCACCAGGCCTTTCTTCTGAGGTGCCTCTGGGTGAATTCAGCTGCCACCTTCTCAATGAGAAGGCAAGCATTTAATTATTTGTGCCACCTAGGAACTTCATCTCAGGGTAATAGAGCCCCCCAATTTTAGCAGGGTACATAGCTGTCCCTACTGAAGATTAAGTCCCTCAGCCCAGCCTTGTAGTAGAGACTGATGACCATCTTCTGGGCCAGTAGGTAAAAGTGACTTTTGCAGCTTTCAGGTGAAGCCCACTTCTTTTTATTTATTCTCACTGGCCAAAATGCAGTATGATGAGCCACCTTAGAGTATATGGATGAGGATACTACTCTGGCCATCATGGCACATGGGTTCTTGGATGTCTTCATGGAACTGATCTGCTGAACTGCCCCAGATGTTTTTTATGCGAGAGAGGAATGCCCTTCTATCTTTCCAAGTCACTGCTCAATTGATTGTTACAGGCAGCTGAAGTTATGTCCTCACTGAGGCTGGAGTTCATCACTCTTCAAGGTTAAACATCTCCTCTCCTAACCTCTTGGCTTTGTGTATCTAGTTGCAACTTTATCCCTGTTGTTTGTTTGCAGACTGTGACTGCAGGTGATGGTGGGAGGGCAGATTACATCCCTAAGTCTCTTTTATCCTTGAAGCTGTCAGATCTGGGAACACATTATGATTTAGGGCATAGAAAGAGGGAGGGAGGGTCCATTGAGGGAGGCAGGTGTCCCTGGGCTCCAGGACTACTTTTGACACAAGACACATTATCTCTCCCTGCCTTCTTGTGCCCGGCTGTGGTGCAATGTGGAGAAGGGGCTGTGGTCTTGAAAGTCATATGGAGGTGGCCATCTAGGAGTGAGAAGGAGGTGCTTTTTTTTTTTTTTTTTTTGGACAGTGTAGGGATGCCTTACTTTTCTTGATGACATGAAGTTGGAAATGTGAAGACTTTTACATGGGAAAACAGGATAGCAAGGGAAAGCCCCATGGGGGTGGAAAGTGTGACAGGCAGTGGTGGAAGTCATGCTCATGGGAAGTTCTCTGAGAAGAACTTGAGCCAAACTGCCTAGATAAATACAAAGTTCGGCTTTGGGCCTGGAGTGCAACTGCAAGGGTCTGCTAGGCCTGGCACGAGGTGGCCTCGGCACCATGGAAGGAGATCTATGGAAGCCAGAGTCTCTAAGCAAGCTAGAAATAGGGATCACCAAGGAGTGTGGCTCCAAGTCCAGGGCATGTCTCTGAGTGCTGCCAGCCTGAGGAGCTTGCTGGCCTGGTTTCTCGGGCAGCCTTTGGTCCTTTGGAGTGGGTGACGCTTTGGAACAAGGTGGAGATGAATAAATCATACAGTGTTAGACTAGAGCGGGGACCAGATACTTTTTCTATAAAGGGCCAAAGAGAAAAGAATATCAGCTTTGTGAGCCATAGTATCTCTGTTGTAACTTTTTAACTCGGCCTGTTGTCCATGCGTAGTGTGTCACAATAGGTAAGTGATAGGGCATGCCTATGTTCTAATAAAACTATTTATGGACAGTGAAATTTGAATTTTAGATAATTTTCAAGTTCTACAAAGAATTATTATTTTCATTTTTTAAACTGTTAAAAAATATAAACACCATTTTATGCTCAGAGGCTGCACAAAAACAAGTGGAGGGCTGGATTTGAGCAGTGGGCCATAGTTTGCTGACCCTTGGACTAGATCATCTCCAAGGACGGTTCCAGATCTAGTGCCTCACCTTGGTGGAGGAAGAGACAGAGGGTCTGAGAGGTCAAGTGGGCTTGCTCCAGGTCAGCAATATGGCACAGATGAGCTTTACATAGGCTCAACCCAGAGGTAGGCACAGAGTAGGTGCTCAGAGAGCCTTTGTTGAATGGATAAATGAATGAATTGTTGAATGAACAAGAAGATAGCAACGGATCACCACCAATCTGTCATTTTGTTATGCTATACTGGCTTGTGTGTTGCTATGATGCTGGAAGCTATGCCACTCATGTTTTAAATACCAGCAGGTTCATCCATGGTGGACAGTTTTTAGCAGAGTTTCCAGACTACGACAGACTAGGAAGAAAGGCCCGATGATCTACTTCTGAAAATTAGCCAGTGAAAATCCTATGGATCACAACAGAATATTGTCCGACTTAGTGATGGAAGATGAGCCTCCTAGGTTGGAAGGCACTCAATATACAAGTAGCTGCAACAATGGACTCAAGCACAGCAATGATTATGAAGATGGTGTTGGACCAGCAGCGCTTTGTTGTACATGGGGTCACCATGACTCAGAGCCAACTCAAAAGCGACTAATAACAACAGCAGAGCTTATGCATTTTGGTTCCTAGATGGGGTATCAGAAAACTTGCCAGAATAGCAGTGAGTGGTGGAGCTGACAGGAGAGGAGACTGAAGGAAACTCAGGCTCAGGAGTGGGCGCAAACAGTGATCATGTACCTCGGGAGTTACTGTGCAGCACACAAGGGATGATAACGGTGACTCAGTACCAGGGATGGTAATGATGACTCAGTCATCAGAAAGAGCCGAGCGTGCTTGTTGTATCCAGACCAAAAGATGCATTACCCATGTTGGAAGTACTGAAGTTTACCTTCTAGAGCCTGGATGCTTTTAAAAAGAGGGGATATCTTTAAAGCTATAGGGAAAATTCACATCTGGGTGGGTGGCTCATGGTTCTAGTTAAGTGAGGCTTAGCTCCAAGAGGTGTCAAGTCTTGGCTTCCTTCTGATTTAATTTCAGAGGCAGGAAAGAATGACTACTCCCCATGTCTTATATGCATCAGATACTCAATAGAAGTCTGATCCATAAATGTTTCTCTCCCTGCACCTGGCCTAGTACACCAGCTCATGTTGTTGTTATTTGCCATCGAGTCGGACCCGACTCATAGCGACCCCTCCTTGGATTTCCGAGGCAGTATCACTACAGAAGTAGATTGCCTCATCTTCCTTCCGAGGAGTGGCTGGTGGGTTTGAACCGCCAGCCTTCTGGTTAACAGTCAAGTGCCTTAGGCACTATGGTACCAGATACATGATTGTGTGTGGGGAAGAGCATCAGCATTGTGTCCTGAGAAGTAACTGAAGGGTGGGGAAGTTTCTATGCTTTCCAGTTTCTCCTAGTGAAGACATGTGGGGTATTTGATTTGCTCCTTTTCCTGTTCTTCTCCCCCACCCCTGCCCTTCCCCAAATTTGCCAGCCAAAGCATTAACTGTAGTTCCAACTCCAGGGGACATTTTGTTGCCAGCCAGGCATGGCTGATGTAGCGGAAACAGGAGGCAAGTCAATGACATCCTTGTGGCCCCTCCATTGACCTCCTGCTTTAGAAGGCAGCCTGCATCCAACCCCTTCTACCTGGTGGGCTCCTTTCTTCTCTAAGATGCGTGGACCACCAAACTTGGTGCACTCCTCCTGTAGAACAAGAACAATGCTGGGTCCCACTCCCTTGAAGACGCATCTCCTGTCCATCCTTGGCATTGCTAGTTTTCCAACTTGACGGCTACCAAAATGAGCACTTCTTTGAGCCAGTTCTGGGTATGGTGCTCACCAACCTCCTCCCCAGCCCCAGCAAGCCCTTGGGGATTTGGCCCAGCCCAAACCTATCCATGGAAAACCTGGAATTGCCTCTTTCCAACCATGTTTTTGAAGGTCAGCTTTCCTGAAAAGGATATGTTCATTTATGCCTGTGTGTGTTTTAAATTCTCTTAGTTTCTTAGGTGTAAAATAGAAGTCAGCTAATGCCTACTGACACAATTGTAAGGACCACCAAACCAAAAAGTAAGCCCATCGCTGTCAAGTGCATTTGGTCTCATGGTGACTCCATGTTACAGAGTAGACCTGTGCTCAGTAGGTTGAAGGTTTAAAGAAAAAAATCAGTTTTCCATTCAACAGTCCATACACATTTTGTTTCATGCTATTGATTGCAATCCCCACAATGTAACATCATTCATTCCACTTCCTTCCTGTGTTTCCCATTTCCATTCTTCCTTCCTTCTCTCCCTTCCTGCCTTCTGAACTTTGTCCCTGGGCAAATGCTAACCTTTTATCTTGAATGGTTGCTTGTTCTAAGGAATGCATACCTTCCGGGTGTTAATGTTCACTTTATTGACTTGTTTACTTTTTTGGCTAGAAGTTGAGCCTTGGGGATGAGTTCACTTCCAGGCTGGAAGCATAAGGACCGTAGTCTTGGTGGTTCCACCAGTCTATATCTAACTAGTGAGCTTGATCTTGATCTTTCTTTCTTTTTTTTTTTTTTTAATGATTTTGAGTTTTGTTCCACAATCGTCTTCCACTCTATCCAGGACCTTCTAATGTGTTCCTTTTCAGAGAGGTCAGCACTGATAGCTGGGCACCATTAGTTCTGGTTTCAGGTTTGTAGAGGCTGAGGCTCAGGTGGTACATTCATCCTTTGGAGTAATGTTTCCTTGAATCTTTAATTTTCTTCATTCTTCTTTGCTCCAAATGGGGAGAGACCAATAGTTGTACCTCAGATGGCTGCACACAAGCTTTTAAGACTCTAGTGGATATTCATGAAAGTAGGATGTAAAACACTGTCTTTGTGGCCTTTGTTACACCAATTGACCTTTGTGTCCCCTGAGACTGTGGTCCTGAGCCCCCTCCCCCCATGCCCAGCTACTCATTCCCTCATGGTGTTTGGTTATGAAGAAAAAGTTCTCATGACTTTCTCCCCTGTATACTATATTCGTGAGTGTATTTACAGCACATATAAATACATCTGTAGAAATATCCTCTGTCAAACCTTTATAGGTATATTTATGGGTGTTGTCTCATTCTCCTTCCCACACCTGTTCAGCTTGCATGTGCATCGATGTATCTACTCATAGACTATTGTTATTACTCTTGTTGCAGGATTGTATATCCAATAGAATTTACCTCCTTAACTCTTGTGCTTCTCTCAGTGTCTTCCTTTGTTTTGTCATTTTGTGCTGACCTCCCCCTTATTGTACATTGCCTTCCCCTTCACCCAAGTAAATATATATCTATCCTCTAGTTAGTGATTTACTGCCCCCCCTTCCTCTCCTACCCCTGGTAACCATCAAAGAATGTTTTTTTTTCTGTGTGAAAAATCTTTTCTCAACTTTTTAGAATAGTGGTCTCATACAATATTTGTCCTTTTGTGATTGACTTATTTCACTCTGCATAATGTCCTCCAGGTTTACCCATGTTATGAGGTGTTTCCCAGATTCATCATTATTCTTTAATGTTGTTTAGTATTCCATTGTGTGTATGTACCATAGTTTGTTTATTTCCTTATTTTGCAGTTGTGGATAGTACTGTGGCGAACATGGGTATGTATATCTCTATTTGTGTCTTGACTCTTATTTCTGTAGGATATATACCTAGTAGTGGGATTGCTGGATCATGTGGTATTTCTATTCCCA
This sequence comes from Orycteropus afer afer, assembly GCF_000298275.1. Lineage (NCBI taxonomy): Eukaryota > Metazoa > Chordata > Mammalia > Tubulidentata > Orycteropodidae > Orycteropus > Orycteropus afer. The sequence continues at coordinate 11,931,385 of NW_006921639.1, read as the reverse complement.
ACTTTTAAACAAAGCACCGTACTGTTTTTCACAGTGGTTATACCATTTTACAATCCCACCAGCAGTGTTTGAGGGTTCAAGTCTCTCCACACTCTCACCTGCATTTATTGTTTTCTGTTTTTTTTTTTCTGAACTTTGCTACTAATGCTGTGGTGAGATAATAAAGTCGTTGTTTTGACTTGCGTATCTAATGGCTAATGATTACGAGCATCTCTTCATGTGTTTGTTGGCTGCCTGAATGTCTTCTTTGGTAGAGTGTCTGTTCATGTCCTCTGCCCATTTTTTAATTGGATTATTTATCTTTTTGTTGTTAAAATGTTGAAGTTTTCTACACATTTTAGAGATTAGTCCCTTGTCTGCTATGTTGTTGCCAATTTTTTTTTTTTTCTCAGTCTGTGCGTTCCCTTTTTACTCTTTTGTTGAAAATTTTTGATGCACGGAAGTGTTTAACTTTTAGTAGGGCCCAGCCATCAAGTTTATCTTCTGCTGTTTGTGTATTTTTAGTTATGTTTGGTAGTGTATTTATGGCATGTATTAGGGGTCCCTATGTTTGTCCCTATTTTTTCATTGATGATCTTTATGTATTTGGCTTTACATTAAGATCTTCAACCCATCTTGAGTTAATTTTTGTACATGATGTGAGATGTGGGTCCTGTCTCATTTTTCTGCTATGGATATCCAGTTTTGCAAGCACTATTTGTTAAAGAGACTATCTCTTCTCCATTTAATGGGTTTCAGCCTTTGTCAAGGATCAGTTGTCCATAGACATATGAATTTACTTCTGGGTTCTCAATTCTGTTCTACTGGTCTATATATCTGTTGTTGTACCAGTACCAGGCTGTTTTGACTACCATGACTACCATAGTTGTGTAGTAGGACTGGGAGTATGAGGCCTCTCACTTTGTTCTTCTTTAGTAGTGTTTTTCTTATCTAGAGTCTCTTTCCTTTCTGTATAAAGTTGGTGATTAGTTTTTCCATCTCTTTAGAGAATGACAATGGAATCTGAATCAGGATTTTATTATATTTGTAGATTGCTTTGGGTAATGTTGACATTTTCACAATGCTAAGTCATCCTATCCATTAGCATAGTATATTCTTCCATTTATGTAGGTCTTGTTTAGTTTCTTGTAATAGTGCTTTGTTGTTTTCCTTGTATAGGTCTTTCGTATTTCTGTTTAAATTTATTCCTAACTCCTTCATCTTTCATGTGGCTATTATAAATATTATTATTTTCCTGATTTCCTTTTTAAGGTTTTCTTTGTTATTGTAGAGGAATCTAGCTGATTTTATATATTGATCTTGTACCCTGCCATGTTGCTGAATCCTTCTGTGAATTCCAGTAATTTTCTTATTGAGTCTCTAGCATTTTCTGTGTATAGGATCATATCATCTGCAAATAGTTTTACCTCTTCTTTGCCCTTTGGACACCTTTTATTTCTCTTTCTTGCCTTATTACTCTGGCTAGGTCTTCCAGTACAATATTGAGTAGGAATGGTGATAAAGGCATTCTTGTCTGCTTCCTGTTTGTAAGGAGAATGCTTTTAGTTTCTTTCTGCTGAGACTAATGTTGGCCATTGGTTTTGTATATATGTCCTTACATGTGTTAACTAATTTCCTTTCTATTCCTAATTTGTTGAGCATTTTTATCAAGGATGGGTTTTGGATCTTGTCACATGCTTTTTCTGCAACAATTGATATGATCATGTAGTTCTTTTCCTTTGTTTTACTTATATGGTGCATTACGTTGATTGTATTTCTAATGTTGAATGATCCTTGCATATATGGTATGAATCTCACTTGGTCATGATATATTAATATTTTGATATGTTGTTGGATTCTATTGACTATGATTTTCTTGAGAATTTTTGTGTCTATGTTCATGAAGAATATAGTCTATAATATAATTGTTGTTGTTGTTGTTATTTGCCATCAAGT
>NW_006921639.1:11923389-11929125 GCF_000298275.1 Orycteropus afer afer | reverse complement strand
TCTTCTCTCAATGTTTATTAGAATTAACCAGGGAAGTGATCTGGGCCAGGACTTCCTTTTGTTGGGAGTTTTTTTTTTTTTTTTTAAATAATCCGTTCAAGTTCTTTTGTTATGGTTCTGTTCAAATTTTCCACCTCAGTCTGTCTTAGTTTAGGTAGGTAGGTTATGTGTTTCTAAGAATTTGTCCATTTCTTCTAGGTTTTCAAATTTGTTGAAGTATAGTTCTTCATCTTATTCTGTTATTATCCTTTTTATTTCAGTTTGTTGTGTTGTGATGTCTCCCATTTCATTTCTTACTCATGTTATTTTGCATCTTCTCTTTCTTTTCCTTTGCTAGATTTGTCAGTGGTTTGCTGATTTTATTAATCTTTTCAAAGAACTAACTTCTAGTCTTGTTGATTTTTTTTCTTTCTGTTTAATTTCTACTCAAATCTTTATTATTTCCTTTCTTCTGGTGACTGTAGGCTTGTTTTACTGTTCTTTTTTCTAATAATTGGATTAAAATTTTGAATTTAGTTCTTTTTCTTATCTTGATAAGTGTTTTAATTGCTATAAATTGACATCTGAGCCCTGCTTTTGCTGTGCTTGAAAGGTTTTGATATGTTGTGTTTTCACTATCATTTGATTCAAGAAATTTTCTTATTTCATTTATTCTATTACCCAGTAGCTTTTAAGCAGAGTGTTATTCAGTTTGCATGCATTTGATTTTTTTCCTTCATCTTCATGTTGTTGATTTTTAATTTTATAGCATTGTGATCTGAGAAGCTGCTCTGTAGTATTTAAATATTTTTAAATTTATTGAATCTTGCTTTGTGGCTTAACATATGGTCTATTCTAGAGATTGTTCCATGTGCACTGGAAAAGAATGTGCATTGTGCTGTTGTTGGGTGGGGTGTTCCATATGTCTGTGAGGTCAAATTATTTGATTGTGTTGTTTAACTCTTCTATGTCTTTATTGAATTTTTTTTTCTAGTTATTTTGTCCTTAATTGAATGTGGTGTATTAAAGTATCTTACAATTATTGTGGAGGAGCTCTGGTGGCATAGTGCCTAAGGTCTTCGACTGCTAACCAGAAGGTTGGTGGTTCAAACCCACCAGCCACTCCTCGGAAGGAAGATTGGGCAATCTACTTCTGTAGTGATACTTCTTTGGAAACCCAAGGAGGGGTTACTGTGAGTCGGATCTGACTCAACAGCAGTGGGAATTATTGTGGAGTTGTCTATTTTTCTTTTCAATTCTGTTAAAGTTTGGTGTATGTATTTTGGGGCTCTTTCAGTGGGTGTGCATATTTATTATGGTTATGTCTTCTTGTTTGATTTATCCTTTAATCCTTATATAATGCCCTTCCTTGTCGCTTATGCTGGTTTTTGCCTTAAGGTCTATTTTATCAGAACTTAATATTGCTGCTTCTGCTCTTTTTTGATTGTCATTTGCTTGATATATGTATATTTCCATCTTTTGATTTTTAGCCTATTTCTGTCTTGTGTCTAAGATGTGTCTCTTAAGATGTAGACAGCATATTGATGGGTCATGCTTTTTTACCCATTCTGCTACTGTATGTCTCTTGACTAGTACATTTAATCTATTTACTTCAGTTTAATTATTGATAGGAATGAATTTATTGCTGTTATTTTGCTATTTTTCTTTTTTGTGTTTGCATGTTTATATTGCCGCTGATTACTTTGTTACATATATTTTCTTGTGCTGAGTTCATTTTGTTTATAGATTTTCTTATTATTTCCTCCATTGCTATTGTTTTAGTGTTTACTAGATCTTTAACTGTTTACTGGATCTCAACAAAAGAAAACAAAATTCTCACAGCTGGACCAATAAACAGCATCATAATAAATGGAGAAAAGATTGAAGTTGCCAGGGATTTCTTTTTACTTGGATCCACAATCAACACCCATAGAAGTAGCAGTCAAGCAATCAGATGTCTTATTGTGCTGTGCAAATGTGCCGCAAAAGAACTCTAATTTAGAGGCTTAAGAAGCAAAGATATCACTTTGAAAACTAAGGTGTGCCTAACCAAAGCCATGGTGTTTTCAGTTGCCTCACACGCATGTGAAAGCTGGGCAACGAATAAGGAAGACTGAAGAAGAGGTGATACCTTTGAATTGTGGTGTTGGTGAAGAATACTGAAAATACAATAGACTGCCAGAAGAATGAACTGATGTGTTCTGGAAGAAGTGCCGCTGGAATGCTCCTTGAGTGAGAATAGCCAAAATTCATCTTACCTACTTTGGTTACATTGTCAGAAGGGACCAGTCCCTGGAAGAGGATATCATGCTGGGTAAAGTAGAAGGTCAGCAAAAAAGGGGAAGCCCCTCAACAAGATGGTTTGACACAGTGGCTGAAACGATGAGCTCAAGTATAGCAAGGATAGTGAGGATGGTGCAGTACCAGGCAACGTTTTGTTCTCTTGTGTGGGGTTGCTGTGTGTCAGAGATGACTTGATGGCACCTAACAATAACAACAGATCTTTATGGGTTTTTTTTTTTATTATTTTTTTTATTTTGATGAGGTTTATTGATTTTCTTTGAGCTTACCCTGTAATGTATTATTTTCTTTCCAAGATTAAAACAGTGCATTCTGTCTTGAAGTCATTTTGAATTCCTCTCCATTTGGAAGTTCTGTAACTGCAGTATTTATTCCCTTTTGCTTTGTTTACAAATTTACTTCTTTGATTCCCTATTTTCAGTCTTGCAGGTTTATGTTACTTTGGATATTTCTGTATTTGGAATGGTTTCTGGGTGATGTCGTCATGTGTGTTCATTTCAGGTTGTTGTTGGCTCTTTGTCTGAAGGACTCCCATTAGTATTTCTTATAAAGTTGGTCTGGTTTTTATAAATTCTCTTAATTTCTATTTATCTGGAAATGTCCTAATTTTGCTGTTGTATTTGAGGGATAGTTTTACTGGGTACATAATTCATAGTTGGCATTTTTTTTTTTTTTTTCTTACAGACCTATTGCCTTCTTAAGGAGCTCTGGTGGCATAGTGCCTAAGGTATTTGACTGCTAACCAGAAGGTTGGTGGTTCAAGCCCACCAGCCACTCTGCAGAAGGAAGAGTGGGCAATCTACTTCTGTAAAGATTTACCACCTTGGAAACCCAAAGGGGGTCGCTATTAGTCAGAATCAACTTGATGGCAGTGAGTTTGTTTTTGTTTTTTTATTGCCTTCTTGCCTTCATGGTTTCTGTGGAGAAATCAGCTTAGTTTCATTTGTTTTCCTTTGTAGGTAACTTCGTTTTCAGACCTGCTTTCAGGTTCCTTTCTTTGTCTTTGGTTATGGAAAATCTGGTTATAATATGTCTTGATGATTTTCTTCTGGAGTCTATCCCTTTTGGGGTTCTTTGAGCTTCTTGAATGCATATTTTCTCATCCCTTTTGACATTAGGGAAGTTTTCTTCTAACAAATCTTTGACAATTTTCTCAGTGCTGTTTTGTCTCTTCCTGTTTTGGAATTCCAGTCACACATACATTTCTTCTTGGTGTTATTCACATAATTTTAAGATTTCTTCTTCTTTTTTTGTACTTTATTCTGATTGTTGATACCAGGTTATAATACTAGATTATTGTTAAGATATTAGTTTTCAATATTGCTAACTCTATGTGGTGGTTAAGTTTGTATGTCAACTTGGCTAGGCCTGGTTGAGTGGCTGGGCAGCTGATATTACCATGGTGAGACTGGTAATTAACTCCATGGTGGAATCTATTGGAGCAGCTGAGTAGCTGCTTTGGGTATGGGGTCTGCTTCCCATATATAAGAAACAGCTTTGGGAATGGTCTCTAGCTTATGGCATGCTTGAATCTTGCATGTAGCCGTGTCATTGTTCAGCAGCCTGCCATGCTCTGCTGACCTTGGGACTTTCAATGGACTTGAATTAATGGCCTGCTGTGTGGTTTTGTAACATCGGGACTGTGCCTTTTTACTTGTCAATTTTGGGCTTGTCAGCTTCAGCAGCCAGCAGCTGTCTAAGTGAAGAAAAGCCTCCAGCTTCAGTGGGCTGGGAGCGGGAGGTGGAGCTGAGCTCAAGGTTGAGGGGCTTTCACCCAGCCCCTAGAGCCTGGCACTTTGAACTCCAACTTAAACCCTCCACACTGTAAGAGAATTAACTCCTGTTTGTTCAGTCATCCCATCTGTGGTGTCTTCTGTCAGAGCGGCACTAGGTAACCAAAACACTCAGTCTTCCATTAATTCAGTTCTACTTTTTTGCCATTTTGATGCATTATCTATTTCTGAAATCTTGGTAGTAAACTTCTGGATTTCTATTTGCTGGTTTTGTGTGGTTTGTAATTTTCCACTTATTTTGTCAATTTGTTCTTGTAGAGTTCCTGAATTCTTTGACTTTTGTCTGTGTTTTCCTTGATCTTTCTCTCAATCCATTGAAGGTACCTAAATATAATTCTTTTGAATTCCTTATCAGGTAGTTACTATGCGATTTCTTTCCTCAGGAAAGTTTTCTGGCTCTGTGTTTTGGTTCCTTTTTTAAACACCCTGTCTTGTTTCTTTGTGGGAACTGAGGTTTTCTTTGAGAATTGGGGTGTTGCTGTATTTGTATGTGATGTATTTAATTGATGATTGTATATTGGTGGGTTTCACCCAACTGTTTTCTTTTCTTTTCTCTATTTTTGTTTTGATATACACCAGTGAGTGGGGCTGGTATGCTACTTTGCTTCCTAGTTTCATAGCACTTTAGTGCTCACCACCTGTATCCTAGTGGTTGTGAAAGAAGGTGGGAGTATGTACACAATTATCTGTTCATTGTTCATGTAGTGCTGTTGAGGGCAGGCTAGCCTGGCATTGGCCTCTGTTTTAGTTATTTTGTGCTGCCCTAACAGAAAATACCACAAATGGGATGGCTTTAACAAACAGGAGTTTATACCCTTACAGTTTTAGAGGCTAGAAGTCTGAGTTCAAAGTGCCAAGTTCTAGGGGCTGGGTGAAAGCCCCTTGACCTTGAGCTTCAACTCTGCCTCTTGGTCCTGGCCCACCTGAGCTGGAAGCTTTCTTTACTCATGTAGCTGCTGGCTGCTGAGGGTGACAAACCCAAGGTTGACAAGTGAAAAGACACAGTCCTGATATTACCAAATGACATGGCAGGCCACTGAATCAAGTTCATTAACAGTCCCAAGATTGTCAGACAACATGCCAGGCCACTGAGATAAAGACTCAACCAAATGTGGTATCTAAGCATGCCAGAAAGCTCCAGACCATGCCTAAAGCTTCTCCTTATATACTGAGAGCAGACCACATCCCCAAGGCAGCTACTTAGCTGCTCACAGTAGATTCTACCATGAAGTTGATTACTGGTCTTATGATGGGGAATACTACATCCAGCTGCCCAGCCACTCGACTAGGCCCAGACAAGTTGACACATAACCTTAACTACCACAGCCTCCATCTGTCATTGATCAGGTGATGCAGGAGTAGGTGGCAGTACCTGCTCAGTGGATGGGGTTGTAGAAGATACATGTGTGGCTGGTGGTATTGATATGGTTGCTGTCACTGACCACATGAGACCAAAAGAAAAAAAAGAAAAAAAACAGCAAACAATGACAAGAAACAACAACAACAACAACAAAAGTAGAGAAAGAAGAAGCAAAACTAAAAAAGACAAAAAAAGTAAAAGAACTCCAACACCCATTTCTGATCAAAACTCTCAGCAAAATAGGAATAGAAGGGACATTCCTCAACATAATAAAAGGCATTTATGCAAAACCAACAGCCAATA
>NW_006921639.1:11831572-11921034 GCF_000298275.1 Orycteropus afer afer | reverse complement strand
GGGGGGGGGGGGAAGATAGCTGGTTCTGGACAGCACTTCTGCTGGCAGCTGCAGGTAGAGTGCCCAGACTGGGATGGCACGTTCTGCTAGCCTGACGAAGTGGAGAGTGTGTGCCTCTAAAAATGAAGGGGCATGCCTACAGCACCCAATCCATAAGGGCACACCTCTGACCTCAGGTGGGACGGAAATTGTGTATGTGTGGGGGGTGTCACAGGTTTTTGGGTGGATGAGGCTGGGGGATGATCACATTTCTGGTCACTAGGATGGTGTAGGAAATAAGGGGAAGATTTTACCTTTCTAGTCACCAGCCACTGGTGTGGGCACTGATGCGGTCCTGAGCGAGCAGAGCTCATTATTACGTTTTTGCCCTGGTTGGAATGTTGCTTGCAAAAATTCAAAATGGCCATGCTCTGGCAGGCCAGTTGACAATTCACGGCTATGTATGTCTCCACATTTTCTGTTTTTGTTCTTGTTCTTCTAGTCAGTATTTGGCCTACTTCTTTATCCTTTCACTTTAAGATCAGGGTTCCAGGGTTATCACTTGTATCTGTTTCACTTAATTTCTCGAGTCTTTGTTGTGAAGGGTCTGGGTAGCTTGTCCACCTAGTCCACCATCTTGCCCTAAGGCTGTTCCATGGGATTTTCTTGACTGTTATCTTTGTGGAAGCAGGTTGCCAGGCCTTTCTTTTGTAGTACTGCTAGGTGGGTATATCAGCAATAGCAATTATTTTTTTCATACTTAATATGCACCTGGCTGTATTTTGTGCATGCTGCTTCTTCCAATTCTTAAAACAGGCCAGTATATCATCTCCCCCATTCTACAGATAAGGAAACTAAAGGAGCAGGTAGCAAAGTAGTTTTCTTAATGCCATGAGGCAGCTCCTGAACAGTGGGAATGGGACTGGAGGCAGAACCCTCAGCAAGGGGCTAGGCCCAGAGAAATGCTCAGTGGTAAGAAGAAAAGACCACTAACTTCCTCCTCTGTAAAAGAAGGGTGTTGGCACTGGTGAATGTGGGAAGGTCTAAATTTTTCATAGTCTTCCATCCTCCCTCTTCCCTCCCACACATATAAGAGTGTCCTCTGCATGCCCAGTCCTGCAGTGAATGCATAGGAAGGTGAAGAACTAGCCAACAAATACAGGTCAGGACAAAGAAGAAAATAAAGATTACTCATAATCCCACTACCCAGATAAGAAATACTCTGCAGAGTTTTGCTGTAGAAACTAGCATACTCTGTTTCTATGCATGCGTATATCGTAAACCAAAATGAACACTTATTTTGTAACCTTTTCTCAGATTAATATTTAATTAACATCTTTTTATATTATTTTCCATCATTTAAGGAGCTCTCTGGTGCCGTAGTGCCTAATGCATTTGACTGCTAACCAGAAGGCTGGCGGTTCAAACTCATTAGCCACTACTCAGAGGGAAGACTGGGCAACCTATTTCCGTAGAGATACTATCTCGGAAACCCAAGGAGGGGTCGCTATGAGTTAGAACCAACTCGATGACAGTGAGGTTTTTTTTTTTCTTTTTTTCTTTTCCTGTGATACTGTGGTTAAAGCATTGGGCTACTAAGCAAAAGGTCAGTGGTTTGAACCCACCAGTTTCTCTAGGGGAGAAAGTTGAGGCAGTCTACTTCTGTAACATTTGGAGCCCTGGAAACCTTATGGAGTAATTCTACTTTGTCCTGTAGAGTCACTATGAGTTGGAATCAACTGAATAGCAGTGGGTTTGAGTTCCATCATTTAGGAGTAGGTGGGGTTGGAACCAGGCCTTGAGGGAAAGGGTGAATTTCAACTGGTCAAGAGTGCATTTTAAGTGGGGGCACTGGAAGAAGCAAAGGGGCAGAGGTCAGGAAATGTTTAGGTCATGGGAAGGGTTAATATCTGGAAACAGCTTGGAAGAGGGCTGGGGAAGGAGGATGAGGCCAGACTCCAGCAAGGACCTTAAATGCAAGTACAACTAGTTGCCATCGAGTCTATGCTGATGCATGGTGACTCCATGTGTTTCAGGTTTTTTCTAAAGTAGAGTGTCAAGCTTTGAACCTCCAACCTTTCAGTTAGCAGCCAAGTGCATTAATTGTTTGCATGCACGGACTCCAGTGCAAATCTAGCAAGAGTGAATTTTATTTTATTATTATTATTTTTGGCAATGGGGAGCCACAGAAGATTGTTGAGCTGAGTTGTGACATGAGTAGGTCTGATTTTATAGTCATACTGCAAGCAGCTGGGTAAGGGACAGACCAGCAGGAGATGATCTCAGAGGCAGGAGACCTGTTAGAATGTGGGGGAGCAAGTCAAGAGAAGAGGATGAGGCCTGGATTTGGGCAGTGGCCATAGGTAAAGGGAGTAGGGTAGACATGCATGGCTGAGGTGAGCCTGAGGGAGGAGCCCCGAATACACCAGGCTCCCACTCGTGAATAGGGAGGCGCTTCCTTATCCCCTGGTACCCACCAGTTGGGCTGAGTCAATTCATGGGCTGAGGTGCCATGTAAGAGTAGGACTATGCTCTGTAGGGTTTTCAAGGACTGGTGTTTTTGAACTAGATTGCTAGGCCTTTCTTTAGAGGTACTTCTGGGTAGACTCAAACCTCCAACCTTGGCTTAGCAGCTGAGTGTTTAACAGTTTGTACCATCCAGGGACTCCACTGGAGGCCCAGGAAGGAGTTAATGTGCTGCATGTGGGCGGGCTAATTGGCCCTTCAGTGAGGCTGAGTCATCCAGGCACCCGGACCAGTTATTACTAATGTTGGGGAGATAGGGAGAGAGAAGAAATGGAGCACTGGGAATTCTGTCTGGTTGAAAAGTTCCAGGGCTGCCTCCCATTTCAGAGGGGCCCCATCTGGAGAGAGGGATTGCGTTGGGGCAAGCGAGCAGCAGGCTGGTGGAAGTGACATTTCCCCCACAAAGCCTGAAATGCCTCCACATTGGCCTGTGGGGCTAAAGGTAGGGAAGATCAGGTCTTCCCAGTGATACCTGCCATATACACACTGGGGGCAGGAGAGTTAAGCTGGAAATGCCAGCACCAGGGAGGAGCAAAACAGCAAAGGCCAGGGATGCAAAGGTCTAGTTATGTTTATTTAAGAATCAGCTAAAGTTTTGATCTTTTTGTTTGCTGTTTCCTTGGAGTTTTGTTTTCTAAGTATTTGGGGGTCAACTTCAGATGTTGGAAGGGAGAACAACAGAAGGCCGCTTTCACGGCAAGGCTGTTTGGCTGAAGGATGTGGGGAAGGTACCCAGAGCCGAGTTGCTGTTATTGTTCGCTGCCCTGGAGCACTGAATCGGGACCCTGACTCATGATGACCCCCATGCACAATGCCCAGTCCTGGGCCATCCCCATGATCAGTTGCAGATCAGCCCCTTGAGATCCACAGAGTTTTCACTGGCTGGTTTTCAGATCACCAGGTCTTTCTTCCTAGTCCATCTGACTTTGGAAGCTCTGTTGAAACCTGGTCAGCATCATAGCAGCATCCACTGACAACCTCCAATGACAGATGGGTGGTGGCTCCTGATGAAGTGCAATAGCATAAGTATAAATGAGGTAAGCTTCCCCTCTCTCCTCCCATCGCCTCCTTTTTTGGGGCTCATGGAGCCTCTTCCAGCAGCAGTGGTGGAATAAACATTGCACAGGGCTTATCAGGTCCAGTTCTTGCCCTAACTCACTGGGGAACTTGGGCCAGGATGACTCCCAAGTTGGGCTGTCAGGTTCCCCAAGTAAATATTTGGTGAATATATAATATGCATTTAAAAAATTGGTTTTGGAAACCATGCTCTTTCTGTATCCCAAGGCATTCCTGTCAAACCTCTAACAAGAATGAGGAAGAGTGAAAGACCAGTAGAAGAGCAGTTCCAGACCACTGACTTCCCCGGTCTAGCTGGTGTCTGGAGGGTGCTGTTCTGCCTGGTAGTGTTCTATTTCTGAGAGGTTAAAGGATTTGTGACAACTCTACCAAATAAATGTAGCAGTGGTGCAAATAAACGGTGACTGTGCTAGGCTGCTCGCTAAAAGGTTAGAGGCTTGATCTACCCAGAGGTGCCTTGGAAGAAAGGCCTGGCTATCTAATTCCCCAAAAAATCAGTCCTTGAAAACCCTGTGGAACACAGTTCTATACTCTATGAGTCAGAATCAATTCCATGGCAACTGGGGAAGAAGACTAAGTCTCTATCAGTTGACCCTAGAGAGTTCTGGTCACTCAGTGTTTGCTCAGCTGCAGGGTGCAGGTGGTAGGAATGATACTGGGTGCTGAGCTGATGTATTTTCAAAGGTGACAGGCTTGCTGGTAATTGATGGTCACCATAGGCCGTTGTCCACACTGTTGTTGGTTTAAGGATGACAAAGATCTGATGCACCAGCCATGTCAAAAACCAGAACAAAACAAAGGAGCCCAGACCGGAACAAGCCTGGCCTCATCCTGGTCTTGCATAGTCCTGGCTCTGAGGGTTCCCAGAAAGCTGTGCCCATTGGTCTTCCTCAGCCCGCCACCACCTGGTGTCCTGGAGCTCTGAGGTCAGCCAGGGTAGAGAGGCAGGGCCCCGGGCACCTCCCCAGAATGGGCGTAGGCCATGGAAGGATCCAGAAGGAGCAGCCCAGGCAGAGGCGCACACGTTGGAGCTGTGCCCCACTCTGTTCCTGGGCCTCCTCCTCTTCCTCCCAAGTTTGTAGCCTAGGGAGTGAAGTCAAGAAAGTGAGGGCTCCAAACTGTGTTATGTGTAGAAATGTGGGTGCAGTGAAGGGTCTGTTGAGGTGACAGGGGCTGTGAGAGAAGCAGGGCCTGGGGTGCAAGGCCTGGGTGTGAAAACAAGGTCTGGCCAAAAACAGAGTTCACCCCAGATGTTTCCAATGAAGAGACCTCTTCGTGGAGTGGGCAGCATTAGGAGGACATACAGGGATGCTGACCCTTTGAGCACTAGAAATAGTGCAACGTCATGACTGCCCCGGAGGCAGTAGAGACCTGGGAGGAAGCAGTGTTCGCTCCCAGAGACTTGCGAGAGTTGGACTTACCAGGGAGGGACAAGGGCAGCCACTGTTGGGAGGCAGTCTGAGCCAGAAGGGAGTAGGGAAGAAACGCCCTCCCTTTACTCCTCTCTTGCCCTCCGCCCTCTGCCTGCTGTGCTCCTGCCAGCTGGCCAGGGATCTTGCTCATTTGGTCAGTAGGGGCTGTCTCCCAGCCAGAGCAGTGCAGGGGAAGGTGAGGAATGAAGGGGGCAGGAGGGGCGAGCAAAGAGAAAGCTACATACCTGTCTTTTCCTTTCCAGACAATGAGGACAATCCTACTTGCTTCACCAAACTGCAGGAAAGATTATCCACGAAGGCTGGGCAATGTACTTCCATAGAGATACCGCCTCAGAAACCCAAGGAGGGGTCGCTGTGAGTTGAATGGACTCCATGGCAGTGAGGTTTTTTTTTTTTTTTTTTTTTTTTTGGGGGGTTCCTAGCCCTGGCTAGAACAGTTACAGAACCAGAAAAAAAAAAAAGGAAACCCATTGTCGCTGAGTCAATTCCAACTCATGGTGACTATGTGTCACACAGCAGAACCATGCTCTATAGTTGGGTTTTGTGTGTGTGTGTGTGTGTGTGCAACAAACTTTATGGAAGCAGATCACCAAGGCTTTCTTCTGCAGCACCACTGGGTCGGTTTGAACAGCCAATCATTAGGTTAGTAGTCAAGCACATACTGTTTGAGCCACCCTGGGACCTTAGTAGCCCCAGACAGTAGCTCCCAACGCTCAGTTTCGCTCTGTCTCTTCCTCTGTGTATCTTTCTCTGTCTCTATCTTTATCTCCTCTTTCTTTCACACACACACACTCATACCACATTTCTCAAGTCTCTGAATGGCTGTCATAAGGAAGAAGGCACAAACATGTTCTGTGAGGGCCGAGGGGGAGCCTGAGGACAAATTGTGTAGCTGTCAGAATTATGTGGATACTGGGAGAGGCGTGCTCCACAGGCACCAAGTCTGTCGCAGGCGTGGTGTGCTCTGGGAACATGCGCCTCCCATGCACAAGGACCTGCTAGACATGGTTGCACACCCACTTTCCTTTAATCTTCACCCATCTCTCAGGGTAATAGATAGTTACTCCCCCCTCCTTTTTTTTTTTTTTTTTCGGTGGGGAACTGGGCTCAGAGGGTTGAGACTATTTGCCCTGCAGCCAAGTTGAATCAGTCAGGATAGACTAGGTTTTGCTGCTGTTCAAACCCAAACCCAGTGCCATTGAATTGATTGCAATTCAGAGCAACCCTATAGGATAGAGTAAAACTGCTCCATAGAGTTTCCAAGTCTGTAAATCCTTTTGGAAACAGACTGCCTCATCTTTCTCCTGCAAAGTGGCTTGTGGGTTTGAACCTCTGACCTTTCCATTAGCAGCCAAGCGCTTTACCCACTGCACCACTAGGGCTCCTCTTGTTACTCTAATAACCTCCACATCTCAGTCGCTCAAGACAACAGAGGTTTAGTTCCTGCCCATGTGACATATCTATCAGTTGTTGTCTGGGGGAGCTGTGCTTCTCACCATTGTTGCACTGAGACCTGGGCTGTCACAACAGCCACTTTATGATGCACTTCTGGTCACCACAGCAGAAGGAATGACAGACCACAGTCTGGCAATTAAGTGTTTGGCTTCAAAGTGACGCACATCACTTCTGCTTACAACTCATTTCATTGGTTCAAAGTGGTCACTTGCTCCATCCAACTACAGGGGGGCAGGAAGGACTGTGTATCTAAAGGGTGGAGAGCTAGACTGTTTGATGAACAGCATTACTGACTGCTAGGTCAGCCAGTGCTTTATTTCAAGTCTAGGAAGCACTCTTTCCACTTACTGCTCCATAGTTAACCCTGCTCTAGTGGAGGCTGCAGGAGCATTATGGCAGAGTGGGGGAAGGGCTAGAGAAGCAATCTTTCCAGCTCTCTTGCAGGTCAGCTGCCTAACAAGATGGTGAGGAAGTCAGCAGTTGTTGGAGGAGATGCCCCTGGACAATCAGAGCAAGTTTCAGAGATGAAGCAGAGAGCACTGAGGGGAGCAGAGAGGGGGTTTGTTCCCCACTGGCCTCTAGAACCCTAGGCTTCTGTCCTTCACTGTCTTTGATATGCTTTGCATATATGGAAAGCCTGCCACTGTTTTTGTAGGCAGCATCACCTCCCAGGGCTGTCTTTACAGCTCTGAGTGCTCTTCCGCAGGCTGAGAAGTGTGTGCTGGAGGCCAGGATGAGGTCATTTAATGAGAATTTGAGACAGGCTGCTGGAAAACCAGCAGCACAGCCCCTTCTCCTTCTCTGACCCCTGACCGCATCTAGAAGGAATTACTGCACCCACTGTCCTAGCTCAATGGGACATGCCCAGGAAACAGAGAAGTGTGGTTATACATAAGGAACTCAGCAGAGAGAGAAAGCAGGTCAGCCTTTCTGGAAGCCCTACTCTGTGTCTGATTCAGCACTGGCTGATTGCTTCTATGCATATGATCTGTTACACACACCTACCCAATCACTGCATTTCCACACACTTTTCATCTTCTTGAGAGCGTTGTCTTCGCTCCTCCTTGGACTTTATTTCCTCATCTCCCAAGCCTACAACCACTTCATGTGGCCAAACCCAATGGAGGCCTTTCAGTTCCCATCTT
Organism: Orycteropus afer afer; assembly: GCF_000298275.1. Classification (NCBI taxonomy): domain Eukaryota; kingdom Metazoa; phylum Chordata; class Mammalia; order Tubulidentata; family Orycteropodidae; genus Orycteropus; species Orycteropus afer. Next base: position 11,913,419 of record NW_006921639.1, on the reverse strand, counting down.
ACGTGATTCATCAAAAGCATTTAAAACTGCTAGTCAGTTTTAACTTCCTAGAATGTCTTCTTTTTGGACTTCTATGTTACCACATGCTCTCCTGCCTCTCTCAATCCTCCATCTCAGCCTCCGTCATGGACCTTCTTCCTTTTTCTCCATCTGACCCCACATTGCCTCTAGTTTCCAGAGTTCCATGCATTGTTTCTCTCTCTTCTTGGACCATCTCTACCGTTGGCTTCTACTTCAACCTATCATTTGATGAATCCTAAATCCAGACCTCTTTTTTGACTTCCAGATATGTTCATCCATTTGCCTAGCTGATATATCCACTTGGATGTCTCACAAGTTCCTACATCTTAACTTTGACTTTTCTACTCAAATTTATTTTTTCTTTAATAATTCCTATATTGTTGTGTTGTTGTTGTTATTTGCTATCGAGTCAGATCCGACTCATCACAACCCCTCCCTGGGTTTCTGAGGCAGTATCACGATTTAAGTAGATTGCCCAACCTTCATAGCATGCCCACCACTAGCCATCAGAGCCAAAATCCTGGGAGTTCTCCTAGCTTCCTTCCTCTGCTTTACCCACACAGTAGTACTGAAATTTGACTTATTCATAGCCACTGCCACCATCTCCAACCTGGACTATCACAACAGGATTTTTGTTGTCTTGATTCTCTTCAATCCATCTTCTTTTGCCATAAGGATTTCTAGAAATCTGAACAATGAATCCTCTAATTCTTAAAGCTTTCAGGGACTCCCCTCATTTCTGAGCAGACACATAGGATGTTTATGATCCAACCCCTGCCACTTACTTGTCCAACCTCTTCTCTTCCCACCCCCTACCTGAACACCCCATGCTCACCTCTATGCCTTCTTCTTGAAATACCTTTTAATGACTCCTCTTTACCTGGTGACTAGCTAATTTCCACTCATCTTTTAAAACTCAGCTCAGAGGTAATTTCCTTTAGAAAACCTTCCCCAACTAGTCCCTAAATTGAGGGACCCTTCTCTGTGCTTCTACAGAAGCTGTTGGGTAAACATGGTGTGATAAGGAAGGGGAAGTACTGCTTACTTATGCATCTCTGCCTCTCACCTATGACTTCCTGGAGGAAAGTGGTAGGCCCAGATCCCACCACAAAGCTTGACATCCATCTGGCAGTCAATAAATTCTTGTGAATAGAGAAGTGAGTGCCCGTGTTCCCAAAGTCCCTTACCTGTGGTCTGAACCCCTAGGTCTCTTTCAATAATTAAATCATAGAGGGACCTTGGAAATTATGTAGCATACATCCGGATCTGTAACAGATGAGAAATGTGAGGCATAGGGAGATGAAAGCCCTGATCAGCCCACTTGAAGGTGAGTATCTGGATTGGTGAATTTATAATCCAGGGAACAGTGTTTTTCACATTGTACCATGCCATGTAAGGTTTCTTTCTTTTATTGACTTTATATGGAAGTAGTGAAAGTTCATTTGAGATTATTCAAGCATAAGCACAAAAGAAAAAGGCGGAATTCACCTAGCAATCATACCACCTAGAGATAACCATTGCTTATTACTTGGTATATCACCTTTGTGCCTTTTCCCGGGGCAGATAAATGCATGTCTTTTTTTTTTTTTTAAACAATACTGTGATTTTTCTATAAATATGTTTTATCCATGCTCCTTTGTTCTGTGTTTATAAATATCTATTCATATTTATCAAAGATGGCAGAGTATTAATGGTTTTAGATGCACCATAATATAATTCCATAATCATACGTGACTGTTGGACCTTAAGGTTGCTTCCATTATTTTGCTATTATAAAGTATTCTGATGAATGTCATTATAGTGAAATCTTTAACCAATCCTTAATTATTTCTTTAAGATAAATCCCTAGAATTAAAAGTGATGTAGAACTACTGGGGTGAAGAATCTGTACTTTTTCATATCTTTTCAAATTGCCCTCCAAAAAGGCTGACTAATCAGATTTTATAGTCACCAGTTTCTCATCTACTCAGGGTGAGAAAAAACTGTTTCCTCTGCACCAGGGATAGAAGAATCTGCGTCTGGTGGCAACTTTACCTCAAGCCACATGTGTTAGTCTAGAGGTTGTAAACTGGTAGCTCATGGACCATCTTCTTTTGAATCCATGATGGTTTAGAATATTTGAATTTGAAACCAACATTACATATCAGGCAATTTCACATAAAAATCTGAATTTCTGATTCCTGTTTCTGAAGGGCAACTGTGGCTCTTCCTCTACATGTGTGACTTGTGCTTTCTCAGTTTACTGAAGTCCCCACCTCTCCCTATTGTCATCCAGCCTATGCTATTCATTTATCTGCCAGGCCCCTGGATACATTTGACTTTGCAACCCTTATTTCAGTTCCTATTCTTCCCATTTTAAATTGGCCCACCAGCAAACAACTCTATACTTTTCATTCTGATTAACTACAGAATTAATTTTTTAAAAAAACAAATCCTATTTGTAATAGTAATATTCAGGTTAAATCATTTAGGAAGCTGCTTCAGAGAAACCTCGAATGTCATTAACCAATATAAAATACCATGAATCACTTTGGACTCCACAGTGCATTATGTATTTAAAAACAGAAAATCAGACACAGGAGAATTCATCTTAATTTCATTATATATGAAATATTAATTCTCTTCTGGCTTTCATATTATTTACATATTTAATAACATGTTAGCTACAGTCTTTGACTGAGGGCAATTAGAGGCCAGGGGCTGTCTCCTGCCTTAATCTTAAAGATGCCAAAATGTTTTGATGTTGCAGAAGTAGTGTGGAGAAGGGATTGCTAAGGAGAGTTGGATGCTGTTATTTCCATTCCCTTTTCACATGTTGTAATTTATTAACCATATTTTCCTCTTAAGCAGGATATTGATGACTCTAGTGGCCCCACTGAGAATTCTGTTCCTCCAACCCCACCCCTTTCCAAACTCTGGGAGGGAAGAGAAAATACAGCCATCTTGACATTTCAGAAAACAAGAGGCAAATATTGATCCCAACCAGGCTCCCCTTTTGCCTTTCAGACCGAAAAACAAACCAAACCAGTTGCCATGGAGTTGATTCTGACTCACGGGGACCCCGTGTGTTGCAGAATAGAAACTGTGTTCCATAGGGTTTTCAAGGCTGTGGCCCTTTGGAAACAGATCTGCAGGCCTTTTCTTTGAGATGCCTCTGGGTGGATTTCAACTGCCAATATTTTAGTTAGTAGTCAAGCCATTTGCACCACCTAGACTCCTTTGCCTTTCCTTGCCCCTCTTAACAAAATAAAACAAAACAAACAGCTGCTGTGGAGTCAATTCTGACTCCTGGTGATCTCCACATGTGTCTCCACAGGGTGTTCAGTGGCTGAGTTTTTGAAAGTAGATGACCAGCCTTTTCTCTGAGGCTCCTCTGGGTGGACATTGAACATCCAGCCTTTCTGTTAGCAGCTGAATATGTTAACCGTTTGCACCTCCTGGGACTCCTCAGGTCCTCTTTGTAGGATTGTTGTGAGGGCAAAGGGAGCTAACACAGCTGAATGCGTGGACCCATGTCTCACAGGTGGGAGTTTCATTTCCCATCTCATTCCCCATCCACTGATGAGCAGAGCCTTGGGCCTGAGTGCCATCCTTGCTGCCCACACAGAGCCCAGCATGTGGTCCTGCTCTCATGACACTGACAGTCCACATGGGGCTATCAGAAGGCTGTAGTGATGAATGTGTCCACAGGAGACACACCCATACAGTCCCAGCTATGAGATTCAGGAAAAAGACGGTCACTCAGACATTGGAAGGTCAATGGGACAAGCTCAACCTTGACCTAGGACTGGAAGGGTGAGCACATTAGAGAAGGCGCTTGTATGTGTGTAAAGCCACAGAGTTGGTGACAAGCCTGGCCCAGAAAGTAATGAAAAATCCAGCCTGGTGATCTAGTATGGAATGAGTGAGTAGGAGAAGGCTTTAATAGATAGATTTTTTTTTTTTAAACATCAAAACCCCAAAAATCAAACCAGTTGCCAGTGACTCAATCCTGACTCCTGATGATCCCACGTGTGTTCAAATAGAACTGTGTTCCATAGGGATTTCAATGGCTCTGAACTTTTGGAAGTAGAGCACCAGGTCTTTCTTCCAAGGTGTCTCTGGGTGGGTTCAAAATGCCAACCTTTCAGTTAGTAGTCAAACACTTAACCATTTGTGCCACCCAGAGACTCCATTTTCAAGACCACAGAGTCCTGAAATGATAAAGGACCTTGGGGAAATTTAGACTGGGGTCATCAACTGATGGCTCCCAGATCAGATGGCCCACATTGCAAATACCTTGTTTGGCCCACACATGCTTAATTTTTACAGTTTGCATTTTCCAGTTTCCCACAATCCCCTCCACTCCACCCATTCTCACGATTTACCTGTCCTCTAATCTCAACCAAATATCTCATTCAGTTTGAAAAATGAGGGCACTGAGGTCTCAGGAGCGGAGCCCCTTCCTTAGGTTTCACATCCCTGCATAGCAGCAATGCCTGGCTCCATCCCACCCTGCCCATCTCCTGGCCCAAGGCCCTTGGATGGGCTTTGGTGGGTCCCTGGGGATCATGGGAAGCTGCTGCAGGCTACGGAACAAAGAAGTGATACCTGGGATCCTGAGCATCACAGCAGATGGAAGAAGCTGTGGGCAGGGGGATGTGGGGCTGACACAGTGATGACTTGAGCACAGGCTGCTGGGTAATCACCAGGGCCCTGGCAGCTTCCTGTAAGTGTGGGCTCCCCAGGCTGCTGCTGATTCGCTGCAGTCCACGTCGGCACCTCCCACAGACATCTCTCCCTCCAACTTTTTTTTTTAATTGTGATTTGGGTGAAGATTTACAGAGCAGATTCACTTTCCATACAGCAGTTCACATACACTTTGTCTCATGACATTGACCACAGTTTACCACAATGCAACAGTTCCCCTCCCACTTCCTCCCCATAGTTACCTCTTTCCAGTGTCCATCCCTCCATGCACTCCTGGCCCCTGAGCTGTCTCCCTGTGCATAAGCAGCCCTTCTTTCTCCCATGATTGTTCTCTCCAAGGAGTGTATCTACCTGAGGTAAATGTTCAACTCATATGCCTGTCTTTTGTCCGGCTGGAAACCACAGGTGTGGGTTCAATTCCAGACCTGAAGGGCAGCTAGGGGCCGTAGTCTCAGTGGTTCCACCAGGCTCTATCGGACCAGCAAACCTGGTTCCCTCCAGCTTCTTCTTGTTGTTGTTATGTGCCGTCGAGTCGGCCCCGACTCATAGAAACCCCTCCTTGGGTTTCCGAGGCAGTATCACTACGGAAGTAGATTGCCCCATCTTCCTTCCAAGGAGTGGCTGGTGGGTTTGAACCGCCAGCCTTCTGGTTAGCAGTCAAGTGCCTTAGGCACTATGCTACCAGAGCTCCCTCCAGCTTCTTAGTAGGACACAAACATAGCATGCTTCCCAATCTTACTGCTAACCTTGGCAAAGACAGTTATCTGTAGAATTCCTGGGGGGCTTTTAGAAAAGGGTTTCCCAGCTATTGAGGAATGAAACTGAACAGCCTAAGTGGTTTGGTGGACTGGGTGTGATAGTGCTCCCACCTTGTACCCCAAAGGAGTCTATCAGGATTCAGGTCATGCTAATGAGCACTAGAGGAGTTAAGTATGATTTGTTGCTTGTTGTAAAGTGCTTCCAGGCATCACCAATCCATCTCAGCCACTCTTAAGAAGCAGGGGCCCAGTGGCTCTGTGAGATGTTAGTGGAGGGAGTTGAGCCCCCTACTAATCCATCCTGGGTTCTGATCCCAGGAAGCAGTGAGGCTGATAGGGGCTCTCAGACACACCTGAGATAAGATGATATCCCAAGTGGTCCCCGTGCTGTGAGGAATAAACCTCCTCTTTCCCTGGAATCCCTATCCTTTATGTACATCCTCTCCTATTTTAGCCCTAAGACTGGGGTTAAAGGGAATAAGGATTGAGGAGGAACCCCTGTATTCCAGATGAACAAACTGACTCAAGGACTTCATGTAGTCTCAATTCCCCAGCAGTTGAGAAAGTGGGTTCTTTTCTGGACCTGCCACCTATGTGCTGTGGTAGAAGAAGGTCTGGGCCAGCAGTGTGCAGGCTGGGCCTGTGGGAGCTAAAGGGTCAGGGTTGGGCACATGTACCAATTCTGTGTACAAGGATTGTCACTGCAGGGCACATCAGTGAACCTATCTTGTGCTTTCCTGGCATAAGTCTACCTTCCTTCTTGCCCTCTCTCTCAAATGGTGGCTGCATCCCTAGTGCCCTAGGTCTTGGTTAGCTCCATGAAAGCAAGAAACCACAATCTTATTGCCACATATCCCCAGGGATACCATACCCTTGGAAGGGTGTAAATGCAGATGTTGGGAGTTGAGTGGTCCAGGGAGTTCTTGGGATGATTTGCTGATGGATGAATGGTCAGAGTTGCTTCTTCTTTCTTGTCTCCTGGCAACCAGCAGGCAGACCCAGTCTGAAGCCAGAGAACCAAAGGGGTCAAACTCTATTGTCTGGAAGTTCATGTTCTAAGTCAGTGTGTATCAGGTGTCTTAACCATCACCCACAAATCCACACTTACTGCACTCTGCACCATCTGCAAGGCATTGGGGAGAATCACAAAATATTTAGGCCTCACCCTCTGCCCTTGAGATGCTAACAATGGAGTTAATGGAAAAAAAACAAAACAAAATAGTGGATTCAGGAGCATGAGTCTTCAGATGTCCTCTCTGTCTCAGCCCTATAGTGATGGCCATTGTTCTTACACTCTTGGTTCCGTTGGGAGGACCCAGCATGCTGATGCTGCTTGGTACAGGGTCTGTATCTAAAGGCCCTTGGCCCTTTGGGCTCCTCTTGATCTCTCTCCACTTTTCTCAGTGGGCAGTCTAGTTCACAAAATTGTGTCCAGTTTTGACCTTATATTTCTATAGTCTTTCTTGGCCAAGTTATGACTATCTGCTTTCTGCCAAGACTCCTGGGACATTGTCTGGACTACCTTCACTACCTCTGGTCTCAGCCCCATGCCTACAATGGGAAGGCAGAGAGGACACACACACATACATCCACACACATACATACACTTATACATATAAAAGCACACACATATATACACACACATACATAACACACACACACATAACATCCCCACACAAACATGCCAATTCAAATATACAAATAAAAACACACATTTACATACACATAAAACACACATCCATATACACTATGTCTTGTTTCCTGGCCAATGAAGGGTCTTGGGTGAGGTCCCTTACCATTACCTGTGTGTCTAAGGGTTGGGGGGTTTGCTAGCCTCTTTGTGAGAGAACATTTCCATATTTGCCTCAGAGAGAAGCATTTTGGAAAAAAGCAAAGAGATCTGGCCAAGTTTAACTGAACTCATACAGGGGCTAGCTAGTAGTCGGTCGTTGGAGAAACAGGTACACAGAGGAACCACTGGGGTATTTATTCCCTGTCTATGACCTGGAATCCAATCCCTTTTAGGTGTGTGGATACAAAGCAGATGGGGCAAGAAGTGACATCAGTAAGTTCTGATGGTTCTTGCCTGATAGAGAAAGCAGGGAGCTCTCTCAGAGCAGTGAGCCCAGACTCCACAGCCTGTCCACTGACAGTGCAGGCTACTGGGCCTGGGGTGGGGGTGGACGTCTTGCCCTCACACTCTTCTGGCATTTTCATCCCTGACCCAGATGCCAATGCCCAAGGGCTGGCAGTCATCCAGGGCAAATCAGAGATGGCCATCTCTCTCTGAAAGGTCAGCTTGTTGGTCAGCAATATTAGTCAGTGCTAGCTAACTCTGCTGGACATTGTTCTGGACCAGGGAATCTCAGCTGGAGATGGTTTTGCTCCCCAGGGAACATTTGACAGTGTCTTAAGACATTTTTGAATGTTATGATGTGTGTGTGTGTGTGGGGGGGCTATTATTGGTACCTAGAAGGTAGACCAGGGATACTGTTAAACATCCTACAGTTCACAACACTCCCTCCCACAGCAAAGCATTATCTGTCCTCAAATGTCATCAAAATGTCAAGAATCCTTCTCTAGACACGGGGCTCCAAATGCTGTTCAATTCAGACCAAATCCCTACCCTCAAGGAAGGGACATTCTAGGGAGGGTGGATGGGAATCCATGAACAGGTAGGTCCCTGTCTTCCAAGTTGTGTCCCAAAGATAGTTCATCTGTTAGTTCATTCATTCATTCAGACTTCACATGCTGAGATTTTGTTGTGTGCCAGGCCCAAGGCCAGCCACTGAGGATACAGAAATGGCATAGAGATGGGGCTTGCCCTCTAGCAGCCCATGGTCAGTGGGGAACAGACACACATTTACAAAACACACATACACACAAAACACACATAAAAATACATACACGCACACATATAAGACACACACATACACACACCTACATACTTACACACAAACACTTACATATACACATACACAAATACATGCACACTAATACACTTACATACATGAATGCACACACACATATAATCTCAGTGTCTATTGACAAGTGGGGAGCTAGAGGGAAGGTAGGAAAATCGGATGAGAGGAGCTAGGTCTCAGGCAGGGTCAGGGACTTCTTCGTCAGGGAGATGAGCTGAGTCTTAGAGTACAGGGGGGTTTAGAAGGGGAAAAGGCCCTTCCACCTAAGAAGGAACTCTCTGTTAACAACCAACAGGCGAGAGAGTTCACTTAGCTGCCATGCTTGGCTGTGGAAGCTGCCACCAACCCTCAGTGGCTGTCCCACTAATCACTCTTCCTCTTGCAACAATGTTGTCTCCTCTCCTCTTTGCCCCTGCCCCTCCCCCATCACATCTCAAACTCCTCAGTGAAATTGCATTTCTAACCTCCACTGCCTCCAGTCCCTCCATCACTGCCAGGAGAGGCCTCAATTCCTGACCCAGCCTCAGCCCCTCAGCTGGGAGTCAGATGGCTGCACAATTATTTTCCTAACCATCAGAGGTTTGTGTGGGGAGAGGTAGAGAGGGGAGGGATGAAAACTGTGGCCCCCAGGGGCTTTAAATTTGACCAAGTGCCCTTTGGTATCTTCTGACTGCCTTGCGAATCTCATCTCCCTCTCATATGTAAACAGCATTAAAAATAATGAAAGGCCAGGCCCTGGAGGGCCTCTCTATAGAGTCCACTGGGAAGAGAATCAAAAGATACTCACGGCTGGCTGCCCTGAGAAGGGTCTAGTGGAAGAAGCTAGGGGTCTGGGGTTAGGAAAAAATGGATCCTTGTCATGGCTGTTTCATTATCTTGCTGAGTGACCTCAGGTAAATTACTTCACCTTTCTGAGCCAAGTGTGCCTCATCTGTGAAATTCAGAGAGGGCCTCTTGTCCAGAATATTTCATCATACAATAATAACATCTGGTGACCTCACTGGCCTTTAATGGATAGGAGCAGAGCAGGACATTTGAAAGGAAATACATCTGTGTTTCTTCCCTGTCCTTTACCACCATATTCCCAGAGGCCTGAGTAGCTATAGGTGATAGCTGAGGAGACTGGCTGAGGCCAATCTGATACAGCATCTTTCTCCAAATACGCTAGACGTGTTCCTGTACCTTTACCTATGCCATCACCGCTACCTTGAATGCCCTTCCCACCCTCTCCACACTCTTCCTACAAGCAGAACTTCTGTCAAGGTCCAGCTCATATGGTATCTCCTTTGGAAGCTTCCTTGGCTTCCCCTGGCTGGTTTCTCAATTGAATTCTGTTTGCACCTCTGTTATGACCCCATTGTTGTTTATCTTTGCACCCCCAGATGCAACAAAGATTCACTTGCTCTCAGTGTGTAGTCCATGGTGAAATAACTAGCGTCTCACCATCAGTTGAGTTTGACCTGAGCTAGTTGTTACCATCGATAAAGCATTGCAGTTAATGACTTTTGGTGTGGGACTGGGCATTTCCATATAATCTATGCATCCAGGACACAGGGATCATAGGAGGAAGCTATGCATTGGAATGATGAGCTCTTGTGTATCTTGGGGAAGGATGAAACCTGTGCACTGACAAGGGTTGATTGGACAGATGGTACTATATTCCTTCAGTTGGGCTCATTTAATTGCCCAGAATAGAGGCCCACCCAAGCTACCTCTAAACAGGCCGTGTAACACAGTGGGGCCTCATAGGAACTGAACTATGACTAAAGGGTAATCATATTCAAAATGGTATTATGTGGAGCTGGCTCTTTCTGTTGTGTTATTCTTGCTTCTCCCCACACATTGGTTCTACCCTCCTCTCTATTTGGACTGGATTCCTCTTCTCCCTCATTACTTCCACGCCCTGGTAACTTTGACTTCTTAAGAATTGGTCTGGCTGGGCTTCTCTAACACATGGATGTGTTCTTTGCATCCTGGCTCTTCTGCTTACTCTTCTAGTGTCTCAGTTCCTTGGAGCCTAGTTCCTAAGAAAGAGATTTGTGAGCCAACTCAATATAACAAAGGTTGTTGGCCACCCAATAGATGCAGTGTTCTTGGGTCAGGAGACCATCACTGGTGTCTGGTATCTGAAGGAGTCGGTCAGGTGGTACAGAAGATGACCTCTTAGGTGGTTGGGGTGCACAGATTATTTTGAAGGGTATTTGGGTAAATCAAGAAATGATAATAGCTCTGGTTCTTATAACGACTAGCCAGTGTGTGGCACGTTACTCTTAAAGGCATGGGAAAATGGATGGTTGTTTGACAGATGGATGGACGGATGGATAGATAATGGGGTAAAAATCTGTACCAGAAGTTGGAGTGGTTCTATGGCAAGATTTCTCAAATTATGGCTTCTCTTAAAATGGTTATTTGCTATGCAAAGGAGAACAGTAAATAATGTGCCAAGCTTTGGAAGGAACAGTGCCAAGGCAGTCAAGTTCCATGATCTGGCCTTGGGAGAGTGGGATCAGTGTCATTATCCCTGGCCGACTAGTGTACCTGTATGTTCTGACCTTCAGAACAGCCCATTGTAAACCCTCAAAGCAGTATCTTCATCATGTCACCTCTCCAGCTCACGGCATGTCAAATATCCCCATTGTATCAAGCTCAAATTTGATACATTAGAAGGCATGGTCTGTACAGTCTTAACCAGTCATCACTCTCTACATGAACCCTTCGTTTTAGCCATGTGTTCTCCCTGCCCCTCATGTGCCACCTTTTCCAGCAGCAGCCTTTAAATACTGGCCAATGATAGTTCGATGCTTACAACTCACTGGGCACTGTGCTTTGCTCTTTCCTTATGCTGTTGTACTTGACGTTTCACAATACCCTATAGGGTAATGATATTATTCTCATTTTATAGATGATGAAACAAAGCCTCAGAGACTTTAAGCAACTTGAAGCACAAACTAGTAACTAGTAGAGTCTGGACCATGCTTACTTATCTCTATCTCTAGGCTTCAAGAGGCAACCCTGTTTATACTTCCTCCCACCCCCTATCTCACCTCTTCTTAGGATTTAGATAACAAAGTGGTGCAATTGAAACGTACACTTACCCTTGGACTTTTACTTATGTCTATGAAATATCTCTTACATGACTTCCAGATATGGACACATGTCCTTTCTCATCTCCTTCAGGGCTAGACACATATTCAAGCTCAATGTAGCCTGCTCTTCCCACATTGATTGGTTAGGACGTGAGCACTCTACATCACCTATCCAGGCCTCTCTTTGCCCTGCCACAGGGTGGAGATGATAACTATGTCCTGTTCACTGTACCAGGTAGGCATGAGGCTTAAATCTTCCCATCTGTCTTCAAAGGTAATCTAATCAACCAACCAAAAGAGCAGTTACTGTAGAGTTGATTCTGACTCCTGGCATGTGTGTCAGAGTTGAGCTGTGATCCATGAGGTTTTCAATGGCTCAGTTTTTGGAAGTAGATGGCCAGGCCTTTCTTAAGAGGCACATCTAGGTGGATTTTAATCTCCAACTTTTCTGTTAGCATTCAAGCACATTAATTGTTTATATCACCCAGAGACACTAATCTAATCAAACAATCTGTTGATTCTGCACTCTTTCCCTCTCTGGCCTGTGGGGACCTCAGAGTCACCATCTATAATATAAATGAAGAGCGGACTAGCTCTGTGGCTGCCAGGAAATTGGAGTTGGGTGTGGGTCTCCAATGTTCTTTTCCATTGACTGCCAAAGAGACATTTTCAGAAAGCAGTTCTCTCAGCTACTCATTGACACTGTCTTGGCCTGACCCCCAACCTCTGGATGTGAGACTTATAGCCTATTATCCAGATGTGATGGTCTGGGGCCAAACAGCAAGATGTTTGGGAACATCTGCAGGAGAGCTTGCCAAAACTGGAATGTAATTTTCCCACCCTCAAAACAGAGATTTGTGCTCACTGACCAAGATCTGTGAAATTGTCACCCTATGGATTGTTCATGGCACCCAGGGGCAGCCTCAGGTTTTTAGAAGAACATTTGGGAGTAATTTTGGAAACATTTCATTTTTTTCTCTTTTCTTTGCAAGTAGTAAAATGAGATGGGGAGAAAGCCCAAGAGGAGCCCTCCCATAAGACCAAACAGGTAAAATAGGCCGCCATGTTCCCTGGCTGGATTTAGTCTGCAGCTTGTGAATTACTACAGGGAGAATGGAAACCTAGGTAATGATATAAGAGAGAACGTTTTCTAGCACTGACGTAGTTTTCTCTGCACCAGAGAACCAGAGATGGGGTAATTGAAGCTCATGCTCTGAATGGTTATAGCAAAGTTAATCTCCATGACGGCATTTGAAATATCCCCACTACACTGAAAAGGGTGCAGTGGTGGGAAGCCAGGCTTTGATGAATGAGAAAGAACTAGGGAGCCTTGGGCTTGGACTTGAACAAGGCCCCTGAGTCTCAAGAAACTCCCTTCTAAGGTAAGGGTTGTTTCTGAGGGCCATTTCTCATTCATAATGGGGTCTTGGCTGGGTGGGCAGGAGTAGGGTGCAAGCTAGTTGGGAAACTCCATGAGGGCAGGGACTCTGTCTTTCCATCACTGTATCTCTAGCTGCAATCATAGGTCTTTAACACATTTTTGTTCAATGGATGAATGAATGTATGAATGAATGAGTGATGAGTGAATACTGGTTCTAGAATAAATGAAATGATACTTCTAGTGCATCCCACCAATGTTCATTGCATGGATTGTGTCTTGGTTTACCCAGAAAATAGCTACCAGAATGGTGACGTGACATACAATATAGTACAAGATACAGTAGAAAAACTAAGGGTATTTAGTTGTCAGAGTAAAAAACACCATCTTCAGTTTTCAGAAAGTTAGAGAAAGAGCAGGCTTATTGTCCCAGGCCCTACATGCACAGGTCCAATGAGCAGAATTCATGGAGAGCAGACCTCGGCTCCACCTAATATCAACTGCTCACATTTATTGAGCATTGTGATGTGCCCTGGAATGCTGGTGGTGCAGTGCCTAAGGCATTTGACTGCTAACCAGAAGGCTGGCAGTTCAACCCTGCCAGCCACTCCTCAGAAGGAAGGTTGGGCAATCTACTTCCATAGTGATATGGACCCCAAGGAGGGGTTGTTATGAGTCGGATCCAACTCAGTGGCAGTGGGTTTTGGGTGATGTGCCTGGCAATATACCGTTGGAGATGGTGGATATCTGGCTTAGGGTATGCATTAGTTTTCAAGGGCTGCAGTAACAAATTACCGCAAACTTGGTTGCTTAAAACAACATAGTTCTGGAGACCAAAAGTCTGAAATCAGTTTCACTGGGCAGAAATCAAGGTACTGGCAGGGCCACACTCCCTCCAAAGGCTCTAGAGGAGAATTCTCCCTTGAGCCTGCCAGCTTCCGATGGCTGTTGGCAATCTTTGCATTCCTTGGCTTATAGAGGTATCACTCTAATCTCTGCTTCCATCTTCATATTTGTCTTTTTCTCTGTGTCTCAGTTTCGATTTAGGGCCTACTTTGATAACCCAAGGGAGACACTGGTGGTTCAGTGGTAGAATTCTTGCCTTCCACATGAAAGACCCAGGTTCAATTCCCAGCCAATTCATCTCATGCACATCAACAGTCATCTGTCAGTGGTGGTTGTGTGCTGCTATGATGCTGAACAGGTTTCAGTGGAGCTTCCAGACTAAAACAAACTGGCAGGAAAGGCTTGGTGAGCTACTTCCAGAAAAAAATCAGTCAATGAAAACCCTATGGATTACAATGGTCTGATTTGTAACCAATCATTGGAAGGGCACTGGATCAAGCAGCATTTCATTTCATTGTGTATGGGGTCACCATGAGTTGGAGGCCAATTTGATAGCAGCTAACAACAACAACCACAACAACTGATAACCCAGGATGATCTCAACTTAAGATCCTTAACTTAATTACATCTTCATAGACCTGTTTCCCACATAAGATCACATTCACTGGTTCTGGATAGGCATATGTTTTGGGGGACCACCACTCAACCCACTGTGGGGATCATCAGCAATCTTTGGGGTCAGTGGTAGCCTGCTCTCTTCACCACTTTCCAATAAGAGCCTGTGAAGGGCTTTACAACTCTTTATCAGGTGCTTCCCTAGAAGATGGTGAGTTCTTACCGGTGAAGATCATCTGGAGGCCTCTGCTTCTTTGATCTGAGATAATGTGGTGGGATCCCTTTGAGTCTCATGCTTGCACAGTGGCCCTGGACTGCATTCCTGGCTTCCTGTCTATTAGCAGTGAGTCCTGAACCACCAGGCAAAGTCGCCACGGTGAAAGGAAGGTACGGCTTTTGTCTAATGTTTAGGAGACAACATATTCAAGAGGAGCCCGACTCATGACCTTCGGGGATGTTTTGGGCCTGTAGAAAGGGCTAGGTTGGTTTGTGGTTATCAGTCTTCCGGGATTAGAGGATCAAGACAGAGACGGCAGTAATAAATCACACCCCCTAGTGGGCTGGGGAATGAGGGGGCCTTTAAATTCTCTTTGTCCCTCTCCATGACTGAGCCCCAGGAAAACTCCATTTCACGCCCGGTGGGAGGAAGAGGTTTCTTAGAGCCACGGTCGGCCAGGGGTGTCCACAGTCCTTGCCAAATGTGAAATCAGCCCCCTCCCCATGCTCCCCTCAATCTGGCCTTCCCCCCTCGCCTCCCTTGGCATCTATAATTCCGTTTGTTGCGCTCACAAACACCGTGTTGGAAGATTTCATGCTAATGAAAGGGTTTCTTGATTAGGTTACGCTGTTACTGTAAATGTTCCCTCATTATCTATGTTATGGTAGGAATTTGAAAAAGTATAAATTGAGCGTCTTGCATAATTTATAAAACTTGAATGTTTCCTAATTAGTTCGGTTAGGTTAATGACGGTGCAGCATCACTACTTCCTGGGCCCTGCTAATGACCTTTCCCCTCTTCATTTAGAATACTTTCTGAGATTTAGAAAAACCGCCACCAAATCCAGCAACCTGCTTAGAATGGCCCATCCGGCCTCGGGTGCTAGGGTGGAATGTTGAGCAAAATGTGAATAGCTCCTTTTTTCTCTGCATGCCTCCCCCTCCCCTCACTGCCCTGCTTTGAGGCCAACAGGAAGCCTGTTTGAGGTCGGCCCGGACACAATTTGGCTCAGGCGGATCTCCTGAAGAATGTGAGAGAAGTGCATTCCTCCGGCGTGTGCATGGAGCCCAAGCTGGCCTCCATTAGCAGCCAGAGAAGTGAAAATATGCTTGAGGAGGTGGGGGAGGGAAAAAACTCCTCTCAAAAGGATTCTAAAATAACATTTTGCATCCTCAAGTAATTCCCAGTTCTCCCTGGCAACCATTCATTTCTTCCGAACAGCAGAAATTTGCAATATGAAAGTGGATTGGCTTCTCCCTCCCTTGGGGCCCCTGTATCTCTTCATCCAGCGCCTTGGGTAAAAAGCAATGCATACGTTTACAATATAAATGTGATTTAATCGACCTCCCTGTCAGGGAGAAATGGCAAGCATATCAAACAAGACCAAGATGTTAGAAAGAAAAATCATAAATTATTCCAGTGACGAGTTTCTGAGCCGCCTCCTGGACTAGTAGATGATACTATATAAGGCTGCTCCTTGAAACAATAATTAAGATAATTCTGTATGACAAGGAGAAAAATGTCCAGCTTTGTATGAAATGTGCTTCATGTTAGCAAGCTGAATGCTTGGTATTGATTACCCCCCCATCCCCCCACTCTCCCACCCCCACCCCTGCTGCTGCAATTCAAGGCTAAAATTAATTGAATGATGCAACATTTCTTTTCTTGAATCCTTGTTTACCGTACATGTTTCCTAGAAGCCATGCAAAGTAGGCTGGCCTCTAATTCTCTAAATTGATCTCTTCCTTTGGCGGTGTCTGGGAGCATGCTCACATGTACACACACATACACACACATACACAGCCACCCTCAGCTGGGTGTCCATTGTTCTCAGCTCTGGAAAGCACAATGTCTCCCCTCAGGGGCAGGTTTGATGGACATATCAGCACAGCAGAGTCCCAACTTTCCCTTTATGGGGCCACCACAGAAATCCAGCGAATGTCAGAGGTCCCGCACTGGAGGTAGAATGCAGGGGGCACTCCCGCCCCCAGGGCAACCCATAGAGAGCTCTGGCTTCTGTCTTTCCAGAAAAGTCTTTTCCCCTTTCAATCCTTCCAGGGTGCAGTGTGCACCTGGAAGGGCCCCTTGCCCTCCGCTCTTCATGCTAGCTGCCATATACTGGGACTGTTGTCCCCCTCTCATGAGAGGCACTGGGTGATTCTTGGCAGAGAGAGATGGTTTATGGCCTCAGCTACGCTGGTTTTTCCGCGGCTCTATTTCATTCTGACTGCAGACACTGCCGCAGTGGCGGCTAGTAGAGAGAGAGCGTGAGAGAGTGGCGCGGCCTCAGGTAGTTAATCCACAGTGCAGTCTCTGGGCATCTGCAGCAGGGCTCATGTCCTCCCTGCCTGGAGAAACTGAGATGGCTGGTAGCAGAGATGCCCGAGGGGCGTGGACCTGGCCTCCCCTGGCATGCTGGGTGACCTGAACAAGTCCCTTCACTTCTCTGAGCCCCAGGCTCTTCACCATGGGGGGGGGGGGTTGTGGTGGGGACTCAAGGTAGAAGCTAGTGACAGGGCTGGCACATTGCATACAATTGATGATTTTAAAAAACCAGAGGCACTTAGGCAATTGTGAGGTGAATAAATGGCTTTCAGTTTGACAATCCTGTTTGTGACAGCCTGGAGCCTTGCCCCCAGGGAGCCATTCTTTTCTGGATGATGACAAAAAAAGGGCTCTTCTCTTCTGTCCTGAAAGCAGGAGAGGCAGTTGTGGTTCCACTGAGCCCTGTAGAACCATCCGGCAGGGACTGGCATCAAGGGTGACTGTGGAGTTTCTGCCCAAGTGGTCCCCAGGAGAGATGGGAGTACCTCTCAGCTGTAGCTACAGCTCCTAGAGCCAGATGACAGCAACCAAATCATGTTGGGGGTAGGGGTGGGCATGGGGATAGAAAAGGCAGAGCTGGGGTGGTGTGCTGTGGGCTACCACAGAGACCACCACCAGTTGCCATCAGTCGACTCCAATTCATGATGTGTCAGAGTAAAACTGTGCTCCATAGAGTTTTTTTTTTTTTTTTTTTTTAGGATTTGGGTGAAGATTTACAGAGTAAATTCACTTTTCATACAGCAGTTCACATATACTTTGTCTCATGTCATTGACCAAAATTTACAATGCAGCAGCTCCCCTCCCACTTCCTCCCCATAGTTACCTCCTCCCAGTGTCCATCCCTTCATACTCTTCGAGAGGCCCATTGTCTGCCAACCCTGCATATGATCTTGGATACACTCTCCATTTAGACATACATAATTGTTTAGCTTGTTCACCCATCTATCCGTCCCTATACCCATGTTTGCTTTCATTAACAACTCAGTATTGTATTTACAAAGGGGTTCATATTTGTTGTCTGCACTGCCCATGTAACTCTCTCCGTCCTTCTCATCCTCAATGCCGCCACACTGGTCACTCACACTTGGTACACTGCCCCTCTCTTCACCCAAATCAATATTCATCTCCATCCATCCATCCATAGAGTTTTTTAATGGCTAATTTTTCAGAAGTAGATTGCCAGGCCTTTCTTGTGAGGTGCCACTGGGCGGACTCAAATCTCCAGTCTTTTGGTTAGCAATTGAGGGTGTTAACCTTTTATATCCCCCAGAGACTCCAGGTAGTGGGCTAGGGGGCAGGATAGGCCAGAGTCCATTTACAGGTTCGGGGAGAGAACAGGCAGCTGGTGGGAGCTAGACCCATGAAGACATCATCACCCACCAACATCTACCCCTAAATTACCATCCATTGCTGAGTTAGCCCATCATTAGGGTAGGGAAGGAATGAGGCTAGCAGGGTAGTCTGGTGTTAGACCATTAGAGGATAAACTCCGTGAGGACAAGGACTACTTGTATTTTGTTCACTCTCCCTGTGCCACCACATAGTAAGTGCTCAATAAAGCAATGGAGAGATGCTGGGGTCCAAGAACCCCTGTTGAATGGAGTGGATGTCGAGGGCTCAGTTTGGAGCATTCTGGGACATTGCACCTTAGAAACAGGTTGTTGAAAGACAACGTGAGATGATTGTTTGAAGCCCAAATTTCTTTCCCTGCTTGCCTTCTCCTGGGAGCTGGTGGAACACACAGATGGCTGACAGGGGGTCTCCCTTCTGTCAGTAGCCTCACATCTGGCAAGAGGCCCAGCCCAGGCAGCGACTGAACTGTCCTTCTCTGACCCCGGATGATCCATCACATCGGCAGACATCTCTGAATCCCCCGCACAGCCTTGTGCCCCATAGGAGCTTGACAAGGACTTGCTGAGTGGTTGGCTGCTTGAGCAAGAAGCAGCCCTTCTCTGCTGATGAAAGAGCAATTAAGACTTTAGGAGTCTGCAGTCTAGACAGGGAGCTGTCAAGTCTCATATAAGTGGGTCTGGAGCTGGTAATAGGAGATTAGAGGGCTCCTAGCAGAAAGGAGTCCTGGTGGTGCAGTGGTTAAGCATTTGGCTGCTAACTGAATGGTTGGTGGTTGAAAGTTGCCAGCCACTCTGTGGGAGAAAGACGTGGCAGTCTGCTTCCATAAAACGAGTTGATTTCTACTCTAGCTACCCAATATGACAGAGTCAAATTCCCCATAGGATTTCCAAGGCTGTAAATCTTTAGGGAAGCAGACTGTCTCATCTTTCTCCTGCTGAGTGGCTGGTGGATTCCAGCTGCTGACTTATCTGTTAGCAAGTGCTTAACCACTGTGCCACTGTAGTACCTCCTTAAAGATTACAACCTTAGAAAACCTATGGGGCAGTTTTACTCTGTTCTATTGGGTTGCTATGAGTCAGAATCAACTTGATGACAATGGTTTGGTTAGCTGAAGAGAAACTAGCTTTAGACATCCGGGAGAGGGAGCCTGGGGCGGGGCCAGGTGTGAGCGGCGGGCCCTGTCTTTTGTTCCAGGGGAGACAAGCATGTAAATAGTATCTGTAAAGAGTACCAGCCCTTTGCCTGCCTGCTCTGTATGTCTTATAGTCTCTTTTTTACATTTTTTCTTAATGATTCTTACCACAGTCAAAACAACTTTCCTGTCAAGTTATTATTTTAAAAAATAGTTGAAAAGATGACACCTAGAGAGAAAGAACTTACAAAGAACTATGTTCCTTGCACACTCCTCTGACTGCATCTGGGAAAAGCCTTGTGCTTGCAGACCTGAAGTTTAATCCCACTGTCTTGGTGGCTTGCTGTGTGACCTTGACCAAGTCACTGTACTTCTCTGTGCCTCAGATTCCTTACCTGTGCAATAGGGTTAAGACTCACTGTTTAGATTTCCCTGCTCCCTGAGGATGAGCTGGTGCCTGGGAATGGATGATTTCCAATGTGTACTTAGCCTAGCCCCTCATGCAACAGCCTGGGAAGGCTTCCTGGAGGAGGTGGCACAGAGGAGATAGAGTAGGCTGCACTTCAGCAGTAGGCCCTGCGTGGAATCCATTCTCTGCCTTGAGTTCTTGAATCCTTTCATCATTAGTCCTCTCAGGGTCCAGTAGGCAGTCAGTCATCTCTTCCATCCTCCACTCTGCTCTTGTCACCTGCATCCTCTTTTTGCAGCAGGCCTGACTGGGAGATAGGGCCAAGGCTTTGGCTCCTAGAATTTGGGAGACTTGTAATTGTTTTCTTTTGTTGCTGGGTGATAGAGTGACTCCAATTTTGAGACAATTTGTAAATTATTATTACTAGTTTTCATGTGTGTGGTGCTGTCCTTTGAGGAGGTGAACTGATTCAATCAGGCTGGTTCCTAGGAGCCCAAACCGCTCCCATTGCTGATATACCCTTGGCCTCAGAAGTGAATAAATGGATTGTGTTTAGTGGGAGCAAGCCCCTCTGCCGTGCCCAGTACCTGGTACTCATGGCTTGTTCTTGGGGGTCTACTAAGAGCTGAAAAGCTGGGGAGATGGAGACATAACCTAGATGGGATGTCAGGTGACCTGGGTGCCTGCAGCAGACCTCACTTTCCCCCAAGCATCTCCTTTCCCCACAGCCAATGTCATCACCTTCTTTCTCCTCACCCTTTCTTAACTCCTCTCTTCAGATACTCTCTAATCTAGTGGTTCTTTTCCTGCATCAGAACCACCCAGAGGTGTGTTCAGTGCCAGGCCCTGCTCCCAGCTTGCCTGATTAAGTGGGCCTGGGGTAGGACCCGAGAACTTGCATTTCTAGCAGTTCCCAGGTGATGTTAATGCTGCTGGTCCAGGGACTACCACATTTTGAGAACCTCTGCTCTTGTCCATGACTTGCAACCCCAGCTGCAAACGTCAAAATCCTCAATGGCTTCCCTTCCCTTTTCCAAGGGCTCCGAGATGGGATTGGGATGAAGAAGGGAGGGTGGTTGGAGTAGTCCTGTGGTTAGCCCTGCTTGTTGACAGTTCCCTCAGTGTGGAGTTGACGGTGTTTCTTCATCACAGATGTGGTCCTGAAGAACCAACCCCATGGAGAGTCCCACTCTTAATCCTATCATTGTTCTTTCCTTTCTATCCTCCTTCCTTCCTACCCTAGACATTCAGTGAACCTGGCTTTGCCCCAGACCCTGTTCTAAGCACTGGGAGGTATAGGCATGACTTAAAGGCAGCTGCCTGCTGCACTCACTGGGAGGTGGCCATGGCAATAGGGTGGTCAGACACTAAATGGAGGTAAGCCCAGAGATGTGGGAACATAAGACAGGAACGATTCACCAGCATTAGGAGTTTACGGAAAGCTTTCTGGCTTGGAGAGGTGGCACCTGCAAAGGATCTTGAAGGATGACTAGTACTTCACCACTCGGATGGGAGAAGAACCCTTATGTTGAGGGAATGAAACATAGTGTGTATGTGTGGCTGATTGGGGACAAATATCTGCTGTGACCAGAGTTTAGAGGAAACAGTGAGGAAGGGCTGAGAGACAAATAGGGACTGGGTCATGAAGGGCCTTGTAGGCCATGCTAGGGGCCAGGAACGCTTCCCAGAAGCTTCTCTGGGTGATCTGATTAAGCATCTCCTTCCTTACCAACCCCTCCCCCCCCCAAGGCTTCTGGTCTCTTTTCTTTTTTTGAACATTATGTTATGGCTTAGGTGAAAGTTTACAAAGAAAATTAGTTTCCCATTTAGCAACTTACACACATTTTGTTTGTGACATTGGAAGCAATCTCCTCAATGTAACAGCACTCTTCCCACTTCCTCCCTGGCTTCCCTGTTTCCAGTTGGCCCATCTTTCCTGCCTCCTAAACTTTGTTTCTTGACAAAAGCTGCCCTTTTGGTCTTGTATGGTTGACAGTTCTGAGGAGCACATTCCTTATGGGTGTTATTGCTCACTTGACAGTCCTGTGTGAATGGCTGGAAGGTGATCTCCAGGAGTAGATTCAATTACAGACTTGAAGAGTGTCTAAGGATTGTGAGGCTGGCACAGGACCAGGCAGTGTTTCATTCTGTTGTACATAGGCTTGCTATGAGCTGACTCAACAGCACCTGACAACAACAATAACAAGGGTCACAGTCTTGGGGGTTCCACCAGTCTCTATCAGACCAGTAAGTCTGGTCCTTTTTTTTTTTTTTTTAATGATTTTTAATTTTGTTCTACATTTTACTCTCACTTTGTCCAGGACTTTCTATTATAATCCTGATCAGAGCAGTTAGTAGTGGTAGATGAACACCACCTAGTTCTTCTGGCCTCAGGCTAATGGAGGCTATGAGTCATGTGGCCCATTAGTCATTTGGACTAATTGTTTCTTTGAGTCTTTGATTTTCTTCACTCTTGTTTGCTCTAGATGGGATGAGACCAATAATTGTATCTTAGATGGCTACCTGCAAGCTTTTTAGGACTCTAGTCACTACTCACCAAAGTAGGATGTAGAACATTGTCTTTATGGGCCCATTGACATAGAAGTTCACCAAGACTATGGTCCTAAACCCTCAAGCCCAGTGACTCAGTCCCTTAAGGTATTTGGTTATGGCTAAGAAGTTTGGCTAACTTCCCCCCCCCCCCCCCCCCCCCCCCGCCCAGCATATGCTCTACTATGTACCTGGATGTATTTGTAGTACAAACAGATACATATGTAGAAATATCCTGTGCCAAATCTATATATGGTCATGGGTACTCCCATCTGCCGTCCCACACTGTTCAGCTTACATATCTACCTATGTATCCATTTATAAATTATTGTTTGCTATTCCTGTTATTACAGGATTGTGTATGTAAAATAGTATTTACTGTTGTCGCCTGTGCTCTTGTGTACTTCCCAGTATCTTCCTTAGCCTTGGTCATGCTCTGCTAACCTCCCCCTTATTGAGTATTGCCTTTCCCTTCACCCAAATTAACACATGTCTACTATCTAGTTAGTGATTTTCTCTTCTGTGGTAGTTAAGGTTATGTGTCAACTTGGCTGGGCCTGGGTTTTTTTTAATTTAATTTTATTTTTATTAGGATTTGGGTGAAGATTTACAGAGTAAATTCACTTTTCATACAGCAGTTCACATATACTTTGTCTCATGTCATTGACCAAAATTTACAATGCAGCAGCTCCCCTCCCACTTCCTCCCCATAGTTACCTCCTCCCAGTGTCCATCCCTTCATACTCTTCTGCACCCTGAGCTATCTCCCTGTGCATAAGCAGCCCTTCCTTCTCCCATGATTGTTCTTTCCAGGGCGTGTGTCTACTTGAGATAAATGTTTAACTCACATGCCTGTACTTTGTTTGGGTGGAAACCACAGTTGTGGGTTCAATTCCAGACCTGAAGGGCAGCTAGGGGCCATAGTCTCAGTGGTTCCACCAGGCTCTATTGGACCAGCAAACCTGGTCCCCACCTTCTTTTTTTTTTGCCTCCAAATGATTTTGAGTTTTGTTCCACATTGTTCTCCCTCTTGGGCCTGGTTTTGAGAGGCTGGGCAGCTGGATGTACTGTTAATCATCTCCATGGTGGAAATCTACTGTGAGCAGCTGAGTAGCTGCCTTAGGGATCTGGTCTGCTTCCAGTATATAAGAATATGCTTTGAGAAAGGTCTTGAGCTTTTTGGCATGCTTGGATCTTGTGTTTAGCCTACTCTTCATTCAGCAGTCTGCCATGTTGCCTGCCAATCTCAGGAGTCTTTCTGGACTTGAACTAATGGCCTGCTGTGTTGCTTAATAATCTTGAGACTGTGCCATGTTACTTGTCAACCTTGGGTTGGTTTGTTAGCCCCTCAACCAGCAGCTGCCTGAGTTAAGAGGAGCCTCCAGCTCCAGTGGGCCAGGAGCAAGAGGCAGAGCCGAAGCCCAAGATTGAGGGGCCTTCACCCAGCCCCTAGAGCTTGGCACTTTGAACTTGGACTTCTAGCCTCCTAAATCGTAAGAGAATAAATCTCTGTTTGGTAAAGCTGTACACTTGTGGTATTTCTGTTACAGCTGTACTGGAAAACCTAAACAATTCCTTCCATTTCTCATCCCTGGTAACCATCAAAGAATATTTTTTTCTGTGCATAAATAATCTTTTCTTGACTTTTTGTAATAGCAGTCTCATGCAATATGTGTCCATTTGTGGTTGGCTTATTTCACTCAGCATAATGTCTTCTAGGTTCATCCATGTTGTGAGATATTTTGCAGATTCATTGGTATTCTTTAACCATTCTATTGTGGGTATGTACCACAGTTTGTCCATTTATCCACTGAGGGACACTTAGGTTGTTTCCATACTTTTGCTAGTGTGAATAATGCTGCATTGAACATGAGTGTGCATATATCTATTTTGTCATGGCTCTTATTTCTCTAGGATATATACCTAGTAGTGGGATTGCTGGATCATATGGTATTACTATTTCTTTTTAGGAAAGTGTCATACTGTTTCCCAATGTGGTCATGCAAGGCTTCTGTTTTTAAGTGTCTGTTTGATCACTTTTTTCTTGTGGTGACAGTTCTAAAGGCCCAATCACAGAGTAGCCTGAGAGAAGTCTTGCCATATTAGTGACAGCAGGGCTGAGGGATCATGGGAGGCAAGGAATTGGGCAGGAGGAGGAGAAGGAGGAGAAAGCCCCCTTTCTGTCCTAACTCAGGCAGGCTGTCACAGGAGGAGGCCCGGGTGCCAGGAGAATATCTGAGTCAATTTGTTTAGGGAGTCTTTGGCCAAAATTCAAGTACAGAAATCGTGGCTGGGAGGTGAGGAATTCACAGGACATGAATGTTACCTAAAAGAAAAAGCAGAATAGTGGCTATTCTTTTGGAGATGGGACTAGGCGTGACATTTTAAAATGCATATTTACATTTCTCAAATGTTCCATGAGCATCTGTTGCTTTTCAATAGGAAAAGAGGCCTATTCATTCCACAGCTATTTATCTCAGGTTTGTCTTGTGTCTTTTGAGACCCTGTGGGTTCAGTACAGGGTTCAGGAGGTGTATGGGCCCTGACTCTTGCACCGTTTAATTCCATCTCCTGGTTATTGAGCACTTGCGTGTGCTAGGTCCAGCTTCAACACAGTCTCATTAGTCTTGACAGTGACTCTGAAATGGGGATAATTAACATCCACTCAAAGATGAAGAAGGAGCTCTGGTGACGTAATGCCTAAGGCATTTGACTGCTAACCAGAAGGCTGGAGGTTCAAATCTACCAGTCACTCCTCAGAAGGAAGGTTGGGCAATCTACTTCCATAGTGATACACCTCGGAAACCCAAAGAGGTCACTATGAGTTGGATCTGTCTTGACAGCAGTGAGTTTTTTGAGTCAAAAATGAAGAAATAGCACAAATAGTTAAGCGTTGGGGTGCTAATTGAAAAGTCGGTGGTTGAAACTCCCACAGGTGCCTTGGAAGGAAGACCTGGTGATCTGCTTCTGAAGGTCACAACCAGTGTTATACTGTGACACATAGGGGGTCACCATGAGTGAGAGTCAGCTTGATGACAACTAGTAAAGATGAAGAACCTGAGGCCCAGAGCATTAACCACTTGGCCTAGGTCCTAGGTCACCCAGTTAAGGAAGCAGCCACACCAGAATTCAAGCCCAAATGTGTTGTGTTCCAGAGGCTGGGCTGTTTGATTCTGTTTTTTTTTTTTTTTTTTTTTTTAATTTGCTTGTCAGGAACCCATGTAGATTCAACATTCAATGTGCCTTGCCTGGACTGAGCTTTACTCCCTGGGTGACCCTGGGGAAGTTACTTTGCTTCACTAATTGTTGGTATCCCCACATGTAAATTGGGGGAGTTATATCTCCCTTGTAGACTTATCATAATGTTTGGAGATTACAAACATAATTTACCTGAGGTAGGGCCTGGCACTAGTGGATACTTGGCTGTGACAGCTTCTAACCATAGTAGATAGTTGAGTTGATGTTGGGGTCTCTGCTTCCTACTCTGAGAAAGAATCTGTTTTTCCAACTCTTTCCAGTTCCTGGCTTCAAAGATATACCCCTGTTCTCAAAGACAGGAGAATGGGATCCATATGGTTAATATCAACCTTCCTCCTTCCTCTGCCTCTGTTCCCCCAGCTTCCTAACTGCTCCTGCTCAGGCCCAGGCCCGCCCAGACATGAGTTGTCAGCAGAGCAGTCACCTCAACCCCATTCATAGGTGGCCTAAGGATTAATTACAAAGACTAAGGCCAGCAGCTCTGGTAGCATAGTGCCTAAGGCACCTGACTGGTAACCTGAAGGCTGGCAGTTCAATCTACTTCCGTAGTGATACTGCCTTGGAAACCCAAGGAGGGGTCGCTATGAGTCGGGCCTGACTCGATAGCAAATAACAACAACAAGAAGACCAGGATGAAGACTGGCAACTGGACTTGTTACTACTTCTACCCTTAATACTTGTAGCTGTTTTGGACCCTACTATGTTCCAGGTTCTTTAGATATATAATCTATACTTTCTGCTTGGTTGATGTCAAAGCATATGGCTGCACCCTTACTTGGAACATAGGATTTTGCTCTGCTGGTTCCTGATTGTTGTTGTTATGTGCCATCGAGTCGGCCCCGACTCATAGCAACCCCTCCTTGGGTTTCCGAGGCACTATCACTACGGAAGTAGGATTGCCCAACCTTCCTTCCGAGGAGTGGCTGGTGGGTTTGAACCTCCAGCCTTCTGGTTAGCAGTCAAGTGCTTTAGCCACTATGCTACCAGAGCTCCCCTGGTTCCTGATAGAGTTGATAATCCTAAACTCTCTACAGTTTGAAGAAAGAACTATATTTCTGGAGGATTGCCAGAAGGTTGTGCTGTCCACCCATTCCTCAGGAGATGGTTAGCTTTAACTTCATTTCAAGTCAGAATATTACTTGCTTGGCTGTGTACTTGGGTCCCCAGTAGAACTGTCTGGCTGAGCTCATTGGTGCCATGCCATTGATATGTGCAGAAGGAAGGATGCTATAAGAAGCTTCCTTAAGACACTAGTTATTGTACCTATTATAGGAAGGACACTGCCAAGGAAAATGTTGGGTGACATTTCTTTTGCCCTTAGAACCATGTGGAACAAGATGGGCCGATCATGTGTAACAAACTGCTGTAAAAGAGTTTGTATTTGATTATTTTTCCCTCTTTGCTATATCTGCTAGGAAGCATAGAGTGAAATTTATGATCTGACTATAGGAGGTGTCCAGGACTGAAGTGTTGCTGCCTGCATGTGCTGACCCTACACTTGTGTTGGGTTGACTGGTATGTGCTGGGCCCTTGGGGCCATTCCCTTTGTCTGTCCTTTGGGACTCCATCTCTGCATGTGACTTAGTCTCTCCTCACCTGTGAAGCAAGCTTGGAAGCATGTCTTCCTTGGATACTGGTGTTTCTCCTTCCAGCAGACCTGCACCTTCCTGGTATCCCAACAGTTTATGTTTCCGTGGGAACAGAGTCAGACTGCAGCCAGACACTAGAGAGGCTGAGAAGGACTCATTGTGTGTATGTGGGTATGTGTATGGGTTCTGGGGCTGCTCCAGGAGCCCAGGGTTTTCGCCAGTTCTTCCTGTCTTGCGTTGGTTGTGGTAGCCGCCTCTTGGCGGTAATCACGCCCCGTCTGCAGCTCCTACATCTCCATCGCTGACATAATATTGCACCAGGGTCCATCCATCTGCATAATCATCTTAACCTGCTCCCACAAGAGAGTTTAAAAGGTCTGAGCTGTTGGAAAATGACCATAAAGACTGCACACTGATACCTTTAACAGCAACGCCAACATCTATCACAGGGTAATTACAGGCAGGGAGTGAGGGCGCCAGGCCCTGCATCTGGGAACTGTTCTGGCCTGCATCTGCACTGACTGTTGAAAGGAAAGGGAGACAAACGTACAGCAAGGGAGCCCGTGAGGGAGAAGAGTGGCTCCTGCAGCAGTAGAACTTTCTCTTTACTGGAAGGAGGGCTCAGCTTCTCTAAAGGGAGTGAGCCTTGAGGCAGACTGTTAGGACCTATTGGGTTCTTTTTCAACACATTCTTAGAAAAAGAACACCCAGGACTCTTCCCTTTCTAGTGTGTCCTGGATTCCAAACTCCTGTACTGACTGGATGTGTGGACCTTAGTCTCTTCCTTTCTCCATGACTCCATTTTTCTATCTGTAAAATGAAGGGATTGGACAAGACTGTTTTTTTGTTTTTTGTTTTTTAACTTACTATGATTTGGGTGAAAGTTTACAGAACAACCCAGTTTTCTACGCAATAATTTACACACATTTTGCTTCGTGTCACTGACTGCAATCCTCTCAATATAACATCACTCCTCCCACATTCTCATTTCCATTCCTCTGTCTTTTCTAACACTTCCTGCTTTTGAACTTTGTCCTTGGGCAAAGTCTGCCCTTTGATCTCAAATTGTTGACTGTTTTGAGGTGTGTGTACCTTCCTAGAGTTATTGTCACTTTGTAGACCTGTCTATTGTTTGACTAAAAATTGAGCTCAAGAGTGAATTCAGTTTTAGGTCCACGGGTGGCCAAGGGCCACCGTCTTGGGGGAGTACTACTAGTCTCTACTGGTCTCTATCAGAGCAGTAAGACTGGTCTTTTTTATGATTTTGAGTTTTGTTCCACATTTTTCTCTCACTCTGTTCAGGATCTCCACCACTCCCTTGCAAGTTTGTTGTAGTATGGTGGCTTGCATGTTGCTGTGAGGCTGTAGGCTATGCTACTGGTATTTTGAATACCAGCAGGGTAACCAATGGTGGACAGGTTTTGGCAGAGTTTTCAGACTAAGACAGACTTGGGAAGAACTTACTGAAGAAAATTAAAGACTTCAGTATGGATTATACCTCAAAAAAAAAAAAAAAAAAAATCCTCACAACTGGACCAATAAGCAACATCAGAAAAGATTGAAGTTGTCAAAGATTTCTTTTCATTTTACTTGGATCCACAATTGACACACATGGAAACAGCAGTCAAGAAATCAGACATTGTATTGCACTGGGCAGATATGTTGCAAAAGATCTCTTTAAAGTGTTGAAGTGGAGAGGTGTCACCTTGAAGACTAAGGTGTGCCTAATCCAAGCCGTAGTATTTTCAGTTGCCTTACATGCATGTGAGAGCTGGTCACTGAATAAGGAAGACCGAAGAACTGATGTCTTTGGATTGTGATGTTGGTGAAGAATACTGAAAATACCATGGACTGCCAGAAGAACAAACACATCTATCCTGGAAGATGTGCAGCTGAATGCTCCTTAGAGGGAAGAAAGGCTGGACTTTGGTCATGTGGTCAGAAGGGACCAGTCCTTGTAGAAGGATATCATTCTTGGTAAAGTGGAGGGTCAGACAAAAAGTGGAAGGTCCTCAATAGGATGGATTGACACAGTGGCTGCAACCATGGGTTCAAATATGACAAGGAGAGTGAGGGTGGCACAGGACTGGGCAGTGTTTTGTTGTCTTATGAATAGGGTCATTATGAGTTGGAATTGACTCAGTGGCACCTAACAACAACAACAACAACAACAACAACATTAAGGACCTTCTAATGTGATCCCTTTCAGAGCAGTCAGGCACCATTTAGTTCTTCTGGTCTCATGGTCATGGAGGCTAAGGTTTGCATGGCCCATTAGTCCTTTGGACTAAAAGTTTCCATGTGTCTTTGATTTTCTTCATTCTTCTTTGCTCCAGGTGGGGAGAGACCAATAATTGCACCTTAGATGGCTGCTTGCAAGCTTTTAAGACACCAGTTGCTACTCACCAAAGTAGGATGTGGAACATTGCATTTGTGGGCTGTGTTGTGCCATTTGTCCTTGATGTCCCCCAAGACTATGGTCCTGGGTCCCCAGGCCCAGTGACTCACTTCCTCAAGGATTTTGGTTATGGCTAAAAAGTTTTCATAACTTTGCCCCCTGTATGGTCTACTATGTTTGTGGATGTATTTGCAGCATATATACATACATAGAAATATCCTCTGTTGAACCTATATATACTTGCAGGTATGGTCTCATTTTCTTTCTCACACCTGTTCAGCTTCTGTGCCTATTTATGTATCCACTCATAGATTAGTAACTGTTGTTATTACTAGTATTGCAGGACTTGGCATGAATTAGTATTTTCCTCTGTTGCCTTAAGAAACTCTGGTGGTATAAGGCATCCACCTGCTAACCAAAGGTCAGTGGTTAGAACCCACCAGCCACTCCATGAGAGAAAGCTGAAGCATTCTTCATCTTCTTTTTAACAAGGCTGTAAAGATTCACAGCCTTGGAAACCCTATCAGGCAGTTCTACTCTGTCCCGTAGTATTGCTATGAGTTGGAATGGATTCGAGGGCAGTGGGTTTTTTGGTTTCGTTTTCTATAGCCTTTAACTCTTGTACTTCTTCCTCCCACTGTCTTCCTTTCCTTCATCATTTTGTGCTGACCTCCCCATTATTATATACTGCCTTACTCTTCACCCAAGTTAATGTGTCTCTGCTAGTTAGTAGTTAACCCTCCCTTCTCCTCCCATCCCTAGTAACCATCAAAGAATATTTCTTTCTGTGTGAAAACCTTTTCTTGAATTTTTACAATAGTGGTCTCATACAATATTTGTCCTTTTGTAATTGACTAATTTCACTCAGCATAATGGCCTCCAGGTTCATCCATGTTATGAGATGTTCAACAGATTCATCGTTGTTCTTTAACATCACGTAGCATTTCATTGTATGTATGTATCATAGTTTGTTTATCCATTCCTCTGTTGATGGGCATTTAGGTTGTTTCCATCTTTTTGCTATTGTGAATAGTGCTGAGATGAACAAAACACATATTTGTTTGTGTCACAGCTCTTATTTCTCTAGGATATATACCTAGTAGTAGGATTGCTGATTATACAATATTTCTATTTCTAGTTTTTTAAGGAAGTACCATACCATTTTCCACAGTAGTCACACCATTTTAGTCTCAACAACAGTGTATGAGGGTTCCAGTCTCTCCACACCCTCACCAGCATTTTTTTTTAAACTTTGCTATTAATGCTGGGATGAGATGATATTTCATTTTCTTTTGATTTGTATCTCTCTGGTAGCATAGTGGCTAAGGCACTTGACTGCTAACCCAGAAGGCTGGTGGTTCAAACCCACCAGCCACTCCTCAGAAGGAAGGTTGGGCAATCTATTTCCATAGTGATACCGCCTTGGAAACCCAAGGAGGGGTTGTTATGAGTTGGGACGGGCTCAATGGCACATAACAACAACAACAACAACAGTGGCTAATGATCACAAACATTTCTTTATGTATCAGTTGGCTACCTGGATGTCTTCTTTAATATCATTGGTTTTCAAACTCTGTTCTGTGGCCCCTTAGGGGCTCCACTGCAGGACTTGAGAGTAGGAAGAGGGTAGGCAGGACTCAGGGGGGCCCATTTCCTCCGTTCAACCACAGCATGTTTCCTTTCATTGGTTCTATATTCAGGGTTCTAGGTGAGATTATAAGAATACTTGAAGAACAGATTCTACTGCTCTTGGAAAATGTGGCAATCTATTGAGCTCCATGACCTTGTAGGCTGTCTACTGTAATGCCAATGTATTTAGGAAATCAAATTAGAGTACACTCTTCCAACTCACTTTATACTGAATTCATCCTCTCTTTCAGAAAAGCTTTGAGTCTGTGCAGAGGAAGAGTAAAACTTGAGAAGGTGTGAGGAAGAGAAGGTAAAAAAAGGGTCAGACCCAGATGTGTCAAGTATAACCCTTGAAGAAGAAGTGGTCTGAGGGTAAGCAGACCA
Source organism: Orycteropus afer afer (assembly GCF_000298275.1). NCBI lineage: Eukaryota > Metazoa > Chordata > Mammalia > Tubulidentata > Orycteropodidae > Orycteropus > Orycteropus afer. The sequence goes on along the minus strand of NW_006921639.1, from coordinate 11,881,858 downwards.
AAGCCTGCCTCCCCAGCCCACCATGGCTCTATTTCACCAGGAACATTCTGGACAGAAGAGTTGCAGCTCAGGAGGCTATTCTTCAGGCTGAGCCAGCTGGGCTGACTTCTCTCAAGCTCCTCCTGATTTTCAGCTCTGAATGGGTGCCCATTTCCTACCTCTGGCCCATTTGGACCCTTGGTCTTTTCCTCCTGGTTTTGATCAATGGCCATAGCTGTCTGCAAACACCAGTGTAGTATCTCTGCTGCTCGGCTCTTGTTTTTCAGTCATATGAAAGCTCCCTGCTCTGATCTCACTGAAATCTCCCTTCCCTCTTCTGTGGTAGGAGCATCAGGATCTCTTGCTACAATGTTCTCTCTCTCCTCCCCCAAATTTACCAGGCATTTCAAGTTCTAGGGCTTCTTACTTCCTTACTTTTAAGTCTTTGAAACTTGTGGCTGTCTGACTTTCCCACCCAGGTGTCAGGTAGGATGTGAGGGAGGGCAGGATGAGTCTACTGATCTGGTCATCCCAGCACCACGGGAACACCCATGTCCTAGTGTTCCTTTACACACCCAGACATGCTGGCCAGATTGATCCTTTTGGTCTCCACTGGACTCCAACCCAGCCCAGTCTCTTCTACAGAAGCTCCCAGTATGCCTGGCGCAGTTTCTGCCCAGGGAAAAGGCTCTGGATGTGACCTTTTAGAGAAGAAATGCTGGTGCCTCACTGTCCAGGCTGCACCACTTCGATTTTATAAAGTACCTACTACAGTTTCTTTCCAAACTGTTGCAGTGCTTGAAACATGCACGTGCTGTCCACAAGTTCATCTTATAACTCTGCCTTAGCCAATGGATGGTTCAGAAGGTAAGGGTATAGCTGTGCCCATGTGAAGTTTCTCTCCCTGAGCCACAGTAAACCAACCAGTTGTTGTCAAGTTGATACCACTCATGGCAATCCCATGTGTCAGAGTAGAACTGTGCTCCATAAGGTTTCCTTTCTGTTCTTCCTTCCTTCTTCTTCTTCTTCTTTTTAACCGTTTCCATCTTCTCTCTCCTTTTTTTTTTTTTTTTTAAGTTTTATTGTGATTTGGGTGAAAGTTTACAGGGCACATTGGTTTTGCATTCAACAATTCACACATATTTTGTGTCATTGATTGCAATCCCCACAATGTAACAGCACTCTTCCCCCTTCCTCCCTGTGTTTATTTACTTTGTCCTTCTTTGCTAACCCTTCCCACCTTCTGAGCTTTATCCCTGGGCAAATGCTGCCCTTTTTTCAGTGTTCTAATGAGTGCATAGGAGCTCTGGCAGCATAGTGCCTAAGGCACTTGACTGTTAACCAGAAGGCTGGCAGTTCAAATCCACCAGCCACTCCTCGGAAGGAAGACTGGGCAATCTACTTCCATAGTGATACCACCTTGGAAACCCAAGGAGGGGTCGCTATGAGTCGAGTCTGATTCGATGGCATATAACAACAACAACAATGGCTAATGATCAGGAGCATTTCTTCATATGTTTGTTACCTGCTTGAATGTCTTCTTTGTGTCTATTCATGTCCTCTTCCCATTTTTAAATTAGATTATTTGTCTTTCTGTTGTTAAGGTGTTGAAGTTTTCTATAAATTTTAGAGATTAGCCCTTTGTATGCTATGTCATTTCCAACTTTTTTTTCCTGGTCTGTGTCTTACTCTTTTGATGAAATCTTTTGATGAACATAAGTGTTTAATTTTTAGGAGGTCCCAGTCATCTATTTTGTCTTCCGATGTTTGTACATTTTTAGTTACATTCAATAGTGTATTTATGCCATGAACTAGGGCCCCTAAATTTACCCCTATTTTTTTCTTTGATGGTTTTTATGGTCCTTTGTTAAGTGCCTCGAGGCACCCCACTCCACCAAGAAACTTCCTGCCCAAAAGCACTATGTGTCTGTCATTGTACCAGTACCAGGCTATTTTAACTATTGTGGCTGTGTGGTAGGTTCTGAGATTGGGGAGTGTGAGGCCTTCTGCTGTATTTCTTTAGTAGTGCTATACTTATCTGGGGTCTCTTTCCTTGTCTGGAAGGCTTCTTGAAGGATTCATTCATTCATTCAACAAATACTTATCTAGTGCTTTCCACAAGCCAGACACAGTTCCATTGAGATCAACAAAATAGACAAGTGTCTGCCCTTGTGACACATTCTGGTTGAGGAAACATACAAAATTTAATGAACATATAAACATGTCTGTCTATATAGACTCCAAGGAAAAATTTAGCAGGGTAAGGAGACAGAAAGTGAGCTCTTTTAGTGAGCGTGTCCTTCTCAGAGGAGGTGGCTTGGGATAGAGTTATTGGTTCTGATTCATAGGGTCAGTGTACAACTGAAGGAAACACTGCTGGGTTCTGTACCATCCTCATAATCATTGCTATGTTGGAGCCCATTGTTGCAGCCACTATGTCAATCCATCTCATTGAGGGTCTTCCTCCTCTTCACTGACCTTCTACTTTACCAGCATAATGTCCTTCTCCAGGGACTTGTTCCTCCTGATAACATGTCCAAAGTATATGAGCCATCCTTGCTTCCAAGGAACATTTTGGCTGTACTTCCTCCAAGACAGATTTGTTCTTCTGGCAGTCCATGGTTTATACAATATTCTTTGCCAACACCATAAATCAGTGGCATCAGTTCTCCTGTGGTCTTTCTTATTCATTGTCCAACTTTTGCATGCATATGAAGTGATTGAAAATACCATGGCTTGGGTCAGGAGCACCTTAGTCCTCATGGTGACATCTTCTCTTTTTAACATATTAAAGAAGTTTTTTTGCAGCAGATTTGCCCAATGCGATATATCATTTGATTTCTTGACTGCTGCTTCTATGGTTGTTGATTGTGGATCCAAGTAAACTGAAATTCTTGACAACTTCGGTATTTTCTTTGTTTATCATGATGTTGCTTATTTGTCCAGTTGTGAGGACTTTTGTTTTCTTTATGTCTGTCAGTTTGTCGTATTGTGATTGGCTCGCATGTTGCTGTGATGCTGGAAGCTATGCCACTGGTATTTCAATTACCAGCAAGGTCACTCATGTTGAACAAGTCTCAGTGGAGCTTCCAGACTAAGACAGACTGGGAAGAAAGACCTGGTGATTCACATTTGGGAAGTAAACTTTATGTGGTAAAGACCTGAAGGGAATGTGGGGGTTGAGTTATCCTGAAGAAAACATTGATTCAGACAGCTAAGATGGATAGGGGGTGCAATGGAGGCATTAGAAATGGTGAGTGAAGCCTTTCATGGGGAGTTCACAAGAACTGCACCCCACCAATGTTGTTGGCACAGATGTTCTGTGGAGGAGAGCTTTGAGTGATAAGGTCGGGAGAGGGAGGTGGTGCTATTTTGGACAAGACCTCTAACTCTTGTTTTCTGAGCCACAGAAAGTTGCTGAGTTGGGGAGCAGTGTAATGAAAGACACTTGGGTCTGTATAGAATGTGAGGACTGTCCCTGGGAGAATATGGTGGGAGTGGTGAGATGTGGCCACTGAGAGTGGACTGAGCATGCTCAGAAAGCACCCTCCTTTGTAATTACTACAAGTCAGAGTATCAGGGCAGGGACGGATCGAGATCCTCTCCATATCAAAGGGGAGATTAGCTCTGAGCTCCTAACAATGTTAGATGCACTGCCCATACTCAGTGGTGACGCCTCCAAGACTGTCAGCTTTATATCTGCTTCTTTTTATCAATACGGGCAAATAATTCTCTAGACATTTATCATTTTAAACTGTCACAGTCCAGTACCTTTCCCAAGGACCAAAATCAATACTGATCTTGGTTTGAATAGTTTTCTGACAAGGTTCCGATTTGTAGATTCATAAGTAGAACTAATGTGTGCTAAAGCTATTCAGTTTGGCATTTTGCAGCTCCATTGACACATTAAATATAGGCGTTCACCACGACGATTAACCTTACAACTATTAAGTAATAAAAATCCTGCATACATATTTATTAGCTGAACATCTTACCCTGGCCTGATGCTTTCCCCAACAGTGGAACTGGAGAAGGTGGAGACAGTTGCTGGAGAGACGAGCTTACTTGGAACAGAGGCTGTTACAAGGGATGTAGGCAGGACGACCAGGTCCTCCTTAGTGGGAGGAGGGGAAGGTGCTTGGAGTGCAGACCTGGATGGATCTCGGAAGCTGACAATGGTGGTGGGGAGATTGGTAGGAGCGGAGTTGAGATGTCAGTGGGGACCTGAGATGATAGGCTAGACATCCTCATTCCTGGTATCTCTGAGTAAGTACCCCTTCTCTTCTTGGGCCTTTGTTTTGTTATCTGTATAATGGGCTGGAACTAGAATTGGCATTGCCTGACCTTTTTATAATGTCATGACATGTATTAACAAATGTCAAACTGGCTCCAGATTAATGGTGACCCTATGCACAATGGAATGAAATGCTGACCCATCTTGCACCATTCCTGTGAATTATGATTTATAGAGTTTTCATTGGCTGATTTCCAGCAGTATATCGCCAGGCCTTTCTTCCTAGTCTATCTTAGTCTGGAAGTTCCACTGAAACTTGTTCAGCATCATAGCAACATACTGGCTTCCATTGACAGATGGATGATGGCTATGCATGAGGTGCATTGGCTTGAAATCTAACCCAAGTGTCCTGCATGGAAAGCGAGAATTCTTCTCCTGAACCACCAATGCATCATGACATGGACAAAGAAGGATAAAGTTTGCACAAACACTGGGGTCAACAGATAAGGCTGTCTGCAGCCAGGAGTGGTGCGCTTGGGATGGCTATAGCTGTCCCAGGGCTGGATCTGGCCATAAAGATGATTAAAGGAATTGATACCTCAGCTGCCTGGCTGGAAACTTGCTGACTAGTGGCATACCATTCAGGGCTCTAGAGCAGGTGAGGCAGATGTCCTTTCTGGGGTAGCCTCTAAGTGCCTCCTAACTCATTGATGGGACATGTGCTTCCTGAGCCAGATCCCAAATGTGTCCCTGTCTATTACCAGACACATGAGTGAGTGGACGCAGCATCTTAGATTTGGGCTCAGGCTGACCTGATACCTACCAATGTTTGGTTTATTGCCATCTGATCGGCCATTGTCTGTGCCCTTCCCATTGCTAATCATTTGTATATCCTCCTGACAGGGACTGGTGAGGGCATTGTAATGAGCACTCCCAAATTTGAGTACCCTTGCCAGGCCTGGGTCATTTATCTGTCTTCACCATTTAGCAATATGTATGAACTCTGGCACAGTCCCAAGCATGTGAGAGGTGGGATACACCTGTGAATAGTTCACAGTGTTGGGGAGGAGACAAGGATTCTCCAAGAAATTCTAGCACAAGACAATAGTGCCAGGAGCTGGAGGGGGCAGAGATCAGAGAAGACTGCCTGGAGGAAGGGACTTATCTCAGAGACTCACAAGATGAGTTGGGATTAGTGTGGCAAACAGTGGGGGAGAGTGTTGCAGGCAGAGGAATGGTATTGCAATTTAATGGTGTTGTGACTATGAGATGTGCCTTGTGGATCCCTCAAAATTGGCCCAGGGCTCCAGCTGCTGTGCTCTGAATCCACGGCTGGGTTTGTGCTCCCAGTGCAGCAGGGATGCTAAGTAGGTCTGTTTCCTAGATAGACGGGGTCTACTCTGACCACCAGCTTCAGTTTGAGGGCTCCTTATGGCCTTTCCGAACTTTTCTCAGACATCACGGTCGTCTAGGACTGGGCCACCCTTCCTTTTCTGCTTTACTTGTGGTCAGATTATAATCGGACAGATCTCCCAGACTTACCCAGTTTCTCTTGACTTCCTTCCCATTTTCTCTCTACAGGCCTTTCTCCCATAAATTCCTGACACATTTAGTCCCATCCTGAATCTGCTTCTTGGAGGACCCAGACTAACACCAGTAGGAAGTATGTGAGGAACTGAAGGGAGTTCATTCTGTCTTCAGGCTAGAGTGTGAGGGTGGAGTTACCATTTCCATTTTATAGAAGAGGGAACAAATGCTCAGTCAAGTTTAAGATACAAACATGTTAACTTACAACATGATGTGTAAAGATGGATGCCCATGTGATTGCTGGTGAAGGAGTCAGGCATTGGAACAAGCACTTCCTGGGAACTTGAATGCACATTTTAAACCAGTTGCTGTTGCATCTAGTCTGACTCACGGTGACCCCATGTGTGTCCGAGTAGAGCATCCATAGAATTTTCAATAGCTGATGGTTTGAAAGTAGATCACCAGGCCTTTCTTCTGAGGTCCTCTGGGTGGATTTGAACCTCCAATCTTTCAATTAGCAGACAAGCATGTTAATCATTTATACCACTTAGGGGCTCTGAATGCACATTTACAATCTCATAAAATCTCTCTCAGTGAACTCGAAAGATAATGTTCTTGTTTCCATTAACATTCAAGGCTATCTGGGCTCAGAGATGCCAAGTACCTTGGCTTAGGGCACAAAGGCTCTATCTAGGTCTGGGATTTGAACCCAGGTTTGTCTGATTGCAAATGCATCTCAGGTTTCCCAATCCTCTAAGGTGCCTCCCCACCACCTGTCTGTCATTTTGTCATACTCTGGTGGCTTGCTTGTTGTTATGATGCTGGAAACTATGCCACTGGTATTTCAAATACTAGCAGGGTCATCCTTGGTGAATGGTTTTCAATGGAGTTTCCAGACTAAGATTAGGAAGAAAGGCCTGGTAATTTAGTTCCAAAAATCAGCTTGTGGAAACACTATGCATTACAATAATATTGTCCAATACTGTGCTGAAAGATGAGCCCCTTAGGTTGGAAAGTACGCAAAATACACAGGGACCATAATAATGGTCTTGAAGGTAACAATGATCTCGAATGTAGCATGGGAATGGGCAATGGGCAATATTTTGTTCTGTTGTACATGGGATCACCATGAGTTGGAGCCAACTTGACAGAAACTAACAACAACAGGGTGCTTCAGTGCTGTCCATGTGCTTATAGACAATCAAACTCTGTCTCCTTCTCCTGTTTCTAGCTGGGAAGAGGATGCCCCCACTCAAATTCTGGTTACAACACAAGAAATGCCACTGGGCTGGCTGGCCTTGGATGCAAAGCCCATTGGAGAGAATCCTGCAGGAGACCTCATGCACAGGGCAGCTAAGAGATGGAGAGAAGTATGGGCAACTTTTACTGCACTGATTCCACTGTTACCCTTATCCCTTTGCCCTGTCTGTCCACCTGCACACTGCCCAGGAGCCCACACTGGTTTTCCCATGAGCTCAAAGGGGAAAAGAAGAAGGCATGGGTTTAAGACTGGGTCTTCCACTGCTGAGTGGTCCACATGTGTCCCAGTCACTGCCTCTTGCCACTGGAGGACAGTAACCACCAAGGTGGGGTCGTGGGCAGGAGGCTGGTGTAGCCTCAGGAAAGAGTGCAGCTCTACCTTCTCCAACAGGGGGCACTGAAGGCACTGTGGAAGCTTCTTGCTTGGGGGTGAAGACCTGGTATCACCCTAGTAGTGGCACAGAGTGGGGGCAACGCAGACTACCTGGACCTGCCTCTGGGGGTCCCCTCACAAGATGGTAGGTAGGACTTACCATTGCGGGCTGATGCATGCCAAAGTGCTCCAGGTTTTCCTCTGTTTCTATTTTCTAGCTTGATGGAAAAATTGTGATTTTCACACTGTCACGAAACCAATAGGCCCCTGACATATGTTTTTGTAATCTGTGTAGCTGATTTCCTGTACTCCTGACAGCCCCGTTATATCTCTGACAGTTATATAACATTTTTCCTCTGGGAAGTTGAGGGGGGCATATGCCTCTCCCCTCACTCTAACTCCCTGATCCCCATGCTAACTTATGGTTGGAGATTAAAGAGCAGGATGGATATTTTTCTTGTTCTTGCTCCTGCCCAGCGGCCAGCCATCTCCTGAGAGGGAGGAGGAGGAAGCATGCAATCAACTGATATATTAGGGAGTCCTGAGTGCCAAATAACACAGTAGAAGCTGGAGAGAGAAGACGACCACAGGGACAATCTGTAATGACTCAGGAGTCCATGGAGTAAGGATGTTGCATACCTGGGGCTCCAAACTGGGCTGGTTCCCTCTGAACATCCTGTCCCCAGCTGCTCTCCCGACCAACCACAAAGCACAAAGGAGGGAGAATGGCTATCCTACTTTATGCTGATGTGTGGCAGAGCATGTGGTGAAAGGCTTGGCTGCAGGGTGTCTGTGTTGAGTTCAGGATGTCAAGTTCATCATGCACATCCACCCCTATCAAGACACTGCTCAGGCCTGTGGTAACCAAGCCATGGCCCCTGTGCTTGGGGGCCCCTGTAGGGTGCTTGTGTTCGCCTGCTCTGTGCAGCCCATCCCTCTCCTTAGGAGAGTTTATAATGGGTGCATGTGCAGGGCATGTATGAATGGGCTGTGCATGTTGGGGGTAGTTGCTGAGGCCACATTTCCATCTAACTCAGCTGGTGCTGTCTGGTGCTCAGGGACAATGTTTGTCCTCAGGACAATTGGGGAAAGAAATAGAAATGGTGGTATAGAGGGGATTACGTGGAAGAGGACATGAGAGCCAATGTCACCTAATCTTGAGCATTGCCTGCCCATAAATGTGGGAGCCTGGTCACCCTGGTCCTGTCACTGCCTTGTTGGGTGGCCTTGGCCAAATCCTATGATCTCTGAGCCTCTGATGAGAAAAGGAGAAGCACTCAATGTTATCTTGTGGGTCCTCATGAAGCACATTGAAGGTGGCCCCTGGACCCCTAAATCACACCCCAGGCACTGCAAAAGCCTGTGCCACATCGCAGCCTGGTCTCAAGACATTATTTGGGACCTCTCAATCGACTCAGCCACTCTGATTTTCCTGTCTGTGGAAAACGAGGCGTTGCCATGGCAACTGCCACATTACATGGTTCTGTACTGACAATGCCTCTGAGATACAGAGCAGCTTCTCAAAGAGATACACTTTTCAACATGTCATGTAGAATTCTGTACTTGTTAGGGAAAATCGCATTTCCAGCAAAATGACATGCTTCTCCCAGGCTTGCAGACTCTCGGCTCACGCCTTTCTTAAACAAAGAATCTCACTCACTGCCTCCCTCCTGCCTCTCTGGCCTGCCACTGACTATCCACCCCTCCCAGCCTTAATCCCCTTTACATAAAACATGAAGCTGGAGACACAGGCCTGGGTGGAAGGAGGCTCAGGGAGCCAGGGTGGAGGTGCCCAGAGCTGCTTTCCCTGCAGCAGGGGGCTATGAGGCCAGGTCTATAAGTGAGCATGTTGGCCTTTGATTGTAGGGTTGGCTGCCCAGGAGGGTAGCTGGGCTGATCCTCTGATGGATGTCCTTTGCTATCTTCTCAGACATGGCTCTGGTTTCTCTGGGTAACATTTAGAAGAACCACTGATACTCTGGCCTCATTCCTTGGTGTCAGTGCTCCCCAAAAGCCTCAGCTAGGGCCTGGGGTCCTCTTTGTGGTCAAATGTCCTCTAAGTACATTGTGTATCCAGTAAAATTGTGTTGCTGCCCATTTTCTGTGCTCTGTTTTAGGCAGAGTGGGGCCCAGAGCATGGAGAACAGCAGTGTCTGGCTTCAGCTCTGTAATCCTTGGTGGGGTCTGGGATCCTCTGCCTAACCCTCTGGCTTCAGATCTTCCATCTGTCAAATGAGTAGGCTGGGCTGGAAGCTCTTGGAAGACCCTCCTCTGAGAAGCTGAGCATCTGTCCCCTACACTCAGGTGGTGGTCTGCACACTCTACCTCTCTTTTGAATCCTGCTTAGGAGAACTCTCTCTCCTAATATCCTTCCTGACTGATAAACTGACAGCAGAATATTCCAGTGCAGCCTGAACTGACACAGGGATGAGTCCCTAATTGGGAAATGTGTTGCTTTTACTTTTTTTTTTTTTTAACTTGAAATTCTTATAACTGTCTTTTTTATTTAACTGTGGTAAAGTATACACAACAAAACACATGGCAATTCAACAACTTCCACACATTACAATTCAGTAAATGGATTACATTCCTCAAGTTATACAACCATTTGCACTATCCTCTTCCAAATTATTCTACCATGATTGTGTTAGGCTGGGTTCTCTAGGGAAACAAAACCAGTAAATGTTATATATATATGGAGAAAGAGAAATTTATCTTGGGAAAATGGCTCACACACTTGTAGAAGCTGGCAAGTCCAAAGTTCTTGGATCAAACATCAAGCTGGAGGCTTTTCCTGACTCTTTCAGCTGCAGGGGCTGAGGAGCTCAAGGTTGGCGGGCAGTATACTGGCTGTTTTCTCCAATGAATGATGAATCCAAGATCTCCAGGCCAAATGGTGGATTGTTCGCTCATGGACAGTTGTAGGCAGAATCTCGATCCACAGAAGAGTGTCTCTTCTCCCAGGATGTCCATAACTACACTGGAAGCAGGCCACACCCCTAGGGAAACTGCCTTTCAGTGGATTGGCTGCTCAAAACATATACATCTGATCCCTTCACTGGAACAACCCACATCACAATTGCTTAAACCACATAGAATTGTGGTCTAGTGAAGTTGACACACAGCTCCAACTATCACAATGATTATAACCTCAGTGTCCCCTAAGTAAAAACTCCCTTTTTTCCCTCCCTGCCATGCCTAGTAACTGCTAATTTTCTTTGGTTTCCATATATTTCCTTATTTCATGTAAGTGAGATCTTACAATTTTTTGTCCTTTTCCAGTGCACTTACTTCACTCAGTGTAATGTTCATCCATGTTGTGGCATGTATCATTGCTTTTACTTTTGAGTTCAAATCAGAGGCCTCCTCTCCTCAGAGCCTATCCTTGTCTATTAATCTTAGCCAGAAGGGACAGCACGGTTGAATAACCAGGACAAAATCTTCAAGCACTGATAGATTCAGATGAATCGTTGAATTGATTTATTCAACAAGCATTTATTGTGAATCATTATTAAATGAGTTAATACATGAAAAGGTTTTGAAGAGCACTTGGCACGTGTGAGTGATCAATACTTGTAAGCCATGCTCTGAGCTGGAGCTGTGATGGGTGTTAGGGAAGCTGAGATGTGCACAGCTGGTTATTTCAAGGACTTGGAGCCAGAGAAGAGGCAGCCTAGTAAAGGACCATCCCAGCACAGGGTGGGAAGTATAAAGTTTGAAGTGGCCAAGGCCTGGGACTCGGGGAGTGCCTGAGGGGCTCCATCCCCTTGGCTATGCTAAGGGAAGCTCTTGCTTGCTGACTGATTTCATAGCATCTCTTCATTTTTTCCTGTGTTGTTGTTGTTAGGTGCCATTGAGTTGGTTCTAACACATAACGTCCCTGTGTACAACAGAACGAAACACTGCCTGGTCCTCTGCCATCATCACAATTGTTGTTATGTTTGAGCTCATTTGCAACCACTATATCACTCCATCTCATTAGGGTCTTCCTCTTTTTCATTAACTCTCTACTGAGCATGATATCTTACTCCGGGATCTGGTGCCTTCTGATAACATGTCCAAAGTATATGAGATGAGGTCTTGCTATCCTCATTTCCAAGGAGCATTCTGGCTTTACTTCCAAGACAGATATTTTTGTTCTTCTGGTAGCCCAAGGTATATTTAATATTCTTTTCCAAAACCATAATTCAAATGCATCAATTCTTCTTTGGTCTTCCTTATTCATTTCCAGCTCTCACATGCATATGAGGCTATTGAAAATAACATGGCTTGTTGGCTCAGATGCACCTTAGTCCTCAAAGTGGTATTTTTGTTTCTCAACACTTTAAAGTCTTTTGTAGCAAATGTGCCCAATGCAGTACATCATTTGATTTCTTGACTGCTGCTTCCATGGGTGTTGATTGTGGATCCAAGTAAAATAAAATCCTTCACAACTGCAATCTTTTCTCCATTTATCATGATGTTGCTTATTGGTCCAGTTGTGATGATTTACGGTTTCTTTATATTGAGGTGTAATCCATACTGAAGGCTGTAGTCTTTAATCTTCATCTGTAAATTCTTCAAGTGTTTTTTGCTTTCAGCAAGCAAAGTTGTGTCATCTGCATATCACAGGTTGTTAATGTTCCACCAGTCCTGATGCTGTGTTCTTCTTCATATAGTTCAGTTTCTCAGATTATTTCCTCAGCACACAGATTGAATAAGGCTTTCCTGATTTTAAACCATGCAGTATTCCATTATTGTGTTCAAATGAGTGCCTCTTGGTCCCTGTGCAAGTTTCTCATGAGCACAGTGAAGTGTTCTGGAATTCCCATTCTTCACAATATTATTGATAATTTGTTATGATCCACATGGTCAAATGTCTTTGCGTAGTAAATAAAACATAGGTAAACATCTTTCTGGTATTCTCTGTTTCCAGCCAAGATCCATCTGATATCAGCAATAGTATCCCTAATTCCACATCCTTTCCTGAATCCAGCTTTAATTTCTGGCAGTTCCCTGTCAAAACACTGCTGTAACTATTTTTGAATGATCTTCAGCAAAATTTTGTTTCTGTCTGATATTCATGATACTGTTTTATGATTTCTGCATTCTGTTGGATCACCTTTCTTTGAAATGGGCACAAAATGGATCTCTTCCATTTGGTTGGCCAGGTAGCTGTCTTGGAAATTTCTTGGCAAAGATGGGCAAGTGAGCACTACAGCATGGCATCTGTTTGTTGAAACATCTCAGTTGGTATTCAGTCAATTCCTGGGCCCTGGTTTTCAATCAATTCCTTCAGTGCAGCTTGGACTTCCTCCTTCTATACCATGAGTTCTTGACAATATACTACCTCCTGAAATGGTTGAACATTGACCAATTCTTTCTGGTACAGTGACTCTGAGTATTCCTTCCATATTCTTTTGATGCTTCCTGCATTGTTCAATATTTTGGCCACAAATTTCCTTCAGTATTGCAACTTACAACTTGAATTTTTTCTTCAGTTGTTTCATCTTGAGAAATACTGAGTGTGTTCTTCCCTTTTGGTTTTCTAACTCCAAATCTTTGCACATTTCTTTATAATACTTTACTTTGTCTTCTGGAGACATACTTTGGAATCTTCTGTTCAGATCTTTTACTTCATCATTTTTCCCCATTAGCTTTGGCTGCTGTCCATTCTCAAGCAAGTTTCAGAATCTTTTCTGACATCCAATTTGTTCTTTTCTTTCTTTTTAATGCCTTTTTTCTTTCTTCATGTATGATGTCCTCCCATAACTCTTCTGATCTTCTGTCATTTGTGTTCAATGCATTAACTCTATTCTTGAGATGTCTCTAAATTCAGGTGTGATAAACTCAAGGGGGTCATGCTTTGACACTCATGGACTTGTTTTAGTTTTCTTCAGCTTTAACTTGAACTTGCATACAAGTAATACAGACCTGTTCCGGAGTTAGCCCCTGGCCTTGTTCGACTGATGTTATTGAGCTTCTCCATCAATTCTTTCCACAGATGTAGTGAAACGCTTGCTTATTGAGCCCTTTCATGATAAAAATGTACAACAAACAAGGAACAGAAGGAGATTTATACAACATGATAAAGGACATTTATGAAAAACCCAGAGCTAATATCATACTCAATGGTGATATACTGGAAACTTTCTCCCAATATCAGGACAAAGACAAGTATCCCTGTTTTTGCCACTTGTATCCAACATTATACTGGAGGTTCTAGCCAGAGCAATTAGGTAAGAAAAAGAAATAAAAGATATCAAGTTCAGGCAGGAAGAAGTATAATTATTCTTATTTGCAAATGATATAATCTTATATACCCTAAAGCATCCACAGGAAACATTATTAACAACAACCAATAATGCAACACACTGCCATTGAGTGGGCTCCGACTCACAGTGACACCTCCTTGGGTTTCCGAGGCAATATCACTACAGAAGTAGATTGCCAGCCAAGAAGTGGCTGGTGGGTTTGAACTGCCAGCCTTCTGGTTAGCAGTCAAATGCCTTAGACAATAAGCCACCAGAGCTCCTGTTAGAGCTTATAAATGATTCAGAAAAATCGCAGAATATAAGATTAACACACACAAAAAATGAGTTGTATTCCTATACACTAATGATGAACAATCTGAAAATAAAATTAAGAATATAGTTTCATTACAATAGCATCCCCAAAATATCTAAGAATAAATTTAATCAAGGAGGTAAAGACTAATATACTGAAAACTACAGAACATTTCTGAAAGAAAGATGATCTAAATGAATGGAAAAACATTCTATGTTCATGGATTAGAAATATTAAGATTGTTATATAGCAATACTGACCAAAATGATTTGCAGATTCAGTGTAATCCTTATTAAAATTCCAATGGCCTGTTTGCTGTTGTGGCATAAATGTAAAAATTGATCCTCAAATTCATATGGAATTATAAAGGGCTCTAAATATCCAAAATAATATTGAGAAAGCAGAATAAAGTTGAGGTCTTATATGTCTTAACTCCAAAGGTACAAGGATCAAGAGTGTATTTATGTATGTAATGTCATAATTATAGCATATAAAGAACCAAAAACCCATACTCACTGCTATCAAATCAATTTGACTCATAGCAACCCCACCTTTGGTTTCTGAGGCTGTATCTCTATGGAAGTAGATTGCCCAACTTTCCTTCCGAGGAGTGGCTGGTGGGTTTGAACCGCCAGCCTTCTGGTTACCAGTCAAATGCTTTAGGCACTATACCACCAGAGCTCCCTACAGACTAATGGAATAGAATTTAGACCCCAGAAATAAACCCATACATCCAAAGCTGATTGATTTTTGACAAGGTGCCAAGACTATTCACTGGAGGAAAGAATAGTCTCTTTAAAAATTGGTGCTGGAACAATCGAACTTCCACATGCAAAAGAATAATGATGGACCCCTACCTCACCCCATATACAAAAGTAATTCAAGATAGGTCAATGACCTAAATGTAAGAGCTAAAACTATAAAACTTTTAAAAGAAAACATAGGATTAAATCTTCATGACCTTGTATTTGGGAATGAATTCTTAGATACGATACCAAAAACACAGCAACAAAAGAAAAAATAAATTATTGAGAAAGTGAGAAGACAACCTATGGAATGAAAGAAAATATTTACAAATCATATATCTGATATTGGTCTAGTGTTCAGAACATATACAGAACTCTTACAACTCAACAACAAAAAGATGGACAAACTAGTTCAAAAACGGGCAAAGGATTCGAATAGATATTTATCTAAGAAAGATATACAAATGGCCAATAAGAACATGAAAAGATGCTAAACATCATTAAACATCACAGAAATGCAAATCAAAACCACAATGATACAGCACTTTATATCCACTAGGATGACTAAATAAAAAATACAGAAAAAAAATGATAAGAATGTGGAGAAATTTGAACCTTGATATATTACTGGTAGGAATATAAAATGGTGCAGATGCTGGAGAACAAAGCAAAACAGTTTGGTGGTTCCTCAAAAAGTTAAAAATAGAATTACCACGTGATTCAGCAATTCACTTCTAGTTACATATCCCACAAAGTTGAAAAACCCACTGCTATCAAGTCAATTCTGATTCATAGTGATTCAGTAGAACAGAGTAGACTACCCCAATAGGGTTTTCAAGGCTATAAATCTTTATAGAAGCAGACTGCCTCATCTTTATCCCATGGAGCAGCTGGTGGGTTCAGACTGCCAACCTTTTGATTAGTAGCAAAATGCTTTAACCACTGTACTACCAGAGTTCCTAAATTATTGAAAGCAGGGATTCAAATAAAACAAATTCTTGTACATGAATGTTCGTAGTAGTGCTATTCATAATAACTAAAAGGTGGAAACAACCCAAATGTTCACTGATGGATGAATGGCTAAACAAAATGAAGTACATCCATACAATAGAATGTTATTCAGCCATAAGAAGAAATGAAATGCAGTCATCCCTCAGGATCCACAGGGGCTTGCTTGCAGGACCCCCTCTCCCTCCAGCAGATACCAAAATCCAAGGATGCTCTAGTCCCTTATACAGAATGGTATAATATTGGCATATAATGTATGTATATCCTCTTGTATACTTTAAATCATCTCTACACTACTTATAATACCTAAGAAAATGTAAACGCTATACAAATAGTACTTATAGCTTCCTTTTAGCCTTCGAGGGATTGCTTTGACCACTTAATTGCTTTGATTTTTTTCTGAATAATTTTGGTCTGTGCTTGGTTGAATCTGCAGATGCAGAACCCGCAGATAGAGAAGGCTGACTGCATATGTTACAATGTGGATGAACCTCAGCAATATTATGCTGAACCAGACACAAAAGGTCACAGATTGTATAATCCCATTTATTTGAAATATATAGAATAGGGAAATTCGTAGAGACAGAGTTGCCAGCGACCAGGTGTAGTGGGCTGTAGGGGATGACTGCATAAGGGGTATAAGGTTTCCTTTTGGGGTGATGAAAATATTTCAAAACTTGATAAAGATGATGATTGTACTACATTGTTAATGTCCTAAATACCACTGATTTGTACTGTACACTTTAAAATGTTTAATTTTATGTGAATTTCCACCTCAGTTTTAAAAAGGAAGGAAACAGTGAGGCTAGTGTCAGATAATCAAACTAACTAGATTTTCCCCAGTCTGGGGGAACAACTGAAGTTAAAGATTCATCATCCTTTCTCTTAGAAATACATGACACTCAAACTGTAGTCCACAGACTGATAATGGTCTGCAAACTGTTATCAGTCCACAAGGAAGTAAGGGATTGTAATGTAAATCAACTACAACACTAAACATAACATTTAATTCAGCTCGTAGTTATTTATTTATTTTTGTAGCAAGACTTTCTCAATGAATGGAGCAGTGCATTGATTTACTTTCTCATGTAAACTTTGAATCCCATTGCACGTAAGCCTTTTGAACAACGCTGTTCTGATCTATCCCTCACCAGCCTCCCAGTGTGAGAAGAGACCTGCCATGCTTCTGCTTCTTTGTTGATCTTCGGGAGTCTCCCACCTGGCTCTCTGCCTCCAGTCTTGCCTTCCCCGCCCCCAATGCATTCTCTACACAGCAACTAGAATGAGCTGTCTAAAGCACAACTATGCTCATCTCATGTCACTTTCCAGTGGATCTCTGTTACTCTTAGAATAAAACCCCAATTCCTTCATCTAGGATAGTGGTTTTGCACTGCTTAGTTCCTTAATGCCTCTCTCCTTATCACTCTCCAAGTGTACCATTATTTTATTTTACTTCTAGGACTTTGCCTAAGCTGTTGCCCTGTGTGGAACACTGTTCTCCTGGGTAACTCCTACTCCTTCAAAGAAGCCATCTTTGAGACCCTCCCTGCCTAAGGATGGCCATGTACCGGGATTAATTACTCTAGTTTCAACTATATGAAGGGATTGCTCCCCAAATATCCTTCTTTCTTCCTTATCAATGGAATTCTTCATTTTGGTTAGGCCCAGAAGACAAACATTTCTCAGCCTCCCTAGCAGCCAGGTATGGCCATTTCACTAAGTTCTAGTCAATGGGATATAAATAAAAGAGCCATCTGGAAAATGTTCTTAAAAGGAAGAATACACACCTTTTTCACCATTCCTCTTGACTGGTGGGAGCTCTGGTGGCATAGTGCCTAAGGCATTTGACTGCTAACCAGAGGCTGGTGGTTCAAACCCACCAGCCATTCTTCAGAAGGAAGGTTGGGCAATCTACTTCTGTAGTGATACTACCTTGGAAACCCAAGGAGGAGTTGCTATGAGTTGGATCTGACTCGACGGCAGTGAGTTTGGTTTGTTTTTGGTTCTTGACTGCTAGTTGAAATGCGAATGTGATGGCTGGAGCTTGGGAACCCATCTTTGACTCCGAGGTAGAAGTCATATGCTAAGAATGGCACAACAGCAAGAAAGAAAATGCTTGGATCTGTGATCACTTTAAAGTCGCCCTGGACTGCCTATTTTCAGACTTACTTTATATGAAGAAGAAAATAAGCTGCTATCTTACCTAAACCAAAAACCAAACCTACTCATTGTGCCCTATAGGACAAAGTAGAACTGCCCTAAACGGTTTCCAAGGCTGTAAATCTTTACAGAAGAAGACTGCCTCATCTTTCTCCTCTGGAATGATTCAAACCATTGAGGGAGGGTCTCAAAGATGGCTTCTTTGAAGGAGTAGAAGTTACCCCGGAGAACAGTGGTTAGCAGCCAAATGCGTTAACTACTGTTCCACCAGAGCTCCTAGCTTGTCTAAGCCACTATTATTTTGGGGACTTTCTGTTAATCATAGTCAAATCTAATTCTAATTGATGCCAGTGCAAGCAACTGCACACTTGAAAGCAAGAAAGACATTTTAGTTACCTCCTTTAACAGGAAGTCTGGAGGTGGAGCTGTTCCAGGGTAGATTCAACAGCCTCCATCAGTGTCTCTGTGAGTTTTTGGTCTTCTCCTCATGATCACAATATGGCTTCAACAGCTCCAAATATCACATCCTCACATGGTAATATCCCAGGCAGAAGGATGAGGATGGGCTAGAAAAGGTGAAAGGTGTTCTCATATACCTCTGTCCTTTTACCTTACAGAAAAATCCTTCCCAGGAACTCCCAAGTAGACTTCCCATGAGATGTCACTGGCTGGAACTCTGGCTCCAAGGCATGCTGGAACAGCTGGTGTCTGTTTTTTTCAGTCATTCTGGTAGGAGGCAGGCAAAGAAGAGGGGAATGGCTGGTGGTAAGGCAAGCACTGGCATCTTCCATACTGTCTCTCTGTGTAGTGCTGTTTCTGAAACTGGTATCAGTGGTTTACTTGGCTCTCTCCTGAGTGGGAGGTTTTCTGGAAGGAGGAGGTGGTGATTGGGGCTAGGAGACAGCAGAACAGAGGTCTGGATGCACAGGTTAGGATGCAGCATCTGGAGCCTAACCACTTGGGTTCAAATCCTGGCTGTGTTCCTCTGCTGCGGCAAAGGCAACATCTCTGTGCTACATCATTAAGACGAGGCTAATGCTGCTGCTGCTGCTGCTGCTTTTTTTTTTTTAAATTGTGCTTTAGGTGCAAATTTAGCAGAAATTGTTTTACATTTAATATTCCATGTACATTTTGTTTCACTCCCCAATTACCATCCCCAACCCTAACCCACTCTCCTCCTCTTCCTTCCCAGTTACCCCCCCCATGCCCTTCTTAGTTATGCACTCCTGTGTGTCCTGCTTTTCCTCTGTGTGAATGTTTCCCCTCTGACGCCCCATAGCCGATTGCTCCAAGGGATGTACCTCTGTAGAGTAGGTGGGTGCATCGCCCTGGGTTGAGTGGTCTGCATGTATGTCTTATTTACTATTGGGCTGAGAGCCAGCCCTTGGGAACGAGTTTTATCCCAGGCCCAAAGTGTATCCAAGGGCCATACTCTTGGGGGTCCCACCAGACTTCATCTGACCAGTAATTCTGGTCATTATTGTGTTTTTGGATTTTGTTCCATGTTTTTCTTCCCACTCGCTCCAGGATCTCAAGTTTTGATTCCTTCCAGAGTAGTCGGCATTGGTAACTGGGCACCATCTAGTTCTTCTGGTCTCGAGGTCCACCATGTCCTAGGGGTGATCGTTTCCAAATGTCCCTGTTTTTTTTCACTTGTTTGCTTCCGACATAAGAGACCATTAGCTGCATCTTAGATGGTCGCTTGAAAGCTTCTAAGACAAGAAGGTGGTTGTTTGCAGATTAAATGAGTTTGTACGTGTAAAACACTAAAAGCACTGGTTCTCAAACTTGGCTGTGCTTTGGGAATGGACTTTGTGGGAAGTTTTAAACATTTTCGGTGCATGCCCTACCTGTAGACACTTGGATCTAATTGGCCATAGGTATGGCTTGAGCATTGGAAGTTTTAAAACCTCCTTAGTCAATTGTAGAAGTCTCTGGGTGGTACAAATAGTTAACATATTTGGCTGTTAACTGAAAAGTTGGAGGTTGCAGTCTACCTTGGAAAAAAAGCATGGTGATCTACTTCTGAAAAATCAGCCACTGAAAGTCCTATAAAGAAAATCTTCAGACACACATGGGGTCACCATGAATCAGAATCAACACCACAGCAACTGGTTTAGTTAATTCTAATGTGTGGCCAAGAACAGTGCCTGGCCCAGAGCATACTTCCAATAAACATTAGCTCTTACTATTTTTGTTCATCATTGTGGCCCCAGTTCCTAGCCTGAAACCTGGTAAGTAGTGGGCCTTCAAGGATTATTAAACTGAAGAATAAAAGTTTTGGAGCAAGAAAAAGTAGTTGAGGTCATTTAGTCTACACCTGGGCATTGGTATTGCTACTCTGCCCACTAGGTTGCTGCCTTCATTGGAACACCTCCTAAGGATGCTGCCTTCCAGACTGACCCTTTCTCCAAGGGTCTATGCAGAACACGACCCCCTCCTCCATTTTGCACAGGGAGGATTAAAAAAAAAAAAAAAAAAGAGGAAGATTTTCATAGCTCTCAAGAAACTTGTGGAGGCGACATGCACACATCCAACTCAGGCTGCTGTCCCTCCAGTCTCTCATCTGGCCACCAGCTTTAATCCCAGCTGCAGTATCCTTGGGGGAGGTGTCACAGGCCTTAAAGGGGCCACTGCCCTTTTTTGGGTGCCATGGTGGCTGGGTGGTGTGGATTTCTGCTGCAAACATGGTCCATCTGGGAGAAGCCCAGGTGCCATGTTTTGAACAGCTCTGAAACTTAAAGCTCAGAAGGCTTTGAAATGCAAATATTTTGAAGGAAACATAAGGTAAACATGAGTGCTTGTTTCTCCCTGATGAAAACAATATGCTGTTTGTTCTGAAATGTAAATAGGGCCTAGATCGCTTTTAAAGAAAGCCATCTCATATTTTTAGGTTCAGGGTAATGCAGCTCTTAAAAATATGTGCATCGGGAGCCTTCCCGCCTTGTTTGAATCCACACTTCCATTCTCCCCCTGGATGTCCCTCATCCTAGGCCTTGCTGTCTTCTCAACATAAATATTCTAAATCTACCTCCCCTCCTCCCAATCTGGAATGCCACACTCCCCCTCTACAATCCTAATCTAATTTTTTCAATACTTTTGGAGTACTTGGGAGTTCCTTTTGGATAGAATCCGGGGCAAAAAAAAATCTATAGCCAAAGGCATTTCACTGACTTGAAAGAGATTTTATGGTGCATTGAGTGCTAATCAACTTTAATAAGTATTTAATGCAGGAAGGAGACTTTGCCCCAGACCTGAAGCCTGGCCACGTGTGCTTATGGCCCCCTGTTGGTCATGGGAGAAAGGACAGCTGCTGGGTTCTGGTGGTTTGGGTGGGCCCTGCGAGTGACAGCTGCAGAGAAACGAATAATTAGAGATTTCAACCCTTGATAATGAGTAGCTCCATGATCCTTCTTGAAGCCATTAGGAGCATCTATCTTATTAATGATCCGCCCGACAGCCAAGGGGCCCAGGCGCCTGGCTCCTCTTGGATGGGGCTCTCTCCCTCCGTATTTGTGCACAGAAGTGAAGAGGTGGAAGCTGGTCATTTTTCATTCCTCTTAGTGGTTGGGGCTTGGGCTAATCTGGAGAGCTTCCATCCATTCCCTGAGCACCTATTCACACTGAGCACAGCTACTTCCTCCAGCAAAGCAGAGCACAACACACACAGCCTTTATTGTGTGCCCACCTGTGCCAGGGAGGTGCTCTCACCTACAGTGTCATCTCTTTTTCTCTCCCTGCCACTCTGCCTGGATGTGCTATCATCATCATATTTGTGCAGAAGTCTGCTGAGAGGGGTTCAGAGTCTTGTCCAAGTTCACATAGCTCCTACGAGCCAGTGCCAGGACTGGAATGCCTGTCTTTTGGTGGGTCTTCTCAGTGCCCCATGCTGTCCCTATGGAATGCATTCAAGGAAATAACAGCCCTTACTGGCTGAATTTTCTGAGAGGCAAAGGCCAAGCCGGAAATTGCAGACTGAATGTCTACAAGCTGCATCTGGTTCATAAATATGAGTCTATTTGACCTGCACATGTATTAATAATTGGGAAATATCCACATAAAATTCTGGATTTACTGACAATTTGGAAGGCTTGGCCACACTAAATTTATAGTCCCCACACAACTAGAACTCAGAGGCAGCTTTTTTTTTTTTTTTTTTTAGACAGTGTGCCACAGGCCCCATCACTCCCTATTGCCCTTTGCTTTGCCTGCTTTTGTTCATTTAAATTACCTGGCTGTCCCCATAAGTGGGTGAGTTTATGACCTCATAAATCAGAGTAAATCATTTAATAAATTTTCCAGGATATAAAGCAGGTAATAGGGAATTTTATGGTGTTGGCATGGACCTGGAGCCTCAGTCACTTGAACCCCACCTTCTATCCCGGTAGTCCTATAAAGCATGTAGAAATCCTAGATCCCCACAGAACACAGTTTGCAAACATTTTTCGTCAAGGATAAATAAGCAGCAACATCCACCACCCCCATGAAGCCAAGAGACAATGCCCTACCTGGAGCCAGCATCTTGAAGATCAAGAATATCAGAGCTTGAGAAGTGCTTAGAGGTCATCATCATTCTGAGAGTGATATAGAAGCCCAGCAAGGACTTGGCCACATTCGTTTAGAAAATGAGTGGCTGAGTCAGCACTTAAACACATAGTTTGGATCTACTTGTCATTTCTGAATGTATTTCTAGAAGAACTTCAACTGTGTAGCTGCTGATATGTGCCCAGAGCTCCAGTTCCCCACCCCAAGCCTCACACCAGATTCTGTCTCCCATTGTGGCTCACAAGCTTTTTGGGAAATGAAGACTAGCTCCCATTCACCAAGTAAACAGCTGGTTTCTGGGGGGTGGTGCCTCTGAAAATGGGTTTGATCCATATTTGGAGCATCTTTAACATGTGGAACATCTTCCTGACATATTTACTTAACTGGTGATATCATTTAAACATTACTTTTACATGGATGTATATTGTTGTTAGCTGTCGTCGAGTTGGCTCCCAACTCATGGCAACCTCACGCACAATGGAATATATGCTTCCTGGCCCTGTGCCATAAACCAAACCAAACTCATTGCCAACAAGTTGATTCTGACTCATAGCAACCTCCCTTGGGTTTCCAAGGCTGTAAATCTTTACAAAAGCAGCCTGTTTCATTTTTCTTCTGCAGAGTGGCTGGTGGGTTTGAACCACTGACTTTTTGGTTAGCAGCCAAATGACTTAACCACTACACCTTGCCTCCTTGTCATGTGTCATATGCACATATAAAATAGAAGAAAGCACATTTACTTGAGTCTTCAAAATAAAACAAGAGACTTGAAAGGGATTTGGGGGCTATAATGTTGCTTTTGATAATAGCTCCTGATGATTTAGGTCATCAGACTTTTTCCTGTAAAGGGCCAGAGCATATATTTTTAGGCATTTTAGGCTTGTGGGCCAGATGGTCTCTGTTGCAACAACTCAGTTCTGCTGTTGTAATTCAAAATCAGCCACAGACAACATGTAAAGAATGAATGTGGCTGCGTTCCAATAAAATTTATTTACAAAAACAGGTGGTGGGCTGTTTGGGCTCATAAGTCATAATTTGCTGACCCTTGCTCTAGGTCAGTGTGGGTATTCTGTTTTGTCTTTAGAGGTCCCTCAGTAGACAGATCAGAAACACAGTATTTGGGGTGGATTGGCAAGTGGTTTCCCTTCACTTGTCAACTCTGGTCCATTGGCAATGTCTGCCTTGAGAGCTATGCTGTAGATTTTGAGTCTGGGTCCAAGTTCACTGGAAAGCAGTACTATAGTCAATTGGTAATGTCTGCCATGTAGCGGCCATCCTAAGGGAAAACCTCTGTTATCTGGCATCTATTTTCCATATAATGTTATTTTATTCTCCCAAATTTTGCTTTCTAACCTGTGATCAATCTTCATGACTTTTCTAAGTCTATGCTAAGTTCAACTCATACTAACTGTTGGAGGAGAAGGTAGGAGAAAAGCTTCCATTACTAAGAAACATATCTTCCCAACTTGCTTTTAAATTTCAGGAGAGCAGCAGTGCAGATCACCATGCCCAAGAACTCAGAGGAGGAGAAGGATATAAAGCAGCCTCACCCAGTTTGGCCTTTACCATTCACTTGGAGTTAAATCTGCAAGAGGTGAGGGATCATAAGTCAGCCAGGGCATATAGAGGTCATCTAGACAGGCCGGGGACAGCCTCCCTGAGGGTGAGAGGGCTGCAGAGAGAAGCAGAGATGAGAGATGGACAGAGAAGGGCCTGTTCCAATTCTAGTTCCTGCTGTTCTGAGATCCAGCTGCTTTCTGTCTTTCCTCAATTTGATCATGCTAAAGTTTTTGAAGGAGAGGCAGGATGGGAGTAGGCAGAGGGGAAAGGAAGGCATATCAGAAAGCAAGGTGTGGAGTGGGGCACATGGATGTGATAGAAGAGCCTTGGGGAGGTAAGGCAGAGGCCCCAGCCTGACACCTGATTCTGGAGAGTGTGTGGATCCAGGTAGAGCAGTAGCAGTGGGAGCCACTGTAGTCCCCAAGTAGGAGGGTGACATGGGGTTATCTGTATTTCAGGCAGCCAGGCTGAGGAGGATATAGGAGGAGGTGTTCCTGTTTGATGAAGCCCGGCTACTGAAGGGAAATGACGCCCACCCTATGTATAATCTCTGGTCCATCATATAAGAGAAGCTGGATTACACTTAGCTTTCTACCTTCTATTCACCAAGCAATGAACCAAATTGGAGTCCAGTAAGATGTGACAGCATCTACAGCAGTCTTGTGGTGGGAGCAAAAAGGATAATAACTTTTAGAGGATGGAGGATGTTTATAAAAACAGAGATCGTTTATAAAAACAATCAAGGTTCTCCAGAGAAACAGAACCAATAAGATTCCTCTCCTTTCTCTGTATATGTAAATTTCCAGATCCTTAAAATAAATATATTTTTTTAAAGATTATATCTCTATCTATCTATCTACCTAAATATCTATCTAACTAACTATAAACTGACTACCTTTGAGTCTATTTGACTCATAGCAACCCCTCCTTGGGTTTCTGAGGCGGTATCTCTATGGAAGTAGATTGCCCAATCTTCCTTCTAAGGAATGGCTGGTGGGTTTGAACCAGCAGCCTTCTGGGTAGCAGTCAATACTATAGACAGACATTTATTTTAAGGAATTGGCTCACTTGTTTGTGGGGAATGACACACCCAAAATCCATAGGCTAGGTAACTGGCCATAAACTCCAACAGTCTTATGTCCAAAATTGGTGGGCCAAGTGGCAGGAGGATAACTATGCTCTAGTCTTGAGGCAGAATCCTCCATCTGGAAACCTCAATTTTCACTCCTAAGGCTTTCAACTAATTGAAAGTCTTCACATTACACAAGGTGATCACATTTACTGACTGCAAATGTAAACCAAGTGTCAACACTTCCATAGCAAGCAAATACCACTAGAAATAGTATTTGACCAAACTGCTGGGTTTCATTGCCCAGCTAAGTTGATATATTATATTAACTGTCACAGGGGGTGTGAGCAGAGAAAGTGAGCAGAGATTTTTCAGATCTCCTTGTTGGGATTTATACACATTAATGCAAGGAAGGAGTATGCCCACCTGGAGCTTTGCAGTCCACTTGGCTGACAAGAGCTGGTGTTCTGATTGAGGTCTTTAACCAATGAAGAAGCACTTGCCAAACACCATTCTGGTGATGTTTATGTGGATGACCCATTTAACTCTGGGAGGGAGGGAGTACTATGCTCATCTAATAGAGGAGAAAACCAAGGTGGGGGAGAAGTTAAGTGACTTACCATAGCTATTAAGTGGCAGAGTTCACTTTTTTATTGTTGTAAAAATATAGATAACACAGTATTTGCCGTTTCAACATTTTTCAGGTGCACACTTCAGTAAGACTAATTATGCCAGTTATCTTGTAAAACCATCAAATATATCCATTGGCAACTTTTTCATCCTCATAAACAAAAATTCAGTGCTACCTAAACAATGACTCCTCCTTTTCCCTTTCCCTCCCACCCCTGGCAACCATCATTCATCTCTAATCTTTATACATTGTCTATTCCAGGTATTTCACATTACTGGGATCATACAGTATTTGTCTTTTTGTGATTGACATTTCATGCAGCATAATGTTTTCAATCTTCATCCATATTGTTCTTTTAAAAGGAGTTTGAATCTAGATCCAGAGCAGTTTCTAGTAAAACCAGTTAATTCACTTACCAGATGAAGAATAGACAGGAATAGTGAAAGGGAGATGAATGGATTTGCTGGTGATACCCTAGGAATATTTTCTCTGCTTCAACTTCTGCACTACTGTGGACATCTACCCTGTGTAATTACTTCACCTGTGATATTCCCTTCTTTTAAACATCTACTGTCCTCTAGAGGTTACTCTCCTCCTTGCTTCCACCAATAGACTCCTGCAGATTCTGCCTTCATTTCTCTGGTCTTGGTTGATTGGTTGAAGGTGGACACCTGACTCAAGCTGACCAATCATAATGTTTTTTACTTATGGCCATAGGCAATTGGTCAGGGGTGGGTGTCACATCCAAACTGGGTCTATCACAGGCCTTGCCTGAGATTTCTCAAGATAGAACTAAGAATCTCCAGCTCTCTCCACAGTGCAGGTTCCAGGATGGTAGAAGCCAGGAGCCTCAGTCTCCGTGCTTCCCCCATGTTGAGGAGGTGGCTTGCAGGGACAGGGAATGAACCCTGTGTGGATAGAAGTAGAGATGAAAGTGACAGACAAGGGCCTGTTCCAATTTTAGTTGCTGCTGTTCTGAGATCCATCTGCTTTCCGTCTTTCCTCAATTTGATCATCTACCTTCTTTTGGATTCTGTGAGTGAATAAATTCCCCTTTTGGCCTCAGCTTGTTTGAGTTGGGTTTCTGTCACTGGTAACATGAGTCCTGATCACACATGACCCTTGTGGAGGCATTTGCCATTCATAAGAACATGAAATATTTACAGGATTCATTCTATGTGCATGGCATTCCCATAGCCACAGGAGGGCTGGGTTGGGGAGGGCAGAGAAAGGAAGTTCTATCGAGAGATTTGAGGTGCAAATGGGGCCCATCTAGAGAGGATGGGTTGGTTTGAACTTATCAGAGACTCTCAGGATGTCAACTAGCCTGCTGCGTATCTGGGGTTGGACTTATGACCTTAAAGCTGATCTGATTCTAACATATTATGACCTCACCTTGGAGGGTGGACGTGAGCATCTCCAAATCTCAGGGAAGGGATTTCCTCACTGCTTGAGCCAGAGCAAGGTCAGTTCACCCTGTGTTAATGGGAATATCCCAAGTGCCAAGAACAGTGACTATACATATGAGGAGTTCCATGATGTGAGCTGAATGAATGAATGCTCAGAGCCTCTGAGCTCACACCTGCTTAAACTGCTGGGAAGGAGGCATCCTCTCCTAAAGGTGTCCTAGTATTCTACTCTCTTCCCAAAGCCTGCACTTATTTTCCTTCTCCCTAACCCTCAAGGAGGAGAACACACAAGAGGAGAGTCAAGGCCAAGAGTGGCCCCTCTCTACCACTAAGCGAGACCTTGCTCTTTGTTCAGGCCAAGGCTCTGCTTGAATCTTATTCTGTCTGCCCTCCAGCCCACAATCAATGTCAATCCCTCTCTGTCTGTCTGTCTCTCTCAATATATCTGCCCTCAACACACACCCACACATGCATATGCAAAACCTATACTGTCTTTGGCACTCACTGTCTCAGAAGGCTCTCAGTAAATATTTGCTGAATGCATGTGGAATGAGTGAGATTAAACAGACATACTTATCTTGCTCCAGCCTCAGTGAGATGATTTGCTTTTAAGGAACTCAGAAAGCCATTTAGGGGAGGCAGACACCTCAGGGACCAGAATGAAGAGTTTACCAAAGTGCCGGAACAGGTGGAGGTTGAGTGTGCCATGGGTGCACCAGAGAGGGAGTACACCTTGGGGGCTGGAAAGGGCTTCCCAGGAGGGGACATGTGCACTGGGAATGATGAGTTGTGTACCTGGTCAAGAGAGATCTCTCTGTCATTATGAATTCAGAATTCAGTGTGGCAGGAAGAAATTTATTATCCCAAAGCAGAGGTGGGGTAGCTTCAGGATTGGTTTATTCATCAGTTCTGTGATGTCACAGGAGACATCACTCTCTTCTTCACTCTATTATCCACAATGTTTCTTTTATTCTACAGGCAAAATATGGCTGTCAGCAATAATGGGAGCCATGTGTGTTCTTGTTCCCATCTAGTGGGAAAGAGAGAAATCACTTCCCCCAACCCACTCCAATGGATTTTATTTGGATTGGGGGGCCTTGGGAGAAGACCCTGCCCCTGGACCAATAACAGACACCATGGCAATGCCTAGTGTCGATTGGTTTAGAGTAATGGGACCACCCCTGGCTTGTGGGTTTCTGTGATGCTGGAAGTTATGCCACTGGTATTTCAAATACCAGCAGGGTCACCCATGGTGGACAGGTTTCAGCAGAGCCTCCAGACAAGACAGGTGCTTCAGGCTGTCATGGCCACTGCCTTTCTCTGAGCCTCTTCCAGACCTCGACCTGCCTAGTTCCACCCACATTTGTATAAGCCCCCCAAGTCCAAATCCTACAGTCATCCCCTCATTCCCTTAACACTTCCTCATCTATCTCAACTCATCATTGATCATGAGGTGTAATAGCTCATGCTGATTCTCAGAGAAACTGTGCAGCGTGGTATGATGAGCACAGATGTTGAGTTCAAATCCTGGCTCCATCCCCCCACCAGCTGGGTCAGTATTCCACCTCTCTGTGACTCAGTTTTCTCTTCCTCTGGGAAATGGAAATACTAATGGACCTCACTTCTCAGAGTGGTTGGAGGATGGACAAGAATTGACAAGGTAGCTCACTTCGAACATTATCCGGCACATAGTAGGTGCTATATCAAGGTTAGCTGTTATTGTTATCACCTGCTAGCTATATTCCAGGCACTATCCCAAGTGTTTCCATAAGTGTTCATTCATTTAATCCTCCTGACCAACCTATGAGAGTGGTGCAGTTATTAACCCCATTTACTGAGTAACAGAGAGGTGATTAGGTTAGAACATATGAAATTGCTAGTTTTGTACGTCAAAAATAGTTCTCCGTAAGCAATTTCCTGTGGATGACAGCGAGTTAGACAGTGAGTCTCAAAGCAGGGCAATGAGCCCAAGCTACGTAGCCTTCATGCTCACCAAACTCCTACTGCGTGCATGGTGGCAGAACTCACAGAAAGATGGTACTTCCTTGTTATAGCACTTATTGCATTACAGTGGGGCTGCTTACCTTACCAATGCAAGGGGTACATAGAAGAGGGAGCAACAGACTATTTTAAAAGCCTCCTCCAGCTTCTCACCTTTGTTAATTCCTTCAGTATCTTACATAGACACCACCTCCTCCAGGATGCCTTCCCTGACCTCACCAGCCAGAGGAATCAATATGTGTGGGGATGCAGAGGCAAGACAGGGCCTGGCTAACTTGGAGGACAGTGGAAATATTCCTGTGGCTTGAGTGTCAGATGCATTTGTAGGGAGAGGCTGGAAGGAGGGACCCGAGCTACACAGAAAGGTCTCAGGAATACGGGGGAGTTTGGATTTTGGCTCCACTGCTTCCAGCTCTTCTTACCCCTGAAATGTCCCTGAAATTTGCTATCTTGCCTGACTTGGGCCTGTTGGGAGGGGGCTTCTTGGTGAAGGTACGTCCCAGGGGCACATCTCAGGAGGTGGGAGAGTTTGGGAACCTGGTCGGCACCATAGAAACTACCTCTTGCTCATGTGCCAAGTCCACAGGGCTCCAGTAGCGTGACTGAGCTCTTGCCCTGTACTCTGTGCTCTGGTGGTCCCACTTTTTACCTCTCATTTGCATCCTCTGGACCTAACCTACCTTCCTGAGCCCCAGCCCTCAACTTTGCTCCTGGAAGTGCCATCCCAGCCCAGCCTCCACTGCTGCCTGACTTGGGCTCCCATTCCCTTCGGCCTCTCAAGATAACTTTACTTCTCTTGGCACATTCTTCCCCAATGCCTTCCCTGTGTTGGTCCTGCACTGAGCTCAGACTCTGGGCTCCCTCTTGTCAGAGGTGGGGGTCAAACAGAATGTAGCAGAAGCAGGTTCTCTCTGAGGGCTTCCCCAGGCTGCCTACGATAACTAGGGGGACAAGATGTCCCTTTTCCCATCTTGCCTGTGTGGTTAAGAGCATGGACTTTGGGGGTGAGCTACCAGGCTCTGTCTCTTCCTAACCAGTTTCTTTCTCTGTAAAACTGGGATTAAACAATGCCTACCTCATAGGCAGGGGGCATTAGTGGTTGAGTGGTTGAATTCTCACCCTGCATGAGGAAAGCCCCAATTTAATTCCTGGCTAGTGTACCTCATGTGGCCCCCTAAGGGGACTGGTCAGTTTTGCCATCACACTAGGCTGAAAAGGGCCAATCCCAGATCCAGGGAGGACCTCACTACTATCAAGAAGGACCAGGAGCAGAATGAGTCCTGTGGACCCAGGGTTCCTATGCTGAGAACCTCTTAGGCCCAGGGGACAGAGCTGTAACACTGGTGATCGAAGTTGCATGAGACAGCAGTGACATAGGACAGGCAAGGCAGATGGCTACAGTTGGGTGACTGACCCACAGAGTGAGAGAGCTGAGTGCTTTTGGGAAGGAAGCTTCTTGGTGGAGTGGGGTGCCTCCAGGCACTTATCAAAGGAGCTAAAGAATGAGCTGTAACTCTTGTCTAAGTAGGGGAGAAGTCAGTAGCAGCAGCCAAGGAGATGCTGTCCTGACCAAAAATCTTGATCTTGAGTTGTTCCTGTTACTTCCGATTTGATCCTGATCCTGAATTGGAAACTGTTACCTTCCTAGTAAACCCCATAACTGAGAAAAACAAACAAACAAAAAAAGATTTCAGCCAAGAGAACATTATGGGGGTGCTCTATCCTATTGAATGGGGCCACTATGAGGTGGAAACAATTCAATGGCATCCAACAACAAGAAAACAACAAGAATGGTAATTCCATGTTTAACTTTTTCAGGAATCAGTTTTTCCCAGCAGCTGCACCATTTTACATGCCTACCAGCAATGGAAGAGGGTTCTAATTTCTCCACATTCTTGCCAATACTTTTATTTTCCATTTTTTTTTTTTTTTGTTGTTGTTCATAGCCATCCTATGAACAAAAGGCCATTCTCTGCACTCATCCAAGTACTCACATGTATTTACTGAGCACATGAGGCCAGGCCCTGGGCAGCCCCTAGGGACTCAATGGTGAGTCCCTGAGACATGGCCCCTGTGTTTCTTGTCCTCCCATTCAGACCTCCAGAGACAGGGAGCTATGCAGTCACTGTCCTCCTCTAATCAGCACCAGGCCCACCCTATGATCATCTATTGTGTGATGTTAAGGTTATGTGTCAATTTGGCTGGACCTGGTTTTTAGTGGGGATGACGTGGTATCTCCTGGAGGTTTTGATCTGCAGTTCCTTTATGGTTAATCCTATATTCCTTCTTGCAAGTGGTGTCAGGGGGCCCAGTGCATCCAGCACTTATCACTTGATAATCTGCTCTGTGCCTGGAGCTTCTGCACACCCAAACCCCTGCCTCCAGTATTTAGACCTCCTAACAAAGGAAAGAGAGAGAGGGAAGTCTAGTCAGCCTCATGAGACAGGGGGATGAGCTGAGAAGGTGAAGCAAATCCATGCCCAGAGTTAAGATTTCAAACCCTGACCTCTGACTTCTGTTCAGAGCCCTTTCCCCTCACCCCTCTCCTTCTCATATCCTCAAAAGCCTCTGTTTGGGATCTTTACTTGGCTCACGTCTTACTATAATCTACTGAGGAAACACCAAGGAACTCTTGTGGTGCAGTGGTTAAGTGCTTGGCTGCTAACCAAAAGGTTGGTAGTTTGATCCCACCAGCTGCTCCATGGGAGAAACATGAAGCAATTGGCTTCTGTAAAGGTTTACAGCCTTGGAAACCTTGTAGGGCAGTTCTGCTCTGTCCTGTAAGGTCACGATGAGTCAGAATTGACCCAATGGCAATGAGTCTTTGGTAAGGCAATACCAGTGAGCACTGATGGTTCAGTGCTAGAGTTCTTGCCTTCCACGTGAGAGACCTGGGTTCAATTCCTGGCCTGTCAGTGCTGGCTTGCATGTTGCTATAATGCCGAATAGGTTTCTATAGAGCTTCCAGACTAACACACACCAGGAAGAAAGGTCTGACAATTTACTGATAGGTAGTTAGCTGTGCATTAGCAGGCTATTGTTGGCTGTAATCTTTATGGGTTACAGGTCTTTCTCCTGCAGAGTCACTGGGTGCATTTGAACCATTAACCTTTCAGTTAGGAGTGAGTGCTTCACCATTTGTGCCACCAGGGCTTCTAGAGTGGAACTGCCCCATAGGGTTTCCAAGGCTGTATTCTTTATGGAAACAAATTGCCAGGTCTTTTCTAACCTTTTGGTTACCCATTCAGTGCTTATCTATTGTACTACAATATGACCCAGCAATTCCATTCCTGGGTATATACTCAAAAGATTTGAAAGCAAGGACTCTAAACAAGTTATTTGTGCAGCAAAATTCACTACAGATTATTCACAAAGGTTAAGAGGTGAAAACAATTCTAGTGTTCAACAGATGAACTGATAAACAGAATGTATTAGATTATCTCCATACAATGGAATATTATTCATTCATTAAAAGGAATGAAGTTCTAATACATGCTATGACATAGACGAACCTTATAAACAGCATGCTGAGTGAAATAAGCCAAATACAAAAGGACACATATTGCATGATCTCACTTATATGAAATATCTAGCATAGGCAAATGCCTAGAGACAGAATGTAGATTAGAGGTTACCAGGGGCTTGGAGGGGGAATGAAAAGTTATTGCTTAGAATATTGAGTTTCCCTTTGGGATAATAAGGAGCTCTGGTGGTGCTGTGGTTAAGGCATTGGGCTGTTAACCAAAAGGTAGGCGGTTCAAACCCACTAGCTGCTCCACAGGAGGAAGATGAGGCAATCTACTTTCATAAAGATTTACAGCCTTGGCAACCCAATGGGTGTCGCTATGAGTTGGAATCAAGTTGATGGCAGTGAGTTTGGGGTAATAAAAAAGTTTTGGAAATAGAGTGTAGTAATGATTGTACAACATTGTGAATGTAACTATTGCCCTGGATTGTACACTTAAAAATGGTTAAAGTGGCAAATTTGAAGTTGTATATATTTTACAACAATAAAATTAAGAGAAAAAAAAAGGAAGCAGCAGCACAGGACAGCAGGGCCTGGAGAGCACAGCTCTTGGTAGAGTCTTGTGTGGGGTGGAGCATCAACTGAGGATTTGGCGAGATGACAAGTTGGCACCTCCAA
The DNA here is from genome assembly GCF_000298275.1 of Orycteropus afer afer. Classification (NCBI taxonomy): domain Eukaryota; kingdom Metazoa; phylum Chordata; class Mammalia; order Tubulidentata; family Orycteropodidae; genus Orycteropus; species Orycteropus afer. The sequence goes on along the minus strand of NW_006921639.1, from coordinate 11,848,666 downwards.
GTCCTGATGCCAGTCAGCGCCCTATTTGTATCCTGGGACTGGTGCTGTTTGTGAAGTGCAACTTGTCCCCAGTGAGCATCTGTTTTGTTTCCTCAGCACCAGCCCCTCAGGAAATTCCCAGCAGACCTTCTGTGTGTGCTACAAAGCGCCTCCTGCCCAGCTCACTGCAAACAGCCTGGCAGCAGGGGAGCCTTGCTCAGAATCCTAAAACAGGCTTCATTTAGGTGCGTTAATTAGTGCTCTCATCAGGGGAATGGAGGGAATGGAGACGAGTGGTGGGCAGTGCAGGAGTGGGCTGGGGCAGGGGCTCTATGGAGGTGGCGCAGCCTGGTTTCAGGGGTCCCTGGTTGCTGCGGCAGACAGTGCAAAATGAACTGCATCTGTCTGCACAGGTCTCTGAGGAGGCTTGCTTGTCAGTTTGCAGGTGGGCTCGGCACCTTATTTCTCAATCAGCATCCCTGGCACTTGGTGGGCTGGGAGGATTGGGTGTGGTCCCTAAGACAGCCTTTGGATAAATGTCCTCATGTTGCATCAAGAACAGAAGGCTAAGAGGACCTTTGCTGTGTAGACATATAATGTGATCTCAGGCCATTCTCTTCACTCTTTCAAGTACTCACATGTTATTTACGGAGCACATGAGGCCAGGCCCCGGGCAGCCCCTAGGGACTCAATGGTGAGTCCCTGAGGCATGGCCCCTGTGTTTCTTGTCCTCCCATTCAGACCTCCAGAGACAGGGAGCTATGCAGTCACTGTCCTCTAATCAGCACCAGGCCCACCCTATGATCATCTATTGTGTGGTGTTAAGGTTATGTGTCAATTTGCCTGGGCCTGGTTTTGAGTGACTGAGCAGCTGGATGTAGTTAATCCCCTTGGTGAGATTGGTAATCAACTCCATGGTGGAATTTACTGGAGCATCTGAGTAGCTGCCTTAGGGATGTGGTCTGCTTCCAGTATATAAGCAGCAGCTTTGAGGAAAGTCTTAAGCTTTTGGCATGCTTGAATCCTGCCATGTAGCCAAGTCATTGTTCAGTAGCCTGCCATGTTGACTGCCAGTCTTGGGACTCTTAACGGTCTTGAATTTGTGGCCTACTGTGTTGCTTGATAATTTTAGGACTGTGCCATTTTACTTGTCAACTTTGGGTTTGTCAGCCTCAGCAGCCAGCAGCTGCCTGAGTGGGCTTCAGTGGGCCGAGAACAAGAAGGAGAGCTGAAGCCCAAAGTTGAGGGGTTTTCATCCAGTGCCTCAAGCCTGTCACTTTGAACTTGGGCTTCTAAATTCCAGAACTGTAAGAGAATAAACTCCTGTTTGCTAAAGCCATTCCATCTGTGGTATTTTTCTGTTAGAGCAGCCCTAGGTAACCAAAACATATTGCCACCCCAAAACTCAGTGACTAAAAACCAAAATTTATCACCATCACTTATGCTTCTGTGGGCCAACAGGGGTTACTGGGCAGCTTGCACTTCTGGTCTCAATGTGATTGCAGTCAGGTGTCCTCTAGGCTGATGTATCAGCGTGTTGAGTGGTCTGTATGTCCCAGATGGCTCCCTCATGTGGCTGGCCTGAGGCCATGGACTAGAACACCTATACATGGCCGCTTCATGTGGCATGGTGGTTGGGTTCCCAGAGGGAGTATCCAGAGATAATTCCAAGGGACCCAGGCAGAAGCTTCATGGCCTAGCCTGAGAAGTCTCAGAGCATCACTTCCACTGCATTCTTCGATTCTTCGGCCAGCAGGCCCAAGTGCAGCCCAGGTTCAAGGAAAGGCGATAAGACTACTTCTGGATGGGAAGCAGGCAAGGTCACGCTACAGAGGAGCACGTGGCATTAGCATCTCTAGTGTTGACAAGGCTGCAATGATGTCAAAGATGCTGGGAAAATTCCCAGTTCTTCTTCATCCCCAAGCTGTTGGCCAGTGCCTGAAATCCCCTTATTATTGCTCTACTGCTTTAGTTTAAATCCTAGAGCCTTCCAATGCTAATCCCCCTGGAAGGATAATGCATTAAGATGTTATTAACTGCTTACCCTAGTCTGAGTGAAGTCCAACGTCTCTCCTGAGAGTCTGTTTCAATGGGAGGGAGAGTGTGGGGCTATGAGGCTGCCTGCAGGAGTGGAAGAGGAGAGGGTGGGGACCAAAGCTGGTCTATAGCCTCGGCTACTCCCCATCTTCCCAGATGGAGCATGCTGGTGGGATTGGAAAATAGAAACTATAGAAACACAGTACTTGGCACAGGACAAGCCCCATTGCCTGAGGCTGAGCTTCCCCAAGCCCAGTGGCAGCTCCAGAGAATTCTGTCTCCAGCGAATGGAGTTCATCCCTGGCACAGACATAGGCACGTTCATTCTCCTCCTCAGCTTCCCCAACACTTGAACACTTGGCCAGCTTCCTCAGGGCTCCTGGGAGAGCTGTTTTTAGTTCTGGGCTCCAAATGTGAGGAGTAGCATCAACTGATTGACATGAAGCCAGAGCAGGCAGCCAAGGTGAGTGGGGAGGAGGTCTTGCTGCCTAATGCAGCAGAAGCAAGCTCCCTGAGGGGAGGAGAGCCTGGAGACTGGAGGGCCAACATCAACTCTGGGGTGCAAGTCAGCCTGAATATGTCACTGGGCTCTGCCCAGTGGTTCTAATTCTCCTCTTGGGATTGTCCAATTCCTGGGAAGGTAAAGAGTGGCTCAATATGAGCAGTTCTGATGGGTAGTGAATACCATCACTGGAGGTGGCTGACACCAGGGTGAATGAAGCTGCCTACCCTTGGCTCTGCAGAGAGATCCCCACAGAAGGAGAAGGCACTGGATGACCTCAGAGACCCCTTACAATGCTTGGATCTCAGAATCTGCAAAGGACAAGTCTAGCCTAGCCCAGCAGGGTTTAACCCCCTGCATTAGAAGGAGGGAACAAAGCACTCAGGCTGCCCTGGTGCTCACCAAGTTTCCAGTTTCTCCTTACTGTATTCCTTTGGCTGTCTAACTTCCCTTAGCAAGGGAACTCTGCTTCTCCTTTCCTTTGACTTCCTTCTTCCTTCCATTCACTCAACAAGAGTTTACTGATTTACTATGCTGGGTAATGCTTTAAGTCTTGGGAGGTGTAGGGGTGGGTAAAATAAATACAGCTCTGCCCATGTAGAGCAGTGAGGGGGCCTGAAGAGCAGAAGAGAGGGGTGACAGGTGGAATGTAGGGTCCAGAGGAAAAGCAGAGAGGGTGTCAGTAGGCCAGGAAAAGGGAAAGGATACACAAGACAAAACAGAAAAACAGAAGGGCATGATGGAGGGCAGCTGTGGAAGGTGGGTAGAGGAGAGGAAGGTGTCCAGGGTGGACTTCTGCATCCCTGGCTTGAGCATCGGGAGGGCAAGGGTACCAGTCATGGAGATAGCTCTAGCAAGGCTCCCTGGAGAGGAAAGCTGGCCTCATACTTGGGATAAGCCTTCTGGGAGCACTTGGACTGGGGCAACATCCTCATGCCAGAGCTTGCCTCCTCCCCTTCTGTTCTACCCAACAGCTCCCAGAAGCCTGTCTCTTTCCTGAAAAGCCCCATACGTGCCTTCCTGCCTTCCAGTCTCTCCTACATCTCTGTAGAGCAGTGATGATTGATACTCCTGGAGGCCAGTGAGCTACCTAGATCTGCTTCCCAGTTTCTCTGCATCCTTATCCAGTTCTCCTCTTTCCTCTCACAGTATGACAATACCAGGAGCAATCAGGGGCAATAACAGGACTGGTTTCCACCCAGGGAGGAGAAGAAGGCCTTGGACCCAGCTAGATCTCCTCATAGCATCCTGCTGCCTCAACTCCACCTCATCTGAGTACAGGATATGCTAAGGAGGCCAGCAGTCTCTGGCTTCTGGGCTGCAGTGGCAGCCTGTAAATATTCCTACCCCAGTTAGATGGCTGCCAGATGGACTTGAGCCACAGGGATAGGGAAGGGCTTTGGGCTGGTCCTGCCTGTGCCACTTAGAGCATTTGGTGATTCAATGCCTCTAGCTTTGCTCACTGTAGAAACTGTTCTGAGACAAGCACACTCCTGAGCCCCCTTCTGGGTCAGCACACCCTTGGACTCCTCCCTATTTGCATGAGACCGGTACACCTCTCTTAAGATATCAGAACCCTAATCTTGGAGCTTCCTTAGTTATCACCCAAGGTGGGGGCCTCAGTCTCCAGTTCTGTAAACAGGAAACTAAAGATGATCAGGTTTGTCTACCTAACCTCATGGGATAGTTAGGACTTTGGTCTAGGACAACCTTTTAAATATTAAACTCAGTACTACAAAATCTTGGTTGTATTCTTCATCTCAGAATTCCAAATGGAGATTTACTCAGCTTTCTAAAGGGGGGTCATGTTTATGCTCACAGCTACCCTTCTTGAGGCATGTACTTTACACAAGATTCTGTTCATGACAGTGGCCTTCGGAGTATTGTATTCCTTTGCAGATGACAAAATGGATGCATGAAAAAGGAAGAGGTTCAGCTTATCATCTCCCACCAGAGGAAGTGGTGGGCTAGCCTCCAGCCCTGAGGTACCTCACTTTGGTTCTCATGGCTTCACCTGAGCGGAGCTTCTTTATCTAGAACAGTGAGTGGTTGCTGTGGAGTCAACAGCCACCTTCATTTATGAACCCAGCAAGGTTGCGACCCAGCATGATCTGAACCTGTTCTCTCTCTGCCACAGCCTGGTGTGTTTGGGTCCAGGTATCACCCTATAACACTTGGGGAGATATACCTAGAGAGGAAAATAACTTGCCCAGGACCACACAGCTGCATATTGGTAGAAGCAGGATTTCCACTCAGGTCCTCCGACTCTCTTTCCGGTGCTCCTTCCACTGTATGCCACTTTAAGTCCTCAGCAGCCAGGAGAAGTAGAAGTGGGTTGACAGAAAGAGAAGGAGGTCAAAGAGTGTTAAAGCAGGAGGTTGGACTCTGAATCCTTTGCCTCCTGGCTCAACGCATCTGTTTCTTTGGATGTCAAATGGGGACAAGATCTGTGTCCAGCTTCCCTCAAGCAATTGCTCTGAGGACAAAGTAAGCTGAGTGTGTGAACTGGTTCTGCAAGCAGTTTTCCCTCCCCTGAGGAGCCCCATTGTCGGGTGGGCCTTGGCCAGTGCCCCAGGGGGCAGAGCCCTGCACAGCCTCCCAAGTTGCTGGAGCATCTGGGCAGAGGCTATGTGGGCTTGGGTCTCTCTGATGGCCTGACGGGAAGTTTTTGGAGCCCTGAAGGGGGCTCTCTCAGGCCCGTACGTGTTGCCCACAGTGCCCTCTCCTCTGTTCGCATTCTGCGCCCATCCCCCCCTCCCAGGACAGCAGGCCCGGGAAAGCAGACAGGCCTTATCAGAAGACCCTGTTCTCCGGTTTCTGGGAATCTGTACTCTGCAGCTTGCTTTCCCAGGAGCTGGTGCCAAGCAAGCTCCGTCTCCGTGTCTGGCGGGCCTCCAGGCGTTCTGTTTTGAGCGCCTCTCAGCAGCAGGAAGACGGACTTCATTGGGACTGGAAGAGTCCCAGCAGCAGGCCTCTGTCCCCTTCACCTGTAAAAGAGGCACGCAGTCAGGGCCTCCAAATGCGCCCAGGGGCCACTGCTCCCGTAGTGCACCGGTGGATCTGGCTTCCTTTCCCTGAGCCACCTTCTAGCTGCTTTTGGGGGAATGTCGGGGGGGTGGGGTGGGGGCGCTTGAGCATTTAGAAAGCCCAAGTGAAGACTGGCCCCCCTGCCACCAAGCGCTTTAAGAGCTCAGGCTGCTGGTATCTACATCACGTCCGGCTCAGTGGGGTCTTTGACTTTTAGTTAAAAGACTGAGGCAACAGAGGCTCAGTGTGGTTGGGAACTCGCGGAGGTCACTCACTGTCTGTGGCAGAGCTGGTATTGAACCCAGGCAGTCCAACTCCAGAGCCTGGTTCCATCTGTCCAGTACATGAGGCATCCTAGCTCCTTCCATACCACAGTCTCAGTCCTGGCCTTTCCCTGCCCCAGATCTTGCAGGAGAGCTGCTCCTACCCTTCAAAGGTGGAGGGAGCTTGGCTCTGTGTGGGTGTGCACACATGAGGTGGGCTTATTCTTGCAAGGACACCCAGGAAAAGAGTCCAGATGCCAGAGGAGGGGTGTCTTGGAGAGGCTGGCAGGAGCTTAATAATGGGAGATGAGCATGCTGTGTGTGTAGGTGGCCTGATGGCTTGGGAGGGGCAGGGGCTGTCTGCTTGGGCAATGCCATCTGTAGACATGTGAGGCCAAGAGGATGGAGGAAGTGTCATCGCTGGGGCTTACCCACTGTCCTTGAAAATGTCTCCCCTGACAGAGCCATCTCTGTAAGGGACGGGACTACCTGATCTTTCTCTTATTTGACTGATAGGACAACCTCTTTGCATGGTGTTTTTGGTTCCCTCTGTCACCCTCTGGCACTTGCTTGCCTGCCTTCCTTGCTCCGGGCAGACCTTGTCAACCCATATCCTTGCTTTCTCTGCTCTATGCCTTGGTTCCCACTCCTTCCCTCCTCAGGCCAAGTCTGAGACCATTCTGAACATGGGCAGGAGGTGATGAGGGGAAGAACTGTGGGAAAGAAAAGATAGTTCTTTACGTTTCCCCACCCCCACCCCCACCCAGAGGAGATCCTTGAGGGTAGATTCCCCTACTGACTCTTTTGGTCTTTTCTCAGAATGCTTGTGGGTTGCATGGGCGAAGGAAAGAATGCATGAGTGGAGGAGTGGTGGCAGTGTGACCTGACTGAGGAGCCAGGAGACCAGAGTCTCTTTTTCTTGAGCATCTCAGTAAGAGTAATGGGATGATGCTATACATCGGAGCCATTTTATTTTGATGCCTTGATGTGTTACCCTTACAGATAACTTTTTCATTTTTTAAAAATTCTTTTATTGTGATTTGGGTGAAAGTTTACAGAGCAAATTCATTTTCCATATAGCAGTTCATATACATTTTGTTTCATGACATTGACTACAATTGCCCACAATGTAACAGCTCTCTTCCCACTTCCTCCCTGTAGGTACTTCTTTGTGTCCTTCCCTTCCATGCATTCCCACCCCCCAAGCTGTCTCCCTGTGCAAATCCCTCCCTTCTGTTCTTCCATAGTTGGTCATTAATCCCTCCAAGGAGTGTATCTACCTGATGTAAATGTCCCCCTATATGCCTGTCGATTGAACATTTGTATTTTAACACGAGCTTGCAAAGCCTTAGGGGTTCAGTGGGAGTTCAGTAATAGAATTGATAGAATTCTCATTTTTCCATGCAGAAGAACCAGATTTGATTCCTGGCCAGTGCACCTCATGCATAGCCGCCATCTGTTTGTCAGTGGAGGCTTTTGCTTGAGTGTGGCTATGCTGTTGGGCAGGCTTCAGTGGAGCTTCCAGACTAAGACAGTTTAGGAAGGAAGGCCTGGTGATCTACTTCTGAAGATCAGCCAGTGAAAACTCTATGGATCACAACAGTCCAGTCACAATTGACTTGGGGGTGGCATAGGATCAGGCAGTATTTTGTTCCGTTATGCAGAGGGTCACTGTGATTTGGTGCCAGCTCAATGACAGCTCACAAAAACAGCATTAGCAAAGCCTTTAAAAGGAACATCTGAGTGACAAGGGGATTTCAGGCCCTGTTTCAAGACTGCTGGCAGGGAGGGCTCTCTGGCCAACCTCCCTCACTCACTATGACTCACAGATAGATAGCTTCCTCTTCTGGGCACATTCAGAGAAGCATGGCCCCTCTCCTTTGCTCTAGGTCATGAGGTGGTGACATATTAAAATCCTGTTAATAGCTGACGTTTATTTAATGCAACATGTGGGTGCCAGGTGGAGTATTTTATGTGCATCGCTGAATCTAATCTCCCCACAGCCACCCATTTCACCATGAGAACCCTCATTTTTCTACATGTCTGGCTCTCTCATGAGGGCCTAGATTTGCTTGGTCAGGGACGGTACCTAAGTCCTTTCTATATGTTCAGTTCCAGACTTATTCTCACTAGTCAGTGGGCACCCCATACTGGCTGTGCACCCCGTGGAGTGAGTGAGTGAATCCATGGGACTTTGGTTCTTCCCATGGGCCATGACCTAAATTTAATTTGAAAATAATTGATCCAGTGCTATCATCTTAAATGAAAAAGCAGGATCCAAAATAAATGTGTGTATAGTGTCTGCACGTGTGTGTGTGTGTGTGTGTGTGTGTGTGTGTTTCCGTAGAGGTAGGCATGCTGGTCACGATCACAGGATGAGCTCTGGAGTCCTACTGTGTGTGTGTCGGTAGAGGTAGGCATGCTGGTCACGATCACAGTATGAGCTCTGGAGTCCTACTGTGTGAGAGGTCCTGTCTGTGCATCTTTTCAACAATGTGATTTGGGGCGAACCCTCTGAGCCTCAGTTTCCTTTTCTATGATAAGTTGTCAGTGTTAGCTGATGTCAAGGTGGCCCCTGACCCATGGCAACCCCATGCACAATAGGATGCGATAGTGCTCAGTCTTGCACCATCTCTGTGATCAGCTCGGGATCAGACCATTGTTATCCATAGGGTTTTCATTACCTGATTTTCAGGAGGAGATCACCAGGCCTTTTTTCCTAGTGTGACTTCTCCTGGAAGCACTGCTGCAACCTGCTCAGCATCCTAGCAACAGACAAGCCTTTGACTGGGTGATGGTTGTACATGATATGCATTGGCTGGGAACCAAACCTGGGTCTCCCACATGGAAGGCAAGAATTCTGCCACTGAACCACCAGTGTCCCCTTTCTATAACATAAAGCCGAAAACAGTGAGTTCACTGAACAGTGAGTTCACTGCCGTCAAGTCGGATCTGACTCATAGTGACCCTCCGATACTGAGGTGGTATTATTACTCATTTTGGTTCTCTACTGCTGCTCTAACAGAAAATACCTTAAGTAGATAGCTTTAACAAATGGATTTATTCTCTTACAGTTTTGGAGGCTAGAAGTCCGAGGTCAAAGTGCCAACTCTATAGGCTGGATGAAAGAAAGCCCCTTGACCTTGGGCTTCAGCTCTGCCTCTTGTTCCTGGCTCACTGGAACTGGAGGCAGTTCTCTTAACTCAGGTAGCTTCTGGCTGCTGAGGCTGACAAACCCAAGGTTGACCAGTAAAATGGCACAGTCCCAAAATTATCAAGCAACATGGCAGACCACTAATTCAAGTCCATTAACAGTCCCAAGATCAGGAAGCAACATTGAGATGAAGACTCCCCCAAATGTGTCAAAAAGCTAGAGGCCTTTCTCAGAGCTTCTTCTTCTTTGAGAAAGCAGACCACATCCCTAAGGTAGGTACTCAGCTGCTCACAGTAGATTATACCATGGAGTTGATTACCAGTCTCATCATGGGGAATAACTATCCAGCTGCCCAGTCACTCAAAACAAGGCCCAGCCAAGTTGACACATATCTTAATTAGCCATAATACTTTTCTGTAGCTTTCCAATTTCCAATTTTCTGCTAAACTGTTACTCCTAAACTGTACTCCTCTTATGATCAAAAGATAAAATGATTATGTAACTATGAACTATGTGTCTATACTGTCCTTGTCAGGCAAATGAGCCTGTAGATGGTGTGTATCAGGTAATAGGTGGACTTTAAACTCAAGGGTCTGTGTCCCCAGAATCCCTCCCTTTCCTGAACATATTTGATCTGGACCATTTAACTGTCACACATGTCCTCATATGAGTACAACCCTATGAGTTGTTTGTGTCAAATGTGAGAATTCCTTCAAGAAGACAGACAACACACATTCAAACTGAGCCCACAATGTTAGCAATGCAAAGATTTATCTCCATTTTACAGATGAGAAAATGAAGGGCTGGGAGGTCTATAACTTGGGACATATAGTCAGTCAGTGAGTGGCAGAGCTGGGACTGGAACCATGGCACTCTGAGCTCCAGCCCAGAGTATGTGTCACACCACCAGCGTCTGGTGGTCAGCAGGAAGGCAGGCTGGGGCAAGTCTTTAGTCCCATGTGCTCAATACTCCATAGGGGAATTTTGGCTTTGTGACATGTCCAAGGTCACACAGCAAGGAGCAGAATTGGAATTAGAATTCTGGAACTCAACACCAGAATAGAAAAATGCTAAGAAAAGAGCTATGATATGGAGTTGTTAGGTGCTGTCAAGTTGGCTCTGACTCATAGTAACCCTATGTACAATAGAATGAAACACTGCCTGGTCCTGTGCCGGCCCCACAATCCTTGCTATACTTGAGCCCATCATTGCAGCCACAATGTCAATCTATCTCATTGAGGACCTTCCCCTTTGTTGTTGACCCTTTACTTTACCAAGCATGATACATGACCAAAGTAGGTGAGATGAAGTCTGGCTATTCTTGCTTCCAAGGAGCATTCTGGCTGCACTTCTTCCAGGACAGATTTGTTAGTTCTTTTGGCAGTCCACGGTACTTTCAGTATTCTTCACCAGCACCACAACTCAAAAGCATCAACTCTTCTTCGGTGTTCCTTATTCATTGTTCATCTTTCATATGCATATGAGGCAATTGAAAATACCATGTTTTGGGTTGGGCACACCTTACACTGCAAAGCCACATCCTTGCTCTTCAGCACTTTAAAGAGGTCTTTTGCAGTAGATTTGCCCAGTGCAATTTGTCATCTGATGTCTTGACTGCTGCTTCCATTGGTGTTGATTGTGGAACTAAGCACTATGAAATCTTTGACAACTTAAGACTTTTCTCTGTTGATCATGATGCTGCTTATTGGTCCTCTTGGGAGGATTTTCATTTTCTTTATGTTGAGATGTAATCCATAGTGCAGGCTATAGTCTTTAATCTTCATAGGTAAGTTCTCAAGTCATCCTCACTTTCAGCAAGCAAAGTTGTATTGTCTGTATATAATTAGCCATAATACTAATGAGTCTTCCTGCAATCCTGATGCCATGTTCTTCTTCATATAGTCCAGCTTCTTGGATTATTTGCTCAGCATACAGATTGAATAAGTATGGTGAAAGGATGCAACCCTGACACACTCCCTTCCTGATTTTAAGCAAAGCAGTATCCCTTTGTTCTGTTTGAACGACAGCCTACTGGTCTATGTACAGGTTCCTCATGACCACAATGAAGTGCTCTGGGATTCCCATTCTTCTCAATGTTATCCATAATTTGATATGGAGGGAAGAGGGCAAAAGGAGGAAAGAGATCATGAATACCCATAGGACAAAAAAGTCCTCTGTGTGTGTGTGTGTGTGTGTGAGTGAGAGTATGTGTAAGCATATGAGAGTGTATACGTGTGTGAATGTGTCTGTGCATGCATGAGTTTGCATGCATGTAAGTGTGACTGGGAGAGCATATGTATGAGTATGTGTGTGATTTTGCACATGTGTGAGCATGTGAGAGTGTGCATGTGTGTGACTGTATGAGTGTGACTGGGAGCATGTGTGTGAATATGTGAGCATGTGTGTGTGTGTGTGTGTGTGTCGGGGTATGTGGGAATGGTTCAGTGTGGGGAGAGGCAGGAGGTGAGAATGATAAGGAGCGGAGCAGAGGGAAGGAAAAAGGAGACAGATGGGAAACGGTCCATGAAAGCCAAAAACCTCAAGTCAGACAAATGTTTATTTTATTTAGTGTTGATAGCAGGAAAAAATGCTGATGGAAACTCATATACAGCACAGGCTAGTGCCAGCTCCTCTGACTCCAGTAGAAAGTGCAAGAACATGGCTTCTCCCAGCAGGGCAGCCCCTGACATGGCTGGCCAGCCTGGCCAGGCGTGCCGCCTGTCAGAAGAGGCTACCTGAGGAGCTGGTGCAGCAGAAGGACCTTGAAAGGGGAGCCTCAACATAGAGGCTTGCTGGCCTTTCCTCTTCACACATCTCAGGGTCCTGGTCTGTGAAACAGACACAGTCATTCCTGCCCTATCCATCTGTCAAAGCCACTGGAAGAACTTCACTTCCAGGCAAGACAGAGTAACAGGGACCAGATTTACCCTCCTGCCTAAAGCAACAACCCCCACAACAAAGGGAAACATCATATATATGAAACCACAGTTTTCAAGATACTGCACATCAGGAAACAAAGTACTGTGATCCCAGAGAAATGGGACACACCTGAAGTGACCCTATGCTTGTCCCAGCTACCTGCTTGGAGAGGTTCAGGCTGCAGCACAAGGAGGGTAACACAGAGAAGCCCAGCAGACTCCCTGATTTGAGGAGATGGGGCTCAGAGTCTGGGGAGACCAAGGTGGCTGGGGTTCACAGAGAGGAGGAGAGAGACACAAAGGGAGAACCCCAAACCCCTGCAGAAGGGCCTCCTTGAATCTTCAACAGAGTTCCGATCAGTCAGTCCATGCATGGGAGGAAATTACCTGAGTTCAGGGGCAAAAACCATCCAAAAGGGTTTGAGAGAGCAGAGCATGGAGTTCACACATTGATAAGACCGGTTCCTGTTCCCACCACCCACACTAGAAAAACTCATAATTCGCAGGGTATCAAATAGAGTACTCTAATAATGTCCAGTCCATATTCAAATTTTCCTGCTTGTCCAAAAATAAAAAAAATAAATTTACTTTGCTTGAATCCTGTCCAAACTAGGTCCACTCTTTGTATTTGGTTGTCCTACTCTGTTTAGAACAGCAGCCCCTGCCTTGCTTTATTGTTCATGCTTTTGACTTGATGAAGAAGAATATGGGTTGTTATCCAATAGAATGTTCCATGTATGGATATGGCCAACTTCACTCTTGTGCTGGTGTTGAACTGGTTCCTCTGGCTTGGTATTTTCTTACACTGGTTGTTGTATCTGAAGGTTTAACCAGACTGAGATTCAATCTTTTGGCAAGAATATGTCATGGGTGGTGTGTGCCTCTTATTCAGATTAAATTTGTTTTGAGATAGCAACATTCTATAATAATTCACAATCCACTCATCCATACTGGCTTATTACAGCTGCTGGTAATGCATTGCTCTGGCACGCTGGTTATCATCTCAGACCTTCCCATTCCATGCAAGAAAGTGTATTAGAATGCATGTAGGTCAGAATGGTGTTCATATATGGATAACATTGAACTCATTCTCATTTAAAAAAAAAAAAAAAGTCTTCCTAAACTTTTATCCTGTTTTTAACCTCATATTCATAAGAAACAGTAGTGATATAATGGCATGTCACAACCCTGAAGCATTGAATTACCAAGTCCTAAAGGTGATATGCAAGTTCTGAGGTTGTTACCTGTGGGAACTACAAAGCAGTGTTATGAGTTGTCTTGGTTTCCTGGTAATGAGGGGTTTCTCAGGACTTGGGGCTTTCAGTGCTTAAACTGGGAGTATCCTGGGTAAACCAAGAAGAGTTAGTCATACTACTGCGAGGACTTGTCTGGCAGAATTGTTAGGGCTTTGGATATGATTCTGTCTAATTTCTCTTTGTATCAGCTGGGAAACTTCTGGTTGTCTGGCCTTTCCAGTGATGGGACCCCAAATCTGCTTCCTAAGATAGCCATTTCATTGGTAAATAAGTTTGACTATTAGAAAAGATGATCTCCCTCTAAATATACAGGACCTCTGGTGGTGTAGTGCCTAAAGCATTTGACTGCTAACCAGAAGGCTGGTGGTTCAAACCCACCAGCCACTCTTTGGAAAGAAGACTGGTCAATCTACTTCCATAGTGATACTGTCTTGGAAACCCAAGGAGGGGTTGCTATGAGTCAGATCTGACTCCATGGCAGTGAGTTTGGTTTTTGGTTTGGTAAATCAACAAACTCATTTGTCAGTGTGAGCCCTAGCCACAAAGATAAGAAATTATTAAGCATTCAACCAGATGATTAAAGCCTGTACACGTACCCTCTAAGCAATTGCTTTAGTTCATCACTTGTCATGATTTCATGTCCCCTTGCCCCACTTGTCCACTTTCCTCTGGACATAGTCCAGGTCCTTCTATAGGAGGGTTGCTGGCTCTAGAACAGAAGCCCTGATGTCAGGTACAAGAGGACCCTCTACAGTGGGTTGTATTTCCTAGAATCCAGAACCTCAGGCATTTTCCTATGTCCTGCTTCGAAGCCTAGCACATTCTGTCCTGTGCACCCTTTCAAGTGGCTGAGAGGGGAAGGGAGTGCCCAACTCCGTCTATTAAGGATGAGCCAGCTATTCTAACCCACTTAAAAAGAGAGCCAAGAATTTAACTTCAAGATGTTCTTTACCTCCCCAAATCAAATCATCTTGTTTTTAGCCCAATTGTTGAACAGACATTCTGATTGGAATGAATGCTGCAGCTTTTCCGGAAACTCTTATGTGGGATGGAGGTCAGGATTTTACGGGCTCAGATACATTTCTGTCATGAGCTGGATGAGATGATTGTCCTAGAAATTAGCTGGCTCCTTTCAAGATGTCCCTTGTGTCTGACCTCCTGCTCAATGCCACCCTCTCTGCCTTCTCCACTCTCTAGAACAGCCCCTCAACATGTCCTTGCTTCCAATCCTTCTGAAGCCTGTTCTGGGGGTGGAGGGTAAGACAAGCCTCACCTTCCCTAAATGCCTATTTCATCCTAACTATGCCCACCCCCAGTCTGCTTCCCAAGGGTCTTCATTCTCTGGATCCATGGCCCTGGCCAAACTCCCTCCCTCCTTGACCTCTACTGTCAAACAGACTTTCTCCATTCCCACCTGTTGTTGAATGTATGCTCCTTTCTAGGCCAGCTTCTCACAGGAAGTCTTCCCTGGTTACATTTACCCTCCACACTGACCTCTCCCTGACTGACTACCAGCTCTGACCATCAGTGTCACACAAAACCTCTCAGAATACTTTCTCTTTTCCTGGCTTATTTGTAAGTCCCTGAAGAGGCATCATATCTGTGTCAGAACAGTGAGTGCTCATCAAATATCCCATGTGTACCCTACATCCCAGCCTCTCTTGTAGTGAGTAGGACCATGTAACTAGCTCCAGCCAATAGACTATAAGCAGAAGTGACATGTCATCTCTTGGTTGAGATAGTTAAGAGCTAGCATGAGGCCTTCTTCACCCTTTTCTTCCCCTTCTACATTGACCATAGAAGCCATTTGATGTAGATGAAAAAGTTAGCAGATGACAAATCTTTGCCCAGCCTGGTTGCCTGAATGATTGTGTGGATCAGTGCTTCCCACTGACCTGCATTAGGCTGATGATATAAGCAAGAAATAAACTCCATTCTGTTAAGTCTCTGAGATTTTGGGGTTTTTCTGTTGTAGCATCTAGCATTGCATAAACTTAATTCAACATCTCTTTTGTGTCCCTGCACCAACAATTTCTATTTCTCTTTGCCTGAAAATGCTGAGTACAGGATGGGCCCCTGTGTGGATTTAGCAAATGTAGTTTTTTAGTCTATATGATTGGTTTCATGGGAAGACAACTGGAACATGGAACTGGTAAGTGGAACAACTTAAAAAGCTGTTCTCAGCAGTAGCACATCCAGGCAAAGCCACTCTTGAACTAGATAGGCAATCATCTCTCCTGGCCTCATTAACCAAACTCTGGAGCCCTGTTACATGCTGACTTAGATGCAAAACCAGAACTGGGATCCTTTTAAGTATGCGGCCATTGGATAACCCTCCCAGAACCTTGAGTTCCCAATCTGCAAAGTGATCAAAGGATGTCAGAATTCCATGGGACTCTGAGCCCCAATCTCTGCCTTTGTAGGAATGCCAGCATGTTCCCCAGCAGATGAGGACTTACAGGGTCAAATATGACAATAGCTGTATAAGTGTGATGCCCAACTTCTGCCCTCCCTCCCAGCTCCTGGGGATTTTAAATAAAGAAGGTAACATTGTGGTGCAGCAGGGAGAGGTCCTTTCTAGAGCCACGAATCTGCAGACCACACAGTCCTGCCACAGGTCTGATCTTTGTCTGTCCTTCAATTTGGGGCAGGCTGGCAAAGTGGAACTAGAACCATAGGGAGGGTGCACAGGTGACCTGTTCCTTCACCACAGTATGAGCTAGAATTTCCCATTCGACTGTACATGCTTTGGGGGTTGGAGATGAGACTTTTTTTTTATTCCTATATTTATTCTCATTTCCATTGCAATGTCTGTAGAGCCTAGCCCAGAGAAATTGCCCCGTGGTTTATTGACTTCACCTGGGCATAGCAGTGGTCCTGTTAGTGGAGTATGTAAGCTGAGCCTGAGTGGCCACTGGGTGAAGATGTAGTGGTGGGCATCCAGAGCTAGGAAGAAAGCAGATGAGATAACAGGTTTTTCAGGGCTGAGATTTGTCAAGGATCTCCTAGGTGAGGCTGAGTGGCGTACCTGGAAAGCCGGGTTTCTGAGCATGCAGAAAAGGCCAGGGTGAGGTGAGGTTCCCTCTTGCTTCCATGTTGAGGTGAGATGCCTGTAGCACATATTCTTAACATATGTTAACGTTGGCACTCTGCTGCTGCCAAGAAGCTGTCACAGAGGCATTTAGCTGAGGAAATGGCATAGGAAACGTTCCTGTTGTACTTTGGGGCACTGTCCAACTAATGGGGCATGTACAGTAAGGGGCTGCTGGTTGGGGAGAGGAGGCAGGGCAGAAAGAGTTGACCCTGCCAAAGCCAGTTTGGTCCAGTACCAGAGGAGGAAGCATTAGTAATATTTATAATGTCTGGCAGCCAAAATACTGTTCCTTCAGCTGTCAAGTACAGCTGACACTGGTTGAGCACCTACTGTGTGCCAGGTGTTGACTTTGGGCCTCATGTATCTGTTATCTTATGATCCTCCCCAAAGCTCTGCCAGGTAGGCATCAATCCATTCATTGAACATATGAGGAAGCTGTCTCTAAGGCTGCCTGACTACAAGCTTAAGTGAGTTCATTGGTGCCATAAATCCAATGAACCCATGCAGGAGGTGGAGCTGCATGTGACATTATCTGGATGCTCCTTAGAGTCATGTGAGAAGCATGAGTCTAAATGAGTATGTGTTAATTTGGCAGAGGTCTTGGGAAAAACCATCAACACTTGTCATTGGGATCAGTCTATGTGGTCTTCACCTTACAAAGGATGTACATTTTTTGCCTACTACTGCCCTCAATGGAGTCCTTGGGTATTGCAAATGATCAGTGTGCTGGGCTGCTCACCAAACGACTGGGGATTTGAGTCCACCTAGGATCGACAGCACATAACAACAACAACAACAGGAGCTCTGGTAGCATAGTGCCTAAGGCACTTGACTGCTAACCAGAAGGCTGGCGGTTCAAAACCC
>NW_006921639.1:11826027-11831472 GCF_000298275.1 Orycteropus afer afer | reverse complement strand
AACAACAACAACAGAAGCTTCTTGGAAGAACTTTGCAGTCTACTTCCAAAAATTCAGCCACTGAAAACCTTACAGAATACAGTTCCACTCTGACACACATGGAGTCACCAGGAGTTGGAATCAACTAGACTGCCACTGGTACTCTCCCCAATACCAAACACAACATATATATGCAACACACACAACACACACATGTGCTTATGTGGGCACACACCCTAAAGTATCACACACTTACACATCTCCACACTCACGTATATGGGTACCATCACGATACTCAATAATGGAACACCCATATATATCTGCCCATACACTCACAAACATTTAGCTACACAGCTTCACTGACTTTCATATACACCACCCACATAACATTGCATTCACACACACACACACTTTTTCCTATAGACACGCTCACCCACATACATGACAGGCCAATGCATGTACATAGCAAACGCAAATTTGCACATGCATCCACAGCCTTGCTCTTTCTCTGAGCAAAGAAAGTTTATCTTTAAATGAGAGAAGAAGAAAAGTGAGGCAAGAGTTCTCAGCGCTTTCTGCCGTCCCCCACAACTCTCAAAGACAATAAGCTGTTTTATGCAGGAAGGCAAACCAGAAAGAGGGCAGGCAGGAGGGGCCTGGGGGGGCCTGGCAGAGTATCCATTGAGCGCTGAACTGGCCGACATCTTTACCTCTCTGGCTTTCAGTTTCCATGGCAGTCAAGTGGGGATAAAGCCCCTTCCCACCCCCTCACATGGCCCCCGTGAGTCCCAGTGCAGGGATGTGGAAACCATTCAGACAAGTCCTGAATGGGCACTTCTCAAAGTCAGCTTCCCCATTGTCAGTCACAAAGCCTATTCTAAGCTTATGCCTTTGCCTGTCAACCCCAGTGGCAAAATGTGGCAGTCACACCCTGAAGGGGCATTTACAAGGGTAGTTGGGCAGGTCCTTAGTCAGTTGAGAGTTCCTCCTCATTCCACAGATGGGGAAACTGAGGATGGAGAAGGGAAGGAACTAGCCTTTAGCACTGAGGCTGATACCTCAGTCCTTCAGTTGACCTTGGTGAATGACTGCTGGGTGCTGCTCTTTTGTCACTTTCAAATCAGCTCTTCACCCTTAAGGCATGTGAGGACTTAAAACATTAGGAACTAGAAGAGGTGAAATTAAATGTTAATTGTGGGAAATGTGAGTGTTGACCAGTACACCTAGTCCCAAGTGAGAGCAATCACATTCTCATCTTGTGTTGAAGCCTCAGCCAAGAAGTGAGAACTGTTTGCCCAGCTTGTCATGCTCAGGGGGTCCCTTCCTTCTGCACTCACTATGTTCATGTGTGTGCATCCTTCCCCCCCACAGCACACACTCACATACACGTGTACAAATGCATACACAGTCAAGCATGCACACACGCTCACACACACATACATGTGTGCACACGCATGCATACATTCACATACATAATCATGCACACAGCCACACATATACACTCACACTCACATACATATACACACAAACAGGCTGGCATGCACAGTCACACACACGTGCACATACACACACATTCTCACATACACTCATCCAATGCATACAGTCACACACACATGATCCCACACACAGTCATCCCCCCCACAAACTTTCACACATAACTCACACCACACTACACAGTCTCCCATACACATGGTCACACACATCACATATAGCCACACACAGATACATACTCACACACCCTTGCATATATCCTCACACTTATTCTCATACACATGCTCACACATACCATACACCTCCACACTCATACACACTCACACACCACGCACATGCTCACACACCCCATACAAAGCTACACACATTCACATACTCATACACATACTTGCACACACATAATCACACACATATGCGCATACATATGCATGCATACATTTATGTACACACACTCAGGAAACACTCACCAGACTGATGAGGTCTGGGCAGAAATGCGGATATGGGGAGGGCCATTTGGAGTTTCCCAGCCTGACTTTCTAGAAGTTCCAAATAAAATGTCCTACCAACATGAGGATGAAATAGTCTGGTCTCTCCCTTTGCAGAGCATGTAGTCCAGCAGAAAGGTTACCACCTGGTCACCAACACCAAAGATCACCACTCAGAGGAGAGCTATGACTCATGTTTGAACAGGGTCCCTTGGCACTTTAAGGACAGAGGGATAAGCCCCTCTTACAGGGGCTGTGATAAAGACTCACTCCAAAAAAACCAAACTCACTGCCATTGAATTGTTTTTCTGACTCATAATGACCCCTCCTTGGGTTTCCGAGGCAGTATCACTATGGAAGTAGATTGCCCAACCTTCCTTCCAAGGAGTGGCTGGTGAGTTTGAACTACCAGCCTTCTGGTTAGCAGTCAAATACCTTAGGCACTATGCCACCAAAGACTCACTAAGAGGGAAATTAGGAGGCCTAGAATGATATGTGGACTTCTTCCCATGTGTGAGTGTATATGTGTGTTTGGCACAATCATTTAAGCACTCAACTGCTGACTGAAAGATGGGCAGTTCAAACCCACCCAGCACTCCATAGGAGAAAGACATGGAAATCTGCTTCCATAAAGATTATAGCCAAGAATACCCTATCGGGGCAGGTCTATTCTGTAGCACATGGGATCACTATGAGCCAGAAATGATTCCATGGCGTCCAACAACACAACAACAAAGAAGCAGTGGGATGTTCTATGCCAAGAGAGTGCGCGTGTGCACGTGAGCTGGAGGGGTGAAGCATGCTGTGTATTCAGGGAGGGCAAGTGGTCTAGTGTGACCAGAGTCTGGAACAGGCAGGCTGGAGACAGTGCCAAAGAGATAGCAAGTGGATGGGGGAGGGACTTTAGTTTGTGGTTGGGGAGTGAGCCACAGAAGGAGTTTAAAGAAAGAAGGGATGGGATCAATGAGATGATTTAGAAAGGTCACCCTGGAGGCTGTGAGGAGCCTGACTGAGGTG
This sequence comes from Orycteropus afer afer, assembly GCF_000298275.1. Lineage (NCBI taxonomy): Eukaryota > Metazoa > Chordata > Mammalia > Tubulidentata > Orycteropodidae > Orycteropus > Orycteropus afer. The sequence goes on along the minus strand of NW_006921639.1, from coordinate 11,828,500 downwards.
AGAACCTAGGTCTAACTAAAGGCACCTGAGACTGACGGAAGAGTGCTCCAAGGGGGTCCCTGCCCTCATGGAATTCCCAGGACAGGTGGTCACAGTAGCTGGGGCAGGTATATTGGCATGGGGCCAGCCCGCAGAGGCAGGGAAGCCAAAAGGATCCAGATTGATGTGAAGTTTTGGAGTCAGACTGGAGGAAGAGTCAGGGAGAGGAAGGTGACAAGGACAAAAGTGCTGGTTTGCCCGGGGAGGGGACTGACGCCATCTCTGAGGTGGGGCAGGGCAGCGATGTCACCTCCCTTCCCGGGCTGCCTTGAGTGGGAACCAGCCATTGTTTGTCAGCCTGTGTTGTCCTGGGAGCTGCAGCCCAGAATATTAAAATCATTCTCAGGTTTATCTCCTCCCCATCTTGCTCATTTGAAATCCCCACAATTTGGGGGAGAAAGTTACTTTAATCCTCTGGTTCCTATCAGCCTAATTACGGTTTCAATAGACAACAGGCAGGGCTCTAAATGAGATCGAAGGACACGGGAACACATTATGTTGGCGCTAATAATGATCTGTCTTTGTTTTATCATCTCATGTTGTTGCTTCTCATTTTGGCTGCCTGAATTCTTAATGCCTTTGAGTGTCTTGAGGAGATTGCTTCCTCGGGCTGCCAGGCAGGGACACAGTTGCAGACTTGCATATGAAAATACCCAGCCTGGTGCCTGCAGCTAACAAGCCAGCCGCCATTTAAATTTCAATCAGCCCTTCTGTTTGTGTGTGAGTTCCTTGGATGGATGAAATCAGCAATTTTGAAAAATTGATTAAAATTGCTAGTTTCACGAAGCCTAAAACATCAAAATCAATCTTTTTTTTTTTTTTTTTAAATACACAAAATTCTTCTAGGGTTTTCCTTATCTGTAATATGAGAAGCCGCAGATTGTATGGTGGTGGTGGGAGTTAGGTGGCCTGGGGCTAGCCCTGGCTCCACTGGGAACTCCTGTGTGACATCTTAAGTGTCTGAACCTCTCTGGGTCTTTTTTTTCCCCCCTATGTTGGAATAAAGAGGTTTGGCTGGAAAGGGGATACCTAGAAGGTTCTTCCAGCCCTGACACTGTATAATTATATGCATTGAATCATGTGAAAAGAAATGAATAGATCTTTGCAGGTAGAATCTGCATTGAGATGAGACTGGGAATACTAACAACAGAGATGATATTAGCTAACATTTTTGAGTGCTATATCCAGGCACTTTATATGTATTATTTGCATCCAGTTAGTCATCACAAGAACCTTCTGAGAAAATACAGTTACTATCCCCATCTTTGTGGAGAGTGGTGTTTCGGTGGTAGAGTTCTCCCCTTCCATGCATGAGACCCAGGTCAAGTCCCAGCTAATGCACCCACCCGTCAGCAGAGGCTTGTGTGTTGTTATACTGCTGAACAGGTTTCAGTGGAACTCTAGACTAAGATGGGTTAGGAAGAAGGGCCTGGCAAGCTATTTCTGAAAATCAGCCAGTGACAACCCTGTGGATCACAAGGATCTGATTCACAACCAAACATGGGGATGATGCAGAACCAGGCCGTATCTCCTTCCATTGTGCATGGAGCCTCCATGAGTCGGGGGCTGACTTGACAGCAGTTAAAAACAATGACAACATGCTCATTTTCAGATATAGTAATGGAGGCTCACACCTTTCCACAAAATTCCCAGCCTATGGGTGTGAAACCTGGGGAACAGCTCTGCAAAGAGGCTGCACTGACTTCTTTGCCTGCCCACGCTGGCACAGGTTCGTGGATGGCTCCCGGGTCTGGTTGGGGCAGTTGATGTTGGCAGCTGACTTCCAAGCTTTGAGTTGATGTCACCAAAGGTATCTTCATCAACTTTGCAGCAGAGAAGTGAAATCATAAAAGATGAGCACTTCTTATTTCCCTAAATAACTGTGAATTATTCCACAACAGCTATGCATGGTTCTGGGCGGGCCTGGGAGCTCTGGTGGCATAGTGCCTAAGGCATTTGACTGCTGACCAGAAGGCTGGCGGTTCAAACGCACCAGCCACTCCTTAGAAGAAAGGTTGGGCAATCTATTTCCATAGTGATATTGCCTCAGCAACCCAAGGAGGGATTGTTTTGAGTTGGATCCGAATGCATGGCAGTGAGGTTTTTTTTTTTTTTTTTTGTGCAAGGCTTGATAGTGAGAAACACTCCATAATTATTGGAAGGTTTTAGGAAAAATAAAACACTTTGCTGTTTGTGGGCAGAGGAGTCAATTCCTTCACCCCTTAGGGTCCCCCTTCTCCTACCTCCACTTGTACTGAAGGGAGAGAAAGTAGGTTGCCCTTGTTCAGTCACCAGGCATAAGCCTCCCTCTACTTCAATTTGTGTAAGGTGAGTGTCAGGGTCATTTTCTTTCTTTCTTTGGTCCCCATGGCACAGCTGTCCAGAGTGTTTAATCTCAAGAATCACCTCAGATCCTTGTTAAAAAAAAAAAAAA
>NW_006921639.1:11800861-11821054 GCF_000298275.1 Orycteropus afer afer | reverse complement strand
GAAGAGGGTCTGTGCAATCCTTCTGCCTAGTCCGCCATCTTGCCCCGCCTCCGATCTCTGTTTTTAAGCTTTTTTAATTTATCATTTGTTCATAAACTTGGTCATGATGCACCTTGAGACAATTTTCTTTGTATTTATCCTGCTTTGGGGTTTGTTAAACTTTTGGAAATGCTCATTTATATTTTTAATGACACTTGTAAGACTTTCAGCTATTCTTCAAATAATTTTTTAGGCTCCCCCTCCTCTTTTTGTGGGGACTCTGAATTGCACATATGGTAATGCCACAAAAGCACCCACTGCGGTGGAGTCGGATCCCACTCATGGACACCCTTCCTTGGGTTTCCGAGGTGGTATCTCTACGGAAGTAGATTACCCAACCTTCCTTCAGAGGAGTGGCTGGTGGATTTGAACCGCAAGCCTTCTCGTTAGCAGTCAAGTGCCTTAGGCACTATGGTAGACCACTTAATATTGTCCCACGTGTCACTGAAGCTGTTTAATTTTTAGCCTTTCACTCTGCTTCTCTTCAGATATATTCTCTTGCCCTCTCCTCAAATTTACTTACGTTTTCTTTCTGCAGTGTCTAATCTTCTTTTAAGCCTGTCTAGTGAATTTTTCATTTTAGATATTGTATTTGTTTAGCTCTAGCTATCCCAATTTTTTAAAAATTTTATTTATCTCTTCATCATATTTATGTTTTTCTTTAAATTCTTGAAAATATAATAGTTGTTTTAAAGTCCATTGATGCTTATTCCATCATGGCTGTCATTTTGGGGTTTGATTCTCTTGACTAGATTATATTTTTCTGTTTTTTTTTTAACATTTGGTTGATTTTCACTGATGCTGGACTTTGTGTATAAGTGGTTGTTGAGTGTTTGGATTTTGTTTTCTTCCTCTAAGTGCCAGTTAGTTTACTTTCAGATCATCTTTCACTTTTGAGACTTGTGTTTAAGCTTTGTAGGGTCTAGAATAGCCTTTACTCTAGGGCTAGCTTAGCTTTACTTCTAAGTGTGAGCTTTTTGGCATTTCTTCTGAATGTTCTGAATGTTTGATGAGGTCTCTCTACTCTTTCTGTTTGGAACCCAGATGTCTCTCAACTCTATCTGAGCTTCAGTATTTCTTCATCTTATAGTTTCCCAGTAATTGTTTCTCTGGTGATTGTTCTTTGCCTAGACTCATGGGATAAGACCCTACACATGTGCAGCTCAGTCTTCAATCAAAGACTCAAGGAGATTCTTATGCAGATTTACGGAGCTTTTTTTTTTCCCCCCTGAATATCTCCTTCCTCTCCAATCTTCTACCCCACACATTCCAGCAGTGCACCTTCTCCAACTCTAAACTCTTACCTTCTCAGAGCACAGAAACCACCATGCTTGGCTTGGATCCTCCCCTCCCTTTGCCAAGCCCACTGATATTTCTAGGCAGAAAGCTGTGGAGTCATAGGGTTCATGTCCTTTGATTCTCTTTTCCCAAAGTATTGTGCTTCCTACTGTTCAGTGTCTGAAAACAGTGGTTTCACATATTTATTCCATATGTTTGTTCTGATTGCTTTAGATGGTGTGGTAGGCAAAATAATGACATCCTAAAGATGTCCACAAGAAGCCCTGGTGGTATAGTGGTTAAAGCATTTGGCTGCTAACCAAAAGGTCAGTGGTTCAAACCCATTAGCCACTCCATAGGAGAAAGATGAGGCAGTCTGCTTCTGTAAAGATTTACAGCCTTGGGAACCCTATGGAGCAATTCTATTCTGTCCTATAGGGTGATTATGAGTAGGAATCAACTCGATAGTAATGAGTTTAATTTTATTTTTAAGATGTCCGCATCCTAATCCCTGGAATTGTGACTATGTTATATTACATTACAAAGGGAAATTAAGGTTGCAGGTGGAATTAAGGCTGCCAATCAGCTGACCTTAAAAAGGGGAAATTAACTGGGATAATCTGGGTGGGCCCAATATAATCACAACAGTCCTTAAAAGTGAAAGAGGCAGGTAGAAGAGAGAGAAACAGAGTTGGAAGCATGAGAAGAACTTGACCTGATGTTAATATTCAATATAGAGGAAGGGGCCGTGAGTTATTGAATACAGATGGCCTTAGAAGCTGCATTTCCCCCTAAACCCTTCAGAATGAACCCAGCCCTGATCACACCTTGATTTTGACCAAGTATGAGTCGGGTCCGACTCGACGGCACATAACAACAACAATAACAACAAGACCTATTTCAGATTTCTGACCTCCTGATCTGTAAGAAAATACATTTTTATTGTTTATGTCCCTAAGTTTGTGGTAATTTATTACACAACAATAAAAAACTAATAGAGGTGGGAAGGATGCTCATGTACTGGAAACAGATATTCTCTGGTATGCTTAAAAATGAATACCAATACTTAGGGCCCACTCAAAATATTCTGACTTAATTGTTTAGGGTAGGCAGATTGGTATTTAAAAAAAAATTTATCAGGCAGTTCTACTGTGCTGCCAATGTTAAAAACTATTGATTTCATCTGACCCTCCCAATTTCAACTGAGGGCACTAAGACAAAAAATACCAAAAACAAAACCAAAGTCACTACCATCGAGTCAGTTCCAACTCATAGCAACCTCCTTTGAGTTCAAAGGTAGTAAATCTTTATGGAAGTAGATTGCCTGGTCTTCCTTCTGCGTAGTGGCTGGTGGGTTTAAACTGCTAACCATCCAGTTAGCAGTCAAATGCCTTAGGCACTGTGCCACCAGAGCTCCTGAAGATGAAGAATGGGTGGAGGCAAATGCAAGTGATAATCTCAGTCTGTTGAAAAGCCTTCATGAAACAAAGGGTACAGGACACACAACTTACATCCTCCCAGGAGGCTATCTCTTGGTATCCAAGTATTTGCAGTTGTGGCAGGAGGTCTGGAATGCTTTAGATGCAGAATGTTCACCTTTAAAACATAATAGCTAATGCCAACCCAAGGAGCCCTGGTGGGGCAGTAGTTCAGCGCTTGGCTGCTAACTGAAAGGTCAGTGGTTCAAACCCATCGGCTGCTCTGTGGAAGAAAGATGTGGCAGTCTGCTTCCGTAAGATTGGAAACCCTATGGGACAGTTCTACTCTGTCTCCTAGGGTTGCTATGAGTCAGAATTGATTTGATGGCAATGGGTTTTAATGCCAACCCATTAACTGTTCAAAACCATAGATTTATGCAGTCCTAAAATTAGTTTAGGACTTCTTACCATAAAAGTGCCCATACAGAGACCTGGTGTGAGTCACTGATTGGTTTTGGTCAGGTGATGAGAATTCTGGTGTTTAACAGACTGTAGCACTCTGGAGAACCACAAGGTGTATTCTGCCAATGCTCATATCAATTCCACCTCCAAGTTTACATCAGCAAGGGTGGTTCTCAGCTTGGTTTCAATTTCAAACATTCTATGCATTTAAGAAGAAAAAGTGCTTTCGCTGAGTCAGCTGGAGCCAAACTGCCTAGAATTTGGTATTCAATAGAGTTCTGAGATTTATTGATTCATGTTCAAAATCTCAGGTAGATCTTGGTGAGATCATTAAGCAAAAATTTCCCCCTTCCCCTTCCCTCCCCTTCATTTCCGTTTTGTACCCTTTCTCTTTGTCTTCTTAAAATTAATCTTAGCAGGCAGGTGGATGCCTCTGCCATATGCATGTTATAGTAGGATATTGGATAATTCCAGAACTCCTTTCCGGTTTTGACATACTTCTAATTCCATAGTGCCCCTAGATGGTCTTACCTTTCCCCAATTTAGGACTGTTAGGCTGATAATGTCTGCACCTCTTTCTTGTCAGTCAGATGACTCCCCTCTCTGTGGTGCACTCTTGGCTTTTGCTTGGGCTTTGACTCACTGTTTAGATTAGAGAAACTCATCCAGCAAGCTAGCACTTTGCAGGTCCAGATGCAGAGAGTGAAGGCAAAAGTGGTGGTTAACATTTATGGAGTGTGTACAACTGCTCTAAGTGCATGATGCTCAGAGGCAGGTTATATAGATAGGTGCTAACAATTACCTTCATTTTGTTCAGGAGGAGATTCAGGCACAGAGAGATGGGGTAACTTTTGCAAGAACACACACATTAAGTAAGTGATAGACTTGGGATCTGTGCCCAGATAGTTTAGAGCAGTCATAATGATCCTATTGAATAGCATAGATCTGCCTCATAGAGTTACCTAAGTTTTAGTCTCTATGGGAGCAGATGTCCAGGTCTTTCTCCCATGGAGCTGCTAGTGGTTTTGAACCACCAACCTTTTGGCTAGCAGCTGAGAGCTTACTGACTCAGTGACACACAAAACAACAAAGTTTAAAACTCTATTGTCAAAGGACTGGCCATGTATTTGGATTAGGATAGGTAGCCATGTGGATGCTATGTTTTGAAGGACCAAAGATCCCTCACTGCCCTACCAAGGGTCTGAGCCTCCTCTGTGAGTGACTGCATCTGAATGAGGGCATCACCTGTTGTAATCTCTGCATTCAGATAGACCTATTCAGATTGAATCCTGCCTCCTGTATTTTCTAGCTTGTGGACCTGGGCCTCAGTTTCCTTATCTATAAAATGACACTAATAATACCTTCTTCAAAGGGTCCTTATGAACAGTCGATATTAAGTATGTAAGACATCTGGCACCACTTATTAAGGAATAGAGAAATGGCAGGAAATACTGTAAACTATTCTTCATCAGTGAAGAAGTTTAGGGACCCAAATATGGGCAGAGATGTTTAATTTTTTTTTATTTGAGATAAAAATATTGCAAATCTAGTAAGGGGAATGCTTGCATATCCTTCATCTAGCTTTCCTTAATGTAAACATCTTATATAATTTAAAATTAATGTTGCTATTGTTAGCTGCTGTTGAGTCAACTCCATCTCATGGAGACTTTATGTACAACAGAAGGAGATGTTGCCCAGTCTTGTGTCATTGTCACAATTCCTAGCATGTTCAAGTCCATTGATGTTTCAAGCTACCATGTCAATCCACTTCCCTGAGGGTCTCCCTCCCCCCACCACCCTCTATTTCACTGAACATGATGTCCCCCTTTAACAATTGATCCTTCCTGCTGACATGTCCAGAGCAAGCAAGTTGTTCAGTGTTCTGTTGTGATCCATAAGGTTTCCATTGACTAGTTTTCAAAAGTTTATTCCCAGGACTATCTTCCTAGTCTGTCTTAGTCTGGAAGCTCCACTGAAACCTGTCTACCATGCGTGACCCTGCTGGTGTTTGAAGTACTGGTGGCACAGCTTCCAGCATCATAACAACATGCAATACACCACAGACAGATGGATGGTGGTTATAATGAATAAAACCTGTAAGTAAATATTGAGTACATACTATTTTACTGAACTACAGACTTTATTTCAGATTTCACCAATTTTCCCATTAATGTTCTCTATAGTGTTTTACAATCCAACCCCACAATTCATTTAGTTGTCATATCTCCTTAGTCTCCTCTAACCTGTGACAGCTTCTCATTCTTTTCTTATTATTCATGACCTCGGTACTTTTGAAGAGTATTGGTCTTAGTTATGCACTCCTGTGTGTCCAGCTTTTCCTCTGTGTGAATGTTGCTCCTCTGGTGCCCCATGGCTGATTGCTCCAAGGGATTTATTTCTGTAGAGTAGGTGGGTGCATAGCTCTGGGTTGAGTGCTCTGCATGTAAGTCTTATTTCCTATTGAGCTGAAAGCCAGCCCTTGGGAGTGAGTTTTATCCCAGGCCCAAACTGTATCCCAGGGCCATCCTCTTGCGGGTCCCATCAGACTATTTCCATAGTGTTTTAATGGTGATTTATTTTTATTTCCCTAAGTCCTTTTATAGGAGCTCTGGTAGCATAGTGGCTAAGGCACTTGACTGCTAACCAGAAGGCTGGCGGTCCAAACCCACCAGCCACTCCTCGGAAGGAAGATGGGGCAATCTACTTCCATAGTTATACTGCTTCGGAAACCCAAGAAGGGGTCGCTATGAGTAGGGGCCGACTCGATGGCACATAACAACAACAACAACAACAACAAGTCCTTCTATATTTATTAATTAGAGTTCTTCTGTAAGAGGAACTTATTTATTTGTTCAGTTATTTATTTATAACCATATGGACTCATGGATTTTCACTTTATCCTATGAGTTACAATTTGATGCTCAGTTGTTTATTTTGTTGCTTGAGTTTCTCCAGCTTTGGCCATCGGGAGCTCTTTCCATTGTTTTCTATGTCCTTTAGAGGGCAGGATCTACTAGATCAGTCAAGGCCATGAGCCCAAGGAGCACAGTGGAAGTCTGGGCAGCCAGAGGTCACTTTAAGGCAGTGAGAATCTGCAGTGTGAGTGTGTAGTTTGCTGCAGAGAAGGTGAGAAATTGGGAGATGGTGTTGCAGTGCCGGACAGCCCTTCTCCACCAGAATCTGCTACTTGAGGCCCGTTCAGCTCTGAAATACTTTTTTTTTGTTTTTAAATGGTGGTAAATATATATGTACCAAAATACTTGACATTTCAATAATCTTCATATGTACAGTTCAGTGATGTTAATTATGCTCTTCATGTTGTTCAACCACCACCCTTACTCATTCTGAAATTATCCCATCACTCTTAATAGCAGTTCAGTGTCCCCTATGCATTGAATCCTCCTTTTCTCCTCCTTCCCACCCATCTCTGGTAACTACTAATAAGCTTTGGTCTCTATATACTTGTCTACTTTATAGATTTTACATATAAGAAGAATCATACAGAATTTGTCCTTTTGTGACTGACTTACATCACTCAGTATGTTTGCAGGGTTCATCCAAGTTATAGCATATGTCAAGACTTCATTTCTCTTTATAAAACCCAAAACCAAACTCACTGTCATTGAGTCAATTCTGACTCATAGTGTCCCCCATTGGGTTTCTGAGGTGGTAAATATTTATAGAAGTAGATTGCCCCATCTTTCTTCCATGGAGCAGCTGGTGGTTTTGAACCACTAACCTTCTGGTTAGCAGTCAAATGCTTTAGGCATGTGCCTCCAGAGCGCCTTATATTTCTCTTTATGGCTGAATAATATTTCATTGTATATATGTACTACATTTTGTTTATCCATTTGTCTATTGATGGGCATTTAGACCATTTCTAATTTTGTCAGTTCTGAAATTTTAACTGGTTTTGCTGTGAGAATGGACCTAAGGGTGGAGGAAGAAAAGAGAGATGCCCAAGGCCAGGAGCAGGTGGGGGTGGGGGTGGGTGAAGAGAGCAACCTTGCTCCTGCCACCCCAAGCCCACATGTATGCCCCAATGTGGTGCCTGGCCACAGGATGGCCTGTACCAGGATCCAGGCAACTGAGAGCTGAGAGAAGTTTGCTCCATCAGCAGCAGCTCAGGAAACGGTAAGCTTCTGGCAAAAGATTGCTCCAGGAAGTCTAAGGCTACTGGCCCTGTTCCTTCTCCTTTCTGCCCAGCTGAAAGGAAGGGATTTTCTGTGCCAAACACCCAGTTCCCGCTCAGTGGGGGCCTCTAATCCCCTCCTGGCTCAGGGACAAGGTTTAGCTAAGGTTTGTCAGAGGTACCCAAGAGAACCAGTTTCTGTAGTGCTGAGAACAGGGCACCATGTAGCTCCAGGCCCACCCAGGTGGGGGAAGGAATTCTAGCAGCCACACATGGAAAAGGGGCACGTAGGTTTGAGCTGATGATATGTTCTATGAAAGTTGGGGCTACATTAATAGAGGTCTAGTGGGCAGAATGGGGAAGGTGACTGGCCAGTGCCACACGCAAGACCAGCCTGTAGCAACTTCTCTAACACCTGGCGCCTCCAGCCCTGACTGTGCACATGCACTGGGCCCCAGACCTGTGCAGAGACATAGTGCCCTCAAAGAAAACAGAAAACTTCCCTTTCATCCCAGAGCACACCTGCAGAGCAGAGATTATGAAGTCTGCCCACCCCTTTTTAGCCTACAAGGGGCTTTCCTTTCTCTAATATATATTTAATCCTCACTACTGTCCATGAGATGGGCAGCCCAGGGTTCCAAACCCAACCCAGCCTGTTGCTATCAACACTATAGGATGAAGCAGGACTGTAATCTTTACAGGAGCAGACTGCCACAGCTTTCTCTCGTGGAGTGGCTAGTGGGTTCGAACCACTGACTTTTTACTTGGCAGCCAAGTGCTTAACCACTGTACCACCAGGGCTCCTTTACACAAGGGTTAGGATCCCCATTTTATGTCTGCCCAAGAGAAGTAGAGTTGTAACCTTCTCTGGGGAGCTCATTTGATTTCAGAGAGAATCCACTGCTGAGTGCTGGGCTTTCCTGTGTCACCATGTTGTCCTTAGGACCTTTCTCCCATACCTGACTCTCCTACAGTCATGGTGTATGGTGTCTGGTGCTCAGTAGCCGCTTTGAAAATGGCTGCCATCCTCTGAGTCATCCCAGTACTTCCACTGCAGGGTGGACTGTGATCTTGGGTGAGTCACTGGTGGAGCAGAGGCCCTTGCAGACCCATCAGCACTGACTATTAGAGGTCTGAGGAGAATATGTCTGTGCATGCGCATGTGCACACATGTACATGTGCTGTCTGTCAGGCGAGGGGGTGGCATGTGCTTGGCAGAGCCTGCAGAGAGGCACATGGCTGGATCCTTGCCCTCGTCTGGCTTTGGCTTCTTATTTCCTTCCCAACAGGCCTGGGGAGGCCAAGCCGCACAGATGGCCATCTGGCTGGCACTTTAGGACATGATCCAGTGCTTACTCGCAACCCTCTCCTTCCCACACCCCTTCTCTGAGTCAATGCCTGTATCAACTGTGGAAAGGAGTTAACTGGGCCAGGACAGAGCTAGGCACTGGGCACGGGGTGCAGGGGGCCCAAGGACACAGAGCTGGCTCACACAGCGCTCTTCATCCCAACCCTGATCAGAGACCCTGCTACTGAGGTCTGAGGACAGGGGGAGTCATGGGAGGGAGTGCCCTGATGCTGCCCCTGAGGGAAAATTCTACTGAGGTCAGCATCCTCTGTTACTCCACACATTTCCTGGGTGAACAGGGTGGCAGAGGTGAGGAGGTGACCAGTTAGAGTAAGGACGATTCAATTGAATGGAGGGCAGATTCTGTCTGTTTCATACCATACTCAGGACTGATATTCCTGGAGCAAGACAGATGCTTCCAAAGTCTGGGGAGAGAAATCGGGATGGTCAATGAATTGGGCCCACTCTCATGGAGTCTTCTATTTCATTCTCATCCCCACGGAACAGGTACATTGCATGAGACAGCCAGCATAAGCATGGTCATGGGTCACCAGAGGGCTCCTTTTAAAGAGATCCCGGACTGCTGCCTATTTCAGTGTTCATTGATTGCTGCAGAAGGAGACCAGAGAGGGGCCAGAGTCATATAGCATGCCACTGACAGAGCCGGAAGCAACCCTTTAGCCTACTTCCCACTAGCTGCCCTGTGCCCTTTCCCCCACAGCCCTTGGAAAAACTCCTGTTTGGCCCTGTACACTGTTCCCTGAGCAGTAAAGGGTTGTCCTTGGGGCCACAGGGGACTTGCCCAAGAAGTCCTCATGGGGTTTAGGGGCTCTGCCCAAAAGGTGAGGGGTACAGTTTCCTGAAGCCAGTCTGGTCTGGGGCGTTGTTAACTGCTTTGAGTGTGAACAATTCCATATGTCCAATGGGCCAATTAGCCACATAGAGTGGGAGGGAGAATCTTGAATAAGGAATCCATATTAACCAAAGAGCCAGAGATAAAGGCCCAGCTGAAAGAAATTAAAAAAGATTGTGTTTTCAAACACTGACCTCCAACAGGGGAATTTTTCTAGCTGCAAGTGGAGCATGTTACAAATTCCAGACACTAACATATTGACAAAAATAAACAAATAAACAAACGTTGAAATGCAGGAGGCATTCTGGGTCTGATAGAAATCTCAATGAGGCCTCCCCCCTTGCCTTTTTTTTTTTTAATGCAGTGAACACTAATATCTGACAGAAAATTCTTCCACAGTCTGGATTCCTCTCACCCATTGTTCCTCCGGAAAAATGTCTCTATAAGCGTCTGCACATTGGCAGTCGTTAGGAGGAAAGAGCTCAGCAGAGTTTTCTTTATTTATTTATGTCCCTTTTGCTGAATTCTGATGAAGCACAGGCAGGCAGCATAGCATCTGGCTTCTCAGAGAGATGGCTGTGTGGAGAATTGGGGGCCCTGGCTCAAGACACAGGCAGCGTGTGTGGGGCTCGTAACGGATGGTAATTCCATTTTCCCCAGCAGTTGTGCTGCAGTGACATCGCTCAGCTCACCCCTGTGGCCTCTCTTCCAGGTCCTTCTCAGGCCTCCTCTGCACCATGCCCTCTCCTCCACCCCGGGCAAGCCATGCATGGGGCCCGGGGGTCAGTACCTCTGCTGAGAGACTCACTCACACACAAGGGGGTGGGTAAGTGTGGGTGAGCTGGAGGAGGTGGGCACACAGATGTCATCTCCAAAAGAAGGGTGGTCAGGCTAGTATCAGTCTGAAGGTGGATTGCAGGATCCAGACATGTTTAACCAGGCGGGGGATAGGGGGTGGCCTGTGCTGACAAAGGGGACCCTAGCCCTGCCTTGTCTTTTCACCTGTGGAGGGTTGTCATGGCACAGGGGAAAAGATTCTGTCTCCAGAAAGCATATGTTGGGTGGAAAGACGGAGAAGGGAGGCTCCTTTTCATGTTTGGATGATATCAGTATCCATCAAAACCAGGTAAAGAATTGGCCCTGGGGTCCTGTGAGTGAGTTTGTGTGTGCCAGGCTCCAGGTCAGCCTTTGGGATATAGGTTACCTCATTTGAGCCTTTCTACAGCCCCTCCAGGTGGTGTTCTTACAGAGGGGAGACAGAGAGGGGATGTGATGAAGTAAACATTGAATAAGTGTCAGGGCCAGAGTCCAAATTCATGGTTTTCTCAAGACATGCTTCTTAGCTGAGAAAAAGTGGGAGAATTCAAGCATGTATACCAGAGTATGAGGGCGTCCTCTGAGTCCCAAGAAGTACAACTCTGAATGTTCCCTCCTGGCAGCCTTAGCAGCCTGCAGGAATCCTTGTAGAGAAAGCACTGGGCCTTACCTATCCTCTATCCTACCCTCTCTTCCCTCCTGGCCCAGCCCTCAGCCCATGGTTTGGAGGATGGGTCATAAGTCTCTAACATTAGTTAGGCAGTAGTAGAAGGCCAAGTTTTGTTTCTTTTTATTTGTAAAACTTTTATTGTGGTTATATACATACATAAAACGTATTTGCCATCGTAACTATTTCTATGGGTAAAATTTGGTGGCATTAATTGTATTCACAATGTTGTGGAACCATCCTCATTATTTATTTCAATGGTTTGTGGAGTCTGACAGACTGAAGCTCAAGCCCTGGTTTCTCTACTTATTAGCTGTGTGACAGGGTGTGAGTAGCCACACCTCTCCCAGTCTCTGTGCCTCCCTGCAAAAGGTTTTGGTACTTCTTAGCCCACACAATAGTCCAAAGGGTTCACCAGGGCATAGGCAGGCTCTGATGATGGTTACCCCATCTGCCACCTTCTCTTCCCCAGGGTCCTGCAGTCAATGCCTGGGACTCTGGAAGCCCTATTCTCAGTTTGGACAATAAAGGTACAAGAAGGTCTAGGCACCAAAGTTTATTAGTGGTTCCCAGTGGTGGGAGTGAGGGAGAAAGAGGGCACTAAGCTTCTGTCTCTTTTTTTTTTTTTTTTTGGTTATGTTTTCATGTGGCCTGTTGGAGAGGCGGCAGCACTGCAGAGTCCTATGATAGCATCAGTGTCAACTGTGTGAACCTCAGCTCTGCAGTTTCCCTGCATCAGCCCCTTTGCGGAGGATCTCATGTGCGCCTGTACAGCCAGCACATAAAGGGGTGGCTGGGGTGAGGCACATGCCCAAGTCCACTTCCCCCTCTCCACATTGTTCACATGCTGGAAAATTCTTCCTCCTATGGAGTACATCAGGAGGTCTGGTGGCGTAGTGCCTAAGGCATTTGACTGCTAACCAAAAGGCTGGTGGTTCAAACCCACCAGCCACTCCTTGGAAGGAAGATTGGGCAATCTACTTCCGTAGAGAAACTGCCCCAGAAACCCAGGGAGGGGTTGCTGTGAGTTGGATTCGACTTGACGACAGTGAGTGTGGTTTTTTGTTTTTTGATGGAATACATCACCTGTCTCTTTTCAGCTTCTCCACATTTATCTCATCTCTACCTGGGGAATCTCACAGGCTGAGCTTGTCCCCCCAGATCCCAGCAATTTGAAGTCAGGACTCCTCACTGGAGTGCCTTGACATGGTTCCCATCACCTCTTTCCTGTTCTCTGGCTTCTCCAGGACACTGTCCTCAGTGTGTCCTGGAACACATGACTTTGGTCAGAGTCTATGAGGAGAGGATGTAGAGTTGTGACAAAGAAGATGCTTTCTTGACAGGAAACCAGCCCAAAAGCCCAGCCAGCCCCAGAATCACCCAGTGCGTGAGAACAAACAAAGTCAGTTCGTTTCTCTTACCTTGGCTTCCTTGTTCCCAGATGACTGAAGAGTGATTGTGTTTTTTAAGTCAGAGGCATATTTATTTCCTCATCTGGCACCCAGAACATTATCTTAGAGACTCAGAGAGCTCTGTATCTTGTTTAAGGTCACACAGCAACTTGGGAGTCAGGCAGGCCTTGGAAACAGACCTTGGTCTCCTGGCCCCAGTGCCTTCCCTTAGACCCTCTGTGGGTGACCAGCTGGGCTTCTCCAGTCTGGGGCAGGGCCTGTGGCTGACAAGCCACTGGTGATTGATGATGGCCCCGCACTGTGTCCATTGTGGGGCGTCCTCATTGAGAGCACAGAGCCACAGCAGGACACTGGACCCTCCCAGGGCCAGGACACACTGGGCCTTTGTCCACCTGACCATGGTCTCAAGTGATATGGAAATCAGCTTATCCCAGCCTCTAGTGCCCTGCAGCCCAGCCTGTCTGAGAAGACGAGAAAAAGCAGACATAACCCCCCTCTCTCCACCAAAGCAGGTTGAATCATCCAGAAAAGCAGATGCAGGAACAACCTGAGTCACCAGCAATGTTTCCAAAACCACATTAATGTTCCCTCGTTGATCCCTACCCAGGAAATGTGTGGCCTGGAGAAGGGCAGAGACACCTGGCTGGGGGCCATGAGTTCCCTTGGGATTCCAACAAGGAGATAGAAATGCTACCCAGACGAGCTCCGCTTCCTTTCATTCATAGCTCCCATGGAAGTTAATGTTTTTAAAGCCATATTTAAAAGAAAACTCTTCAGAGCTCTGCCTTTGCAAGAAGCTCTCACTGGGAAACATCTTGGACTGGTACTTACCACCTATGGAGAAAATGGTCCAATAAGTCAGGCAGTTTGTCATGTGCATGTGTGGATCAGTTCAAAGAGGGCCTCCTGGAGTGCAGAAGGTGGGATGGAGCTGCGTAATGGGCTGGCATAGGGAGCATGGAGCTGGCCCTCTGCAGATGCCATGCAACCTTTGCTCTGCCTCTTACTGGACATATGGCCTTAGCAAAGATGAGCTCCCTCTCAGGACTTAGGAGTCTCCATCTGTAAATGGGACTAGTTGTAATATGGCTTTGTCCTTAGGAGGTTACAGTATAGTGGGGTAGGAGCAAAGAATAGCTGGCCCATAGACCCCATGCAGAATGAAGGAAAGGAAGGACCATGGAGGAGCTGGGGTTTGGGGGCAGGCATGGCCAAAGGAGGCTCCTTTTAAGCTGGGAGGTAGGCAGAGGGAGGAGTTCCCTGGAGGAAAGGGGTTGGTCTGGTGAGACAGAGGACTGAAACAGACATTGGTCCTGGCTCTACTTGGGGCCAGAGGGTAGGATAGGGGTTTCTCCACTTCCCTACTGCCGGGAATCCACTGTGTTTTCTTGGACTCCTGGCTCTGATGTCAGGAAGAGAAGACAGTGATGTGATATTAAGTCAAGCTAGCACCTTTATTGCAAAGATAGGGAAACTAAGGCCTGGGGGTGGGGGTGCGGGGTTTGCTGCCCAGAGCCACAGAAAGAGAAATGGTCAAGTCAGGCCTGGCTGGGGTTCTCCTCCCCCCCCAGGCCAATTCTGTCTGCCCCACTGACCCTCTCAGGGAGCTATGCATCTGAGAGCACATGGCCTAGGATGCTGTGTTTGACCATCTGGGCCTATCTTCTATATTTCTCTGTAAAAGTGACAAGGGACTCTAGGATCAGCTGGCAGCTGGGAGAGGGGCCCAAAATTACGTGGAGAGAGGAGGAAGAGACCACTCTGCTTCTCTCTAGGCTGTTTCTTTACTCCCTGGGCTTTACCCACTTAATCAGTATAATGGAAGGTGATTCCTACTTCCTAGGGCTGTTGTGAGGGTTAGTTGTTCATTTAATAACTATTGATGGATTGTCTACCAAGGCCCAGGCTCTGCCCCTGGAGCTGGGAAATGGCAGTGAACAAGACAGGGGCTCCAGCTGTTGTGGAAGCAGACAGCAAAGAGATAAGCGAAGAAATCCATGGGATCATTCTACATTGGGATAATTTCTTTAAAGCTAATAAACCAGAAGTGTGAAGGCAAGTGAGTAGGGTTGGGTAGCAGGAGGAGCTGTTTTATGATTAGAGGGAGGCATGGATGTATAGCTGCCTCCCAAGTGGTAGTAACTGAAAGTACCAAGATCCTATGAAATGAACAAGGCCTGTGGCTGAAGCATAGTGGGCTTGGGGAGTAAAAGCCAATGGAGAATAGCAGGGCCAGGTGGTTCCCACTCCTGAGGCTGAGGAGGGCCTTTGAGGGTACCTTTACTCCACAAGGCCAGGCAGCATTTTGAGCAGCGGAGGCTAGTGTGCCGTTGCTCAATGAGTGTAGTGCCCGGCACAGGCCTGGGGGAAGCTAGTGCCTGAGGGTGTCCGGAGGGCTATGAGCTGTCCATTTGTCTCATCTGTGGAGAGAAGGGAGCAGGACAGAGGTGGGATAGCAAAAGGCTGGCGAGTGTAGTTTGCCAAAATCATCTGCCTTAGTGACCTTCCCAGAGAGCACAGGCCTTCAAGGGAAAAAATACCCCAGTCCCAGGCAGTGATAAAGACAGAACCCAACAGAACAGAGCTGCTTTCTTGGATCAGCAATTCTGATAGTGTGCTCTGCTGAACACCAGTTGTCTGCACGGAGCAGGAATAATGCCATCCTTTAACACACACTGTTGATTATCTTCCTAACCGCATTCCCCTCTTTCTTTCTTTGTAAAAGTTATTCAGGTACACATCTACTTCAGGTGAGGCAGGTCCCAGCCCAGTCCCTGCTCCATGAGGTAAATCATGATCAATCTAAGTGAAAAGTTCTCCAACTTTCTCTGCTCATAGTGTCTTTAGTCTCAGTAATTCTTGCACAGTGCCTCTAAACCAAAAGAAATATCTCACACTTCTGTTTATCAAGTAATTAGACCCAAACAGAAGGAAGTGGTGGTTCAGTGGTAGAATTCTTGCCTTCCATGCAGGAGACCTGGGTTCAATTCCTGGCCAATGTACCTCATGTGCGCCACCACCCATCTGTCAGTGGAGGCTTACATGTTGCTGTGGTGCTGAGCAGGTTTCAGCAGAACTTCCAGACTAAGGCAGAGTAGGAAGAAAGGCCTGGTGATCTACTTCTGAAAATCAGCCAGTGAAAACCTCATGGATCACAATGGTCTGATCTGAATCTGATCATGGGGATGGTGAAGGACTGGGCAGTATTTCATTTTATTGTGCATGGGGTCACCATAAAGTAGGAGCCAACTGGACAGTATCTGTGGTAGTTAAAGTTGTGTGTCAGCTTGGCCAGGCCTGGCTGAGTGGCTGGGCAGCTGAAGGTAGTTATTCACTATGATGAGACTGGAAATCAACTCCATAGTGGGATCCACCACAAGCAGCTGAGTAGCTGCTTTAGGGATGTGGTCTGCTTCCTGTATACAAGAACTAGCTTTGGTGACTGGTACACCATCCAATCTGCAGCCTATACTACTATGAGACCAGAAGAACTAGATGGTGCCCGGCTACCACGATCATCCACTTGAAAGGGGATCTATGTAGGAGATCCTTGATAGAGAGGGAGAACAATGTGGAACAAAACTCAAAATCATTTGGAGGGAAAAAAAAAGGGGGGGGGACCAGGTTTGCTGGTCCGATAGAGCCTGGTGGAACCACTGAGACTATGGCCCCTAGCTGCTCTTCAGATCTGGAATTGAACCCACACCTGTGGTTTCCAGCGGAACAAAAGACAGGCATATGAGTTGAACATTTACCTGAGATAGATACACTCCTTGGAGAGAACAAGTATGGGAGAAAGAAGAGTTACTTATGCACAGGGAGACAGCTCAGGGGTCAAGAGTGTATGGAGGGATGGACACAGGGAAGAGGTAACTTTGGGGAGGAAGTGGGAGGGGAGCTGTTGCATTGTGGTAAACTGTGGTCAGTGTCATGAGACAAAGTATATGTGAACCGGTATGTGGAAAGTAAATTTGCTGTGTAAACCTTCACCCAAATCACAATTACAAAAAAAAAAAAAAAAAAAGAACTAGCTTTGGGAATGGTCTATAGCTTATGGCATGCTTGAACCCTGCATGTAGTCAAATTGTTGTTTAGCATCCTGCCATGGTCTGCTGATCTTGGGACTTTTAATGGACTTGAATTAATGGCCTGTCATGTGGTTTGGTAACATCGGGACTGTGCCTTGTTACTTGTCAACCTTGGGCTTGTCAGCTTCAGCAGCCAGCAGCTGAGTGAAGGAAAGCCTCCAGCTTCAGTGGGCCAGAGGTAGGAGGCAGAGCTGAAGCTCAAGGTTGAGGGGCTTTCACCCAGCCCCTAGAGCCTGGCACTTTGAACTCAGACTTAAAGCCTCCAAATTCTAAGAATAAACTCCTGTTTGTTAAAGCCATCCCATTTGTGGTATCTTCTGTTAGAGCAGCACTAGGTAACCAAAACAGTAGCTAGCCACTATGCTACCAGAGCTCCCGCTAAGAACAACAGGCCCAAATAATTTAGATTTTATGTCCTAACTACTTATTAACTAAAGAAAACCAAACCCTCTGCCACTGAGTCTATTCTGACTCATAGCGACCCCCATTGAGTTTCAAGGTGGTAAATATGGAAATAGATTGCCCCATCTTCCTTATGTGTAGCAGCTGGCGAGTTTGAACTGCCAACCTTCTGGTTAGTAGTCAAATGCCTTAGGTACACACCACCAGAACACTTTAATTACTTATCAGCTAATTTAAAAAAATAAAGATTGAAATAAAAATAAATTTATTCTTAAATAACCAGTATTACTTATTAATAGAATGTTTACACCTTTTGGGTACTACACAACTTCTCAAACCTTGGATTTGGACTGGGAACCACCAGCCTTACCTCCCCTTCCATACTAATTTTCTTTTCTTTATTTATTTATATTGTGCTTTGGGTGCAAATTTACAACACAAATTTATCTCACATTCATGCACATTTGATTTCACGCCCCAATTACCATCCCCAACCATAAAGAACTCTCCTCCCTTCCCCTCCCTGTGCCTTTCTTAACTATGCATTCCTGTCTGTCCATCTTTCTCTGCATA
The DNA here is from genome assembly GCF_000298275.1 of Orycteropus afer afer. Classification (NCBI taxonomy): domain Eukaryota; kingdom Metazoa; phylum Chordata; class Mammalia; order Tubulidentata; family Orycteropodidae; genus Orycteropus; species Orycteropus afer. The sequence goes on along the minus strand of NW_006921639.1, from coordinate 11,803,566 downwards.
TGAATGCTGCCCCTCTGGTGTCTCATGGCTGATTGCTCTAAGGGGTGCATCTCCCGAGAGTAGGTGGGCACATCACCCTGGGGTAGGTGTTCTGTATGTTGGTCTTTCTACTGTTGGGTTGAGAGCTAGTCCATGGAAATGAGTCTGTATCTAGGCCCAAAAGAGTAATGCAGGGCCATAGTTTCAGGGGTTCTACCAGTCTCTATCCAATCAGTAATTCTGGTCATTTTTGTGTTTTTGAATTTTGTTCTACATTTTCCCTCCCACTTTATCCAGGATCTCCAGTTTTGATCCCTTTCTGAGTGGTTGGCATTGGTAGCCAGGCACCATCTGGTTCTTTTGGTCTTGGGGTCCATCTTATCCTTGGACTAATTGTTTCCAGATGCCTCTGATTTTCTTCAATCTTCTTTCCTCCAGATGAGAGGAGACCCAGCGTTGCACCTTAGATGGCCACTCGAAAGTTTTTAAGACCCCAGTCGGTACTCACCAAAATAGTTTGTGAAACAAGATTTTTATGTACTATGTTGTGCCAGTTGAGCATTATATCCCCCAAGACTCTGATCCTGAGTTCTCAGGCCCAATAATTCTCTCTCTCAAGGTGTTCGGTTGTCTCTGAGAAGTTACTCCAACTCTGTCTTTTGTTGCTTCTCTAATGTGTGTGGCTAGTTTTGTAGCAAAGGTGCATATGTAAGATAATCTTCAGCCTTGGTCTAGGGCATATTCCTCTTCACCTACCCCCACCTGATCTTATCTGTCTATGCATTTATCTCTATAGCCTGGTGTTTGGTGTTAGTGGTAATGCAGTATTGTGCATGTAATAGCATTTGCCTCTGTCATCTACATCTTATGTGCATGTTTCAGTGTCTTTCCTTTCCCCAGTATCATCATGCTTGTCACAGGCTCTTTCCATACCTTCCCTCTCTTCTCCCAAATCAGCATGTGACCCCCAATTAATCTTAAATTTTTCCTCCCTATCTCTCCCATCCCCAATAACCAATAAAGTGAATTTTCTTCCCTGAGTAAACCTTTCCTTGACATTACAATAATGGGCTCATACAATATTTGTCCTTTTCTAATTGACTTATTTCACTCAGCATAATGTTCTCCAAATTCATCCACAATGTGAGATGATTCATGTATTCTTCATTATTCTTTAATGTTGCATAGTATTCCATTGTGTGAATGTACCATAGTCTGGTTATCTATTCATCTGTTGATGGGCATTTAGATTATTTCCATCTCTTTGCTATAGTGAATTGTGCTACAGTGAACATGGGTGTGCATATGTCTGTTCATGTCCTGTCTCTCACCTCTTTAGGATATATTCCTTGTAATGGAATTGCTGGTTCAAATGGTATTTCTATTTTCAGTTTTTTAGGGAAATGCTATACCATTTTCCACAATGGTTGTACCATGTTACAATCCCACCAGCAGTGTATGAGAGTTCCAATCTCTCTGCAGCCTTGCTGGCATTTGTTATTTTCTGTCTTGTTGAACTTTGCTATTATTGCTGAAGTGAGATGATATCTCATCATTGTTTTCATTTGCATCTCTCTAATAGCTAATGAGGAGCTCTGGTGGTGTAGTGCCTAAGGCACTTGACTGCTAACCAGAAGGCTGGCAGTTCAAAACCACCAGCCACTCCTTGGAAGGAAGGTTGGTCAATCTACTTCTACCACCTTCAAAACCCAAAGAGGGGTCATTATGAGTTGGGTCTGACTCGATGGCACATAACAACAACAATAGCTAATGATCATGAACATTTCCTCATGTGTTTGTTGGCTTCCAATATAGCTTATTTAGTGAAATGTCTGTTCATGTTCCTTGCCCATTTTTGAATTGGGTTATTTGTCTTTTTGGGATTGAGGTGTTGAAGTTTTCTATAAATTTTTGAGATAAGTCCCTTGTTAGATATGTCATAGTCAATTATTTTTTTCCCAATCTGTAGGTTCTCTTTTTACCCTTTTGGAGAAGTCTTTCAATGTTCATAATTAATTTTTAAAAGGTTCCGGTCATCTAGCTTCTCTTCTACTGACTGTGCATTTTGGGTTATGCTGCATAGTCTATTTATGCCATAGATTAGGACCCCTAGATTTGCCCTATTTTATCTTTGATGAGTTTTATGGTTTTGGGTTTTACATTTAAGTCTTTGATCCAGCTTGAGTTTTGCTTTTGTGTATGGAGTGAGGTGTCAGTCTGTTTCATTTTTCTGTGAGTGAATATCCAATTTTGCCAGCACTATTTGTCAAAGAGGCCATCTCCCCCCCTTTTAATGGGCTTTGGCCCTTTGTCAAAGATCAGCTGTCCATAGATGGATGGGCCTATTTCTGGGTTTTCAATTCTGTTCCATTGGTGGTCTGCCTGTCTATCATTGTACCAATACCACACTGTTTTAACTACTGTGGCTGTATGTTGTGGCTATATAGTAGGTTTTGAAATCCGAGAGTGAGAGACCTTCTACTTTGGTTTTCCTTCTTCAGCAGTGCTTTGCTTATCTGAGGTCTCTTTCCTTTCCATATGAAATTAGTGATTGGTTTTTCACATGTCCTTAAAAAATGTTGATGAGATCTGGAATGGGATTGCATTGAGCTACAAACTGGATTCAGAAGAGGACGTGGAATGAGGGATATCATTGCTGATGTCAGATGGATCTTGGCTCAAAGCAAAGAATACCAGAAAGATGTTTACTTGTGTTTTATTGACTA
>NW_006921639.1:11782485-11799291 GCF_000298275.1 Orycteropus afer afer | reverse complement strand
CAACTGGGATAGTTTAGGTAGGTCTTGTGTTTCTAGAAACTTGTCTATCTTTTCCAGGTTCTTGAATCTGTTAGAGTACAATTCTTATCAATATTCTATTCTTATCTTTTTAATTTGTTTGTTCTGTTGTGGTGTTGCCATTTTCATTTGTTATTCATGTTATTTGCATCTTCTCTTTCTTTTTCTTTGTTAACTTTGCCAGTTGTTTGTCAATTTTGTTAATCTTTTGGAAGAACCAACTTCTTGTTTTATAGATTTTTCTCCCTTTTTTTTTTTCTGCTTCATTTATTTCTGCTCTACTCTTTATTATTTCCTTACTTCTAGATACTGTGGGTTTCTTTTGTTGCTCTTTCTAATTGCTGAAGTTGCTGAGTTAATATGTTGATTTTGATTCTTTCCTCTCTTTTGATGTGTGCATTTATCACTGTAAATTGATCTCTGAGTACTGCTTTCTCTGTGTCCCAAAGGTTTTGGCAAGTTGTATCCTCATTCTCATTTGTTTCTAGGATCTTTTTTTTTTTTCTTTTTAATTTCACACTTTATTTCTTCTGTTACCCAGTGGTTTTTGAGCAGTGTATTATTTAGTTTCCACATATTGAACTTTTTTCCTTGATCTTCTTATTATTGATTTCTAATTTTATAGCATTGTGATCCAAGAAGATGCTTTGTAATATTTCAGTGTTTTTGAATTTATTGAGGTTTGTTTTGTGTCCTAAAAAACCAAAAACCCAAACTCACTGCCATTGAGTCCGATTCGACTCATAGTTACCCCTCCTTGGGTTTCCAAGGCAGTATCATTATGGAAGTAGATTGCCCAGTTTTCCTTCTGAGGAGTGGCTGGTGGGTTTGAACTGCCGGCCTTCTGGTTAGTGGTCAAAATGTCTTAAGCACTAGGCCACCAGAGCTCCTTTGTGTCCTAATATATGGTCTATTCTGGAAAATGATCTATGTGCACTGGAGAAGAATGTGTATTGTGCTTTTGTTAGGTGGAGTGGTCTGTATATGCTATGAGATCAGATTGGTTGATTGTGTTGTTAAGTTCTGTATCTTTGTTGTGTTTTTTCCTAGTTATTCTGTCCTTTCTCTACTATTGTAGAGTTGTCTATTTTCCCTTTCAATTCAGTTAATATTTGCTTTGCATATTTTGGAGCTGTTTCATTGCATGCATAGATATTTATTACAGTAATGTCCTCTTGGTCAATTGACCTTTTTAGCATCATCTAGTGTCCTTCTTGGGAGCTCTGGTAGCATAGTGGCTAAAGCACTTGACTGCTAACCGGAAGGCTGGTGGTTCAAACCCACCAGCCACTCCTCGGAAGGAAGGTTGGGCAATCCTACTTCCGTAGTGATACTGCCTCGGAAACCCAAGGAGGGGTCGCTATGAGTCGGGGCCGACTCGACGGCACATAACAACAACAACAACAACAGTGTCCTTCTTTGTCTCTTATACTGCTTTTCACCTTGAAGTCTGTTTTATCAGAAATTAATATCACTGTTCCTGCTCTTTTGTGGTTGCTGTTAGCTTGATATATTTTTTTTTACCCCTTAATTTTTAATTTCTTTTTATCTTTGTGTCTAAGGTGGGTCTCTTATAGGCAGTATTTTGATGGGTCTTCTTTTTTTTAATCCAATCTGCCACTGTCTTTCTTTTGACTGGTGTATGTAGTCCATTCCCATTGAGTGTCATTAGTGATAGGTATGAATTTATTGCTGTCATTCTGTTGTGTTTTTTGTTATGTTGTTGGTGATTTCCTTATTCCAAATATTTTTCTGTGCTGAGTTCATTTTGTTATCAAGTGTTTTTCTCTTTTCTTTGTTATTGTTGGCTTTGTGGTTACTAAGCCCTTGTGATTTTCTTCTTTCCGAATATGCTTAGGAGGATGGTTAATTTTCTTTGTGGTTACCCTGAAGTAAATTCTTATCTCCCTAAGTTTGGAGCAGTCTGTTCTACAAAGACATTGTCCTGTCTTCCTCTCTATTTGGAAGTCTTGTAATTAAAACTTCTGTTCCTTCTGTTTGCTTCATTGCTGGTGTTGTCTACAGATTGACTCCCTTATTTCTCTATGTACATTTTTTTTGTGTGTGTGAGCTTATTTTGAGCATCTATTTCTGGTTTGGTTTCCAAGTGGTGGTGTCAAGTGTCTTGATTTTAACTTGTTGTTCTTTGTTGTGTGTTCTCTATTGGAAGGACTCCCTTTTTTAGCATTTCTTGTAGGGTTGGTCTGGTTTTCACAAATTCCCTTAATTTCTGTTTGTCTGAGAATGTCTTGATTTCACCTTCATATTTGAGGGACAGTTTGGCTGGATATATAATTCTTGGTTGGCAATTCTTTTCCTTCAATGTTTTATGTATGCCATTGGTGATAGTTACGTTTGGGTGTCAACTTGGCTGGGCCTGGCTGAGTGGCTGGGCAGCTGGATGTAATTATTCTCCATGGTGAAATCTAATGGAACAGCTGAGTAGCTGCTTTAGGGGTGTGGTCTGCTTCCCATATATAAGAAATAGCTTTGGAAATAGTCTCTAGCCTTTTGGCATGCTTGAACCCTGCACGTAGCCAAGTCATTGTTCAACAGCCTGCCATGCCCTGCCAATCTTGGGACTTCATCTGGACTTGAGTTAGTGGCCTGCATGTTGTTTGATAACATTGGGACTGTGCCTTTTCACTTGTCAACCTTGGGCTTGTCAGCCTCAGCAGCCAGCAGCTGTATGAGTGAAGAAAAGCTTCTAGCTTCAGTGGGGCAGGAGCAGGAGGCTGAGCTAAAGCTCAAGGTTGAGGGGCTTTCACTCAGCCTCTAGAGCCTGACACTTTGAACTCAGACTTAAAGCCTCCAAAATTGTAAGAGAATAAACTTCTGTTTGTTAAAGCCATCCCATTTGTGGTATATTCCTGTCAGAGTGGCACTAGGTAACCAAAACACCATCCCATTGTCTTCTTGCCTGCATGGTTTCTGCTGAAAAATCAGTTGTTGTTGTTGTTGTTATGTGCCGTTGAGTCGGCCCCGACTCATAGCGACCCCTCCTTGGGTTTCCGAGGCAGTATCACTACGGAAGTAGGATTGCCCAACCTTCCTTCCGAGTTCGGTCTTATTAGTTGTCCATTGTAGGTGACATTTCATTTTTACTGTGCTTCTTCCAAGATTCTCTCTTTGTCTTTGGTTTTGGAAAGTTTGATCATGCTATGTCTTGGTGACTTTCTTTTGGGATCTATCCTGTATGGGGCTTGTTGAGCTTCTTAGGTGTATATCTTTTCTTCCTTCATGATATAGGGCATATTTCTGTTAGCAAGTCTTTAACAATTTTTTCAGTGTTTTTTTTTGCCTCCTCTTGTTCTGGTATTCCAATCAGGCCTATGTTTTTTTTTTTCCATGTCATCCCATATAACTCTTGTTGTTGTTATTGTTAGGTGCCGTTGAGTCATCTATGACATCTATGTACATAGTGACCCTATGTACAGCAAAATGAAACACTGCCTGGTCCTGTGCCAGCTACATGATCCTTGCCCATCATTGTAGTCACTGTGTCGATCCGTATTGTTGAGGGCTTTCCCCTTTTTCGTTGACCCGTCACTTTACCAAGCATGATATCCTTCTCCAGGGAATGGTCCCTTCTTACAACATGACCAAAGTAGGTGAGATGAAGTCTGGCCATTCTTGCTTCCAAGGAGTATTTCAGCTGTACTTCTTCCAAGACAGATTTGTTAGTTCTTTTAGCAGTCCATGGTACTTTCAGCATACTTCGCCAACAACACAACTCAAAGGCATCTACTCTTCTTTGGTCTTCCTTATCCATTGTCCAACTCTCACATGTATATGAGGTGATTGAAAATACCATGGCTTGTGTCAGGCACAGCTTAGTCTTCAAGGAAATATTTTTGCTCTTCAGCACTTAAAAGAGAGCTTTTGCAGACAATTTGCCCCAGTGCTACATCATCTGGTAGCATAGTGCCTAAGACATTTGACTGCTAACCAGAAGGCTGGCGGTTCAAACCCACCAGCTACTCCTCGGAAGAAAGATTGGGCAATCTACTTCTGTAGAGATACTGCTATGAGTTAGATCTGACTTGATGGCAGTGAGTTTCTTTTTTCTTTTTTTTTTTGGTTTATGCATCGTTTGGTATTTTGACTGCTGCTTCCTTTGGTGTTGATTGTAGAACTAAGTAATATGAAGTCTTTGACAACTTCAGTCTTTTCTCTGTTTATTGTGATGCTGCTTATTGGTCCAGTTGTGAGGGTTTTTGTTTTCTTTATATTGAGGTGTAATCCACACTACAAGCTGTAGTCTTCAATCTTCATCCATAAGTGCTTCAAGTCATCCTCACTCTCCGCTAGCAAAGTTGTGTCATCAGCGTATCACAGATTGTGAATGAATCTTCCTCCAATCCTGATGCCACATTCTTCTTCATATAGTCAAACTCAACATACAGATTGAATGAGTATGGTGAAAGGATACAACCCTGACACCCTTCCTTCTTGATTTTAAACCATGCAGAGTCCCCTTGTTCTGTTCAAAAAACAGCCTCCTGGTCTATATGTACAGGTTCCTTATGAGTACAATTAAGTGTTCTGGAATTCCCCTCCCATTTTCATTCCATAACTTTTAGGTTTTCTTCATTTCTCTTAAATCTTTGTTCTGATTTTTCTTCATATAGGCTGGTGTCAAGGATTTGTCTTCTAGCTAGCAAATGCATTCTTCAGCCAATTCTACTTTGCTCTTTTGTCCTTCCACTGTGTTATCATCTCTGTAATTTTAGTCTTCATTTTTTGGATTTCTAATTGCTGTTTTTATGAGTTCTAATTGTGTATTTATCTTGATACTTTGTTCTTGGATGATTTTCCTGAATTCTTCCAGTGTACTGTCTGCCTTCTCATTGTGTCTGTTTATGGTTTCCTTGAGTTCTTGGAGAGTCCTATATATATATACCTTTTGAATTCCTTCTCAGATAATTCTATAGCTTGTTCTTCTTCCATGGTTGATAATTCTTTAACCTGGGCTTTTATTTCTATTATCTTGTCCTTTTTTGTTTGATTTGAGGTTGTCTATTGGGGCAATCTACTTCTGTAGTGATACTGCCTCAGAAACCCAAGGAGGGGTCGCTATGAGTCAGGTCCAACTCAACGGCACACAACAACAACAACATTGTTTCCTAGACATTGTGAAGTTGTTGTCTTTAATTGTTAGTTATGTATTGATTTGTTACACCTTGATTTTGTGTTTTACTATATCTGAAAGTGTGGAGCAGGTATACTTTTTTGGTTACTAACTCAGCTCTACTGGCTTGCTCTCCAGTTCTCTTGGTGTTAATGGAATCACCTGTGGGGATGTGGGTGCAGGCCTCTGTTCATTGTGAAGAGGATTTCAAGTTGGGACAAGCACGTGTTGTCCACCATCTGTCATTGATCCTGTAGCACAGGAGCTATTGGTGTTACCTGTCTATTGGATGAGGTTTCCAGTGTAATAGCTCTGGTTGCCTAGTGGAGGTTTAACGTGTTCCTCCTTGAAAAACTCCCACTGTGGCTATTCTGAGTTCCCAAGGCCTGTGGGTTCTGTGATTTTTTTTTTCTTCCCTCCTTTTCGACCTCTTTTGTATTTCGAATGACTCCTCTCTGACTCCATCTCCACCGGTTACATGGGTTCATTTATTTTTCCCAGTTGTTTAATCTGCTGTCTTTCTCCACCATCACTGAATCTAATACTTTATCTTCTTCTTAGTTGTTCATAACTCCAGTATCATTATTTGTATCTAGTGCCTAAGGCATTTTACTGCTAACCAGAAGGCTGGCATTTCAAACCCACCAGACACTCCTTGGAAGGAAGATTCAGCAACTTACTTTTGTAGCGATACTGCCTCAGAAACCCAAGGAGGGGTTGCTTTGAGTCAGATCTGACTCAATGGCAGTGAGTTGTTTTTTTTTTTTGTTTGTTTGTTTGTTTTGGTTACCTAGTTACTCATGTCTCAGTTGGAAGAGGAACTGAACGTGTGGGTTATCTGCACAGCGTTATCTTCCACTCTTCTCACACCAATTTTCATGTGGAATTTGCTTTTTTTTTATAGCAACCACTGAAGCCCAGCTTCTCAAAGAGGTCATAGCATCAAAAGGAATGTAATATGATCTCTTGTTGAGACTATGAACTGCCTTGAACTAATAGTCCTTGTAGTGTCCAACAGATGTCCAATATTGGGTGGTTACCTTGAAAACTTAAAATATCCTATGGCACCCTTGAGTTTGCTGTGGCACTCTGGGGTGCCTCAGCCCACAGTTTGGGAATCTTGTGTCTAAAGGATCTAAACCAATCAGTGATTGGTTTAGGCAGAGGTGTATAACACAGTTCTACCTAATGAAATGTGGAGAAAAGTCTTTGGGAGTTTTTTCTGGGAAACGTTTCTCCTTACTTTATAAAAGAGATGTTTGGGAAGAAGCAATATCCCTTCTGCTGCTGGCTGTTGTACTATGCACATAGGAGGCCTGGAGCCCAGCTGTATCTTGTATCTGTGAGGGTCATTATCCTCAGGAGAACACTCTGAGAAGGGCAGAGGGGAAAGATGGAGGGTATCTGGCTTTTGATGACATTTTTAGCTGCTTAATCCTGCAAGTGCCCACCTCTGGACTTCCTATTATGTGAACTAATACCTTCTCATAGAGTTTAACCTACTTAGAGCTGGCTTTTCTGTTCACCTGCAGCCAAACGTATCTTTACTGATACTATAACAGAGTATGTTCCAAACACTATATTTTCTATCCTCTTCTTAGAGCTACATATTAAAGTCTCTGAGAAATCCCACAGCACTCTACTTAATTTTGTTCAACACTGAGTTTGCCAAATTGACTTGACTGAGGAAACCGTTTTTTCCATAGAACCCAATTAACATCTCGCAGGACACTTGTGTGCCAAAAAATACACTTTTGGAAAGAAAGGATGCCTAGATTCCTCCTCATGGCCCCAGAGCCCTTGCCCACCCCCAGAAGCCCATACACACAGATTCCCACCTCACCAGAGCTCTGTGGCCCACATGTGTTTCTGTTCAGTAGTGGAGACTAAATGAAGCCAGATGTACCTGGGCAGCCCACAGGCAGAAGAAGCAATGATTTAATGTCCCAACTATGCGGGGATTAGCTTACCAGAAAGTGCACATGGAGGGGTGGGGGAATTGCCCACCAGTCTGCTAATGGATTCCACAGAAATGCCCCTGGAGTGGTGTGATCGCCATGTCCATGACCTGCCTGCTGTGCCCATGACTACCTGCATGATTGATGGCACAAAACATTTCTGAGTGGCTTGGGGTGAAGATCTGACCATGGACCATGTCTGCCAAAACCCTGAACCTTAGAAAATGGCCACCCCATGCAAGGACCACCAGGATTTGTACATATTTTCCTGGACTGCCTTTTCTATTTTTAATTTTCAGTTTACCAAGATATTTGATCAGTTTTATTTTCCCACTCCCTTTTTAATTGTGGTACGTAGATTCTGACTTGATGGGACTTGATGGCAATGAGTTTGGTTTTGGATATATATATGTGTGTGTATATGTGTGTGTGTGTATGCTGTGGTAGCGTAGTGTCTAAGGCATTGACTGCTAACCAGAAGGCTGGTGGTTGAAGAAAGATGGGGCAATCTACTTCCATAGTGATACTGCTTCGAAACCCAAGGAGGGGTCGCTATGAGTTGGGTACAACTTGATGGCATGTAACAACAACAAATATATATATCTATGTCTATATATATAGATATATATATTTGTATATATTTACACACATACATACATACACATTTGCCATTTTATCACTTTTTCACAGGTATAATTCAGTGACTGACTGCCTTCATTGTCCCTGGGTGGTGCAAAAGGTTAACATGTTTGCCTGCTAACTGTAGCCTGAGTCCACCCAGAGGTACCTCAGAAGAGAGACCTGGCAATCTACTTCTGAAAAATGAGCTATTGAAAACCCTGTGGAGCACAGTTCTATTCTGACACACTTGGTGTTGCCATGAGTCAGAGTTTGGTATTTTCTAACTACATTCCTGTGCAACTATTACCATTATTTGTTTCTCAAGTTTTCCATCACCTTTAACAGAAGCTCAGTGCTCCCTAAGAAATGCCTCCCTCTTTTTCTCCTCCTTCCTACTCCTGGGAATCGCTAATAAACTTTGGTTCCTAGACCTTCTTGTTCCTTCATTGCCCTTGCCCCTATAGGAAGGCCCCACTCCCCAGCTTCTTGCCTTCCTCTCTCTCCAGTCCTAGTTGATGCTCTGGCCTTGAGGATACCTGGGCTTTGTGGTTCAGACCTCTATGCTTCCTCGGACAAAAGCCCACTCTCTCCCTCTGCCCACGCACACAGCCTGCACTGGTCTTCTGTTCCCACCTCTACTCTGGCCCTCAGCCTTGGTCTCCCTGACCAGGCACTTGACTCAGGAGCAGGAGAACTCTGTGTTCCACCTACTCTATGACTTCCAGCCATCCCTTTCCCACTCTGGGCCCCAGAGATGATCTAGCCCAGGGGTTTTCAAAAGTGTCCCCTAGGACCCTTGGGGTTCTGAGGATGCACCATAAGCAGTGTGCTGAGGTAAAGAGGAATCCAGGCTCCTGCACCCTATTTATTTGATTCAATAAATAGCTTTTTATTTATTCTTTTTACTCATTTTATGTATTTAATTCTCTTATAGGATTTCATTGGAAGAAAAGACTTTGTGGCAGAAAAATAAAGCTGAAAACCCTCGATGTTGTCCAGTGGAACATTTACACATGAGAGGGCTTTGGCCTCTCCTCCCATTGCTGACACTCTGGGATCCCTGGAGATGGGGAGACCCCAAAGGGGTCAAAGCAGGGAAGCAGAGGAGATGCCACAGAGGCAGAGATTTATTTTCCCTCTTGATTTTGCCTGCAGTGACCCAGGAGGGAAAACCTTTTGAAGCAGCTGGAGAGATGGCCAGGTTGCCACACACAGCTAGCTTCTGGGAGTCAGGCTGAGCAGGATGGGGAGGAGGTGCAAACTGCAAGGTAGAGGGCTTTTTCCTTATCAACCCATGTTTAGAGGCCATGCTGGTCACCACAGCAGACTGGTTGTTTTGCACAAGAGCTTAACCTTTCATTTAAGTGCCCTCTGGTGGCATAGTGCCTAAGGTATTTGATTGCTAATCAGAAGGTTGGTGGTTCAAACTCACCGGCCACTCCACAGAAGGAAGGCTGGACAGTCTACTTCCATAAAGATTTACTACCTCGGAAACTCAAAGGGGGTCACTGTGAGTCAGAATCAACTTGAGTTTGGTTTTTTTGGTAAGCTGGGTCTTACGTTCCTGTTGGTATAAATTAAGCAATGTGCAGGCATGTGCAGGGCTGACTTCTCCTTGGGCACTCTGGGCAAAGTGCCTACGGCCTGCGATATTGCCAGGTGCCCACCAAGATACTTTAATTAAAAAAAAAAAGAATGGAATTTTTAGGTCAAATAAAATGTTTTGGTTTATATTCATCTTTATACCAATGTAGTTGTAAAATATAATTTTATGTGTGTATGTGTGTGTAGTTCCTGCATGGTGCAAGTGGTTAAGTGATTGTCTACTAATGGAGAGGCTGGTGGTTCAAGTCCACACAGAGATCCCTTGGAAGAAAGGCCTGCTGGACTCTGTCCGAGCGAAAACCCTGTGGAGTGCAGTTTTACTCTGACATACGGTGGTCACCATGAATCAACATTGACTTGACAGAAACTGGTTTACTATCCATCTTTTTTTTTTTTTTTTTTCATTTTAATGCAGGAAGGGCCCATGAGGGGAAATTGCTTAGGGCCTACCAAAGTCATGATGAAAGTCTTGACATTTTCACGGGTAAGTGGTAGTGAACTTCAGAGCTTCTCACTTTAGGTCATGCTCTTGTTTTGCAACTGCTTTTTTTTTTTAAAGACAAAAGAGAAGGACTCTAAGTAGAATCTCCCTGCAATCAGATAGGAAGCCCCTCCAGCTTCCCCTGTCATTTCTGTAGGGCTGTCAGAGGTAGACATTCTCCAGAGCTGGACTCTGGGCAATTTTAAGCTGTCAGAGGAGTACAAAGGCCTGGTAGTGCTATTGGGGTGGACTCTGGCAAGTTCCCCTTCCCTTTGGATACACGAGTTTGAAAGTGGACAAACTACATTCAAGATGTATAGGATTGTAACTCATGGGGTCATCGAGGGATGGTCCTGTGTGAGTAGTATCCAGATCGGTGGGGATCATAGCTCATGAAAAGACCCAAATGAGTCAAAAAATCCTTCCCTACCTGCTGTAGCACTCCTGCCCCATCCCTGACATTATGAATTATATGGAATTGATGCTGGCATGTTCTTGATATAAAAAGGGTTTCATTTACTTAGGAGTGAAAAAGTAGGGGATCCAAGCAGCTCTTGCTCTCCTGAGTGTTAGGAATCTTTTATGTTTTATTAAGGTCTTGTCAGGAAACAGGGATTAGAGACTCAAAGTGGGAGCCCTGAGGTACCCCTGCTTCAGTGTAACTGGAGAGTCTGTTCTGCTGCCCTTGAAATTAAATGTTATTTTCAAGCCTGGATATCCCTGTAACCTTTGTAAAATTGACTTTTATTTAAATGAGTCCTCCTGAGGTTAATCCAAAAATGAGGTTAATCCAAAAAGCAGGAGTTGAATTCTCTTTTGTTCAGCTCAGTGAGGCCTGGCCCTGCCTCCTCCCAAGTCTCCAATCCTAAGACACATCTGAGGGATTTTGTCCCCATGGGCATGCTTCAGCATCTTGGTGGGTCTCACTGTCTTTGACATCAGACTCGGGCATAATCACTCTAGAGCTAGAATCAGCCCAGCTGGGTGAGATGAACAGAGACTTGGAACAGGGCTGGGGCAGGTGGTGGGCAGGAGCAAAGGGGCTGAGGGGCTCCAGTCAATCACCTCCGTTGGTCTGGTCTCTCACTGTAGGGGATGAGCTTTGTCTGAGAAGCTTGAGATCTGGGGTTCAGCCCTCATCAGATGCATTTTATGTTCAGTTCTGGGCATGTCCCTTCCCCTCTCTGGACCTCAGGCTCCCCATCTCCTAAGTAAGGGAGTTGGATCAGATGAGATCATGGATGCCCACCATGTACCAACCCCTAGGTGGGGTGCTGAGGATGCACCAACACAACTAAACAAGCCCATGCCCCTCCTGTAGGCAGATAAGCTGTACCAAGCCAACCAGACATATCCACTTACTCATTTTTTCCTCTCTCTCTCTCTCTCTCTATTTCATTACTACAAAAACAGTTCATGCTAGTTATTTAAAAATATATACAGAAAACATAGTTGAGAAAAACAAAAACAGAAATTATCCCCATAAATCATAAGACAACCACTGTTAGTCCTGTGGTACCTGTTCTTCCAGACTGTTTCCTGTGAGTACTGATGTTGTTGTTGTCGTGATGTGCTGTCGAGTCGGCCCCGATTCATAGCGATCCTTCCTTGGGTTTCTGAGGCAGTATCTCTGTGGAAGTAAATTGCCCCATCTTCCTTCCAAGGAGTGACTGGGGGGTTTGAACCACCAGCCTTCTGGTTAGCAGTCAAGTGCCTTAGGCACTACGCTACCAGAGCTCCTATGAGTACTGATATACATACTTAAATACAGAAACACAACAGTATTGTATGCAGTGTATCTTTTTCAATCCTCACAGGCACCAGGTGAGGTAGTTAGTATTGTTCTTTTCTCTTGACAGATGCAGAAACAGAGTTTAGAGGGGTTGGGTAACTTTCTCAAGGTGGTAGGACTGTGACTCAGTGACAAATCCCTCGGATGGCTAATCCAAGGCTCTTTCTCAACACAGTGTCTATGAGGCAGACAGGCAGCCAAGCACGAAATTGTTCCAGCACTAACCACAACCCATGGGAGGCAGAGACCAATGAGGTCCCTTCAGGGTAGCTGAGTCAGGGGTCATGAAGAAGGTCACCAAGGCTAGCCAAGTCCATGGGCTCCCTTGGACAAAGGGAGACCACTTAGGGCAATTAGATGGGGGTAGTCAAGTGTATGAGGAGAACTTGTGGCTCAGTGGTTGAAGTATGTGGCTGCTAACTGAAAGTTTGACAGTTTGAACGCACCATCTACTCCATGGGAGTAAAGATTTACTCAGGTTACTGACTCAGAAACTCTATGGGGCTGTTCTATTCCGTCTTATATGGTTGTCCTATATGGTTTTAGGTAGGTGTGTGTTGTGGGGAGGTAGAGGGAAGATGGGAGGAGGTGAGATGACTGGAGTTAGGCTCTTGTTATTGTTGTTAGGTGCTGTCAAGTCAGCTCTGACTCATAGTGACCCTCTGTACAACAGAATGAAGCACTGCTCAGTCCTGTGCCAGCCTCACAATCCTTGCTATACCTGAGCCCATTGTTGCAGCCACTGTGTCAGTCCATCTTGTTGAGGACCTTCCCTTTCTTCACTGACCCTCCACTTTACCAAGCATGATATCCTTCTCCAGGGACTGGTCCCTTCTGACAACATGACCAAAGCAGGTGAGACAAGTCTGGCCATTCTTGTTTCCAAGGAGCATTCTGGCTGCACTTCCTCCAGGACATATTTGTTAGTTCTTCTGGCAGTCCAGGTACTTTCAGTGTTCTTCGCCAACACCACAACTGAAAGCATTTACTCTTCTTCGGTCTTCCTTATTCATTGTCCAGCTTTCACATGTATATGAGGTGATTGAAAATACCATGGCTATAAGGTTAGGTGCACCTTAGCTTTCAAACAGACATCCTTGCTTGTCAGCACTTTAAAGAGGTCTTTTGCAGCAGATTTACCCAGTGCAGTACATTATCTGGTGTCTTGACTGCTGCTTCCATTGGTGTTGATTGTGGAACTAAATAATATGAAATCAACAATTTCAATCTTTTCTCCATTTATTGTGATGCTGCTTATTGGTCCAGTTGTGAGGATTTTCATTTTCTTTATGTTGAGATGTAATGTATACTGCAGACTGAAGTCTTTAATCTTTATCAGTAAGTGCTTCAAGTCATCCTCACTTTCAGCAAGCAAAGTTGTGTCACCTGCGTATCACAGGTTGTTAATGAGTCTTCCTCCAATCCTGATGCCACATTCTTCTTTATATAGTCCAGCTTCTTTGATTGTTTGTTCAGCATATAGATTGAATAAGTATGGTGAAAGGATACAACCCTGACACACTCCCTTCCTGATTTTAAACCATGCAGTATCTAGTGTTAGACTGAGGAGCCATGAAATACCATGGGTAAGCAGCTCAGCTTTCTCCTTAAGGTAATGGGGAGTTATTGAGAGTTCTTGATAGGATATGAATGGATCTTTTAGAGAAAACACTCTGGAGGCCATATGGAATAAGGACCAGGGCAAGAGGAAGACAGGATGTCAATCGTCTGACTCTTTGATTCCCCATCTGAATCTAATTAGCACCCATGGGAAAAGATTTTGGTGGCAAAAGGAGGAAAGATCCAGGTTCCAGGAGCCTTGGGGATATTCTTGGATCTCCAAAGACTTATCCTATAAAAACACATCTTATGGGCTAATGAGAAGGGAAATGAAGCCAGAGATGTGTGTGGTGGGGCCATGAACAAGCCCATCACTTAGAGGGAGTAAGCGGGGGGAATGAGGGACTGATTTAACTGCGGCAATCCCTGCTGTGTCTCATTTCCGAAACTCAGCTCGGCTGTCTGTGCCGACATCTGTTTGTTCCATCTCCAACACGAGGCAGGGCCCCTTTGCTGCCTGGGACTGGGTTGGCATTGTTTAAGTTTTCACTTGGGTGGTTTTTGTTTAGGAGGATTGATGTCTTGTGCTCCAATCAGCTGAGTCTGACACTGGCTCTACTTTCTAGAGTGTCCCATAGATGTTGGTCAGGGATAGAGGTGAGACATCAGCTACGAACCTGGGCTACCGAGGGAATCTGCCCACTAGCAGCCAGAGCTGTGTATATGACAGGTGTGTGCAGATGAGAGAGGGGAGTCAACAAATGGGTGACAAGTGGAGAAGAGCGCCTATCAATGTCTGAGAGGTGAGCAGCTGAGAGAATGAATGAGCAAGAGAGAAGTTATGTCACAGCAATAAACACTCACTAAAGGGTTATTTCTTAATTATAGGTATCCTTTGTGAATTTCCTCAGAGAAGCAGCCTCTAGGGTCAGATTAGATGTGTATTTATGAGGGGAGACACCCATGAAGGATAAAGGTGGAACAGCAGAAGTAAGCAGGGAGAGCCTTCAGCCATGACGCAGGTCTGAAACCTGAAGAAGGTGGGAGGGAAGGAAAGATAGGCTTGGACGAGCCTCAGACTATCCTGCAGTTCTGAGAAAGTCTAGACCAGGCTGACAGGGAGTCCCCAAGCCAAAGTTTTGTCATTAGAGTAATCCCACATTGAGCAGGAATGGCCTGGCTCAAGTATCCAAGCCACACTGAGCCAGTTTTGGAGTGCGCTAGTGGCATAGTGCCTAAGGCATTTGACTGCTAACTAGAAGGCTGGTGGTTCAAACCCATCAGCCACTCCTCGGAAGGAAGATTGGACAATCTACTTCGGTAGTGGTACTGCCTTCAAAACCCAACGAGGGGTTGCTGTGAGTTGGATCTGACCCGACAGGAGTGAGTTGTTGAGTTTTAGCCAGAGAAAAGCAAGTGTGGCCTGACCTGAACACAGAGGAGCATAATTGGAGGCTGCCATTAGCTATGCTCCAGCAGCAGGTATTCTGGAAAGGAGCTTGGAGTGGGGCACCTCCATGACTGCTGCAATTGGCTAAGGGCCTGGCTCTGTGGACTCCTCACTCTGGGGTGTTGGGAGAAGCCACTTCTGGAATGTTGCTGGTCACTGTGACAGAAGAAAAGAGAGTCTATGGAGAGTCTCACAATGACAATTAAAGGGTGTAGCCCAGAAGAGGTGTGGGTCAACTTCACTCTTAACTTCTTGGCCACAGCTTGTCATGGGACCTCATTTACAACAAGGGGTTCAGGAAGTGTAAGTCCATCACCCACTAGAAGAGGGGAGCTGGAAATTCTTGAATAGCACTAATGCCCTCCATGGTGTATGAAGAAGAAAATGAAAGAATGAGCAACTGGATGAAGAGATGGGTCAATGGAATGATTGGAGGATGTGAGGGGTGAATGAAGGAGAGAGGAAACAGATGGTGAAGGAATAAATGAAGGAGTAAGTAAGCAAGTGAATATATTAACAAATAAGGGATGAGTGTAGTGTGGAGGATGAAGGAAAGAATGGTTAAGATGTGAATGAATGAGTAGCCATGGGAAAAGATAAGCAAAGGAGTGAGGCACTGGGCTTCGTTTGCTTTGGCAAAAAGTGAGCCCGCTCTTTGTCTTCCCCCTCACTCTCCCACTAACCCCATTAGACTTAGTCACATTTGTTCCAAGAATTGAACAGACCATCCCCTGGGAGGTTGCTACAAAGGCATTCTTTCTGGAAGCCATTGGGGGCTGAGGACAGAATCAGAAAGAAACAGCCCTTTCTTCCCTCTGATCGTGGTGGTCAGTGTTGAACAGCCTCAAAAATCAGTCCGTGCCCACCTCTGGCAGAGAGAAGCATGAAGACTGTCTCTGTGTTGGAAGCCTCTGAAATGCCCTTTAGCACCCACTATCTCCAGTGTGTCCAAAATCCACCCACTGAGGATCCTCTTTTGGTTTAAGCCTTGTCCTCTTATTGTTAGGTGCCATCGAGTAGGTCTTGACTCAGTGACTCTATATACAACAGAACAAAGCACTGCCGGTCTTGTGCCATCCTCACAATCACTGCCATGCTTGAGCCAATCATTGTAGCCACTGTGTCAATCCATCTTGTTGAGGGACTTCCCCTTTTTTGCTGACCCTCCACTTTACCCAGCATGATATCCTTCTCCAGGGACTGGTCCCTCTGATAACATGACCAAAGTATGAGAGATGAAGTCTGGCCATTCTCACTTCTAAAGAACATTCCATCTAGGCTTACTCCAAGACAGATGCATTCATTCTTCTAGCTGTCCCATGGTACCTCCAACATTCTTCACCAACACCACAATTAAAAAGCATTAATTCTTCTGCGGTCTTCCTTATTCACTGTGCAGTGTTCACATGCAAATGAAGCTATTCAAAACACCATGGGTTGGGTCAGGCACACCTTAGACTTCAAAGTGACATCTCTGCTCTTAAATACTTTAAAGAGGTACTTTGTAGCATATTTCCCCAACACAATATGTCGTTTGATTTCTTGACTGCTTCTTTCATGGATGTTGATTGTGGATCCAAGTAAAATGAAATATTTGACAACTTCAATGTTTTCTCCATTTATTGTGATGATGTTTATTGGTCCAGTTGTGAGGATTTTTGTTTTCTTTCTGTTGAGGTGTAATCCATACTGAAGGCTATAGTCTTTGATCTTCTTCAGCGTTTCAAATCTTAGAGGCCATATTTTCAAAAAAAGAAACCCCTAAACAAATCCACTCATGACCATTACAAGGTGATTATATTCTGGCACTGTAGGGGTGGGAGAGCCCAGTCCCTGCCTTTGAGGACCTCAAGGGAGGTTAGAACCCAGGGAATACCCACAGAAGAGTTATAAAATGGCCTGGGGCAACCACCTTCCATCCTTGGGCCTCAGCTTCCCCATTTCTAAAATGGAAGGCATTTAGACAGATCCTAATTTATACAAGAGCTGTCACAAGGTTCCGAGTGATTGACATAGTTACTTTATTTGCTCCTCAGAGAGGAGCTGGACTGCATGATAATTCTGGCTTTGTGCACAGGAAGGTGACTTGCCTTGGAGGTCTCAAGGCTGGCCTATTGGTGAGCTAAGCCAGTTTACTGGGTCTACTCTAGGCCAGCTCTGGTAGCATAGTGGCTAAGGCACTTGACTGCT
>NW_006921639.1:11742752-11782385 GCF_000298275.1 Orycteropus afer afer | reverse complement strand
AGGCTGGCGGTTCAAACCCACCAGCCACTCCTCGGAAGGAAGGTTGGGCAATCCTACTTCCATAGTGATACTGCCTTGGAAACCCAAGGAGGGGTCGCTAAGAGTTGGGGCCGACTCGACGGCAAACAACAACAACACTCTAGGCCAAAGAATGAGTGAGAACAACTTGGACTTGGTTCATGGATGCTCTGACTTCAGTTCACCACTGGCCAGCGACAAGCAGTGCCAAGGATGGACATGAAATCAGGATGTAGGGGTAGACATAGGTCATTATGGCTCTTTACTTTCTAAGTAAACCCAGAGTTTAGAACTCAATACATCCTGCTTAAAGTGGTGGATCTGCCAGGTTAGGACACCCCAGAGCTGCAAGTTCATTGCCTTTTCCTATAGACTTTTTATGGTAGCAATATAGATTTACAGAAAAGGGCACAGGTTGTAAATGCCCAGCTTGATAGGTTTTCACAAAGTGGATACCCCTGTGTAATCAGTGCCCAGGCCAGAAACAAGAGCATGATCATCAGCAGAGATTCTGGTACTCCTCTATGTTGGGCTCCTTTTGCTCAATATTAGGCTTATGAAGTGATCCATGCCGTTGAATTTAGCTATGAAGCTGATTCCTGTTCATTGTGATATAATATTCTGTTGTTTGTGTTGTGCCTTTTATACCTTAGGCTGCTGTCAGAATTCAAGGATCTGGTGGCATAGTATCTAAGACATTTGACTTCTAACCAGAAGGCGTTTCAAACCCACCAGCCACTCCTTGGAAGGAAGGTTGGGCAATCTACCTCCATAGTGATACTGCCTCAGAAACCCAAGGATGGGTTGCTATGAGTCGGATCCAACTTGATGGCAGTGGGACCTACCACCTATAAGACAATTCCTTGCTTTCATGGAGTTTCAAATTTATGAATTCTGTATCTTACTACATTATCAGTGCAGTGCAATGAATTACTTAATATGGCCCTTCTAGCCATAGTCTTTGTGACTTCCACCAGATGACAGAGTGGGACTATGCAAATGTGAGGTGTTTGTGGTCCACTAAGGGGATTAGATAGCTTTCAAATAATGTAAATAAGGTGCATGACACCCTTGTGGGGGATGAAAGAATGGAAATAAGGTGTATGGAACCCTAACCCAAGGATTGGTCAGTTTTGACATCTGCTAGGCTTAAAATGAGCCATCCTAGGAGTGGAAAGAGAGGATCTCATTACCATCAAGAAAGAAGAGCCAGAAATGGAGCAACTGGAGATCTCTGTGCTGAACCTCTTCCATCCAGGAGACAGACAGCTATGACACCAGAGATGACAAGAAGCAGCAACAGAGAAATGACAGCAGCAGGGGCAGCAAAACCAAGAGACTGGCATGAGACAGAGTGGGACTTCCTGGCCCATGGAGCGAGAAATATGAGTGGCTTTGAGTAGGAAACTTGTTGGCAGAGAGGAGTGACTCTGTGGACACCTATTGGCAGAGCTGAACTTTGTAACTCTAATCCAAGCAAGGTGAGGCCAAGAGGCCACAGGGCCAAGAGGCCCAGGCTAGAGAATAGCATGTCTGCAGCATGGCTGAGAAGAAGCTGTCCTGATTGAAGAACTGATCTGAATTATAACCTGTTACTCCCTAGTAATCCCCATAATCATGAGTATTGTCTATGATTTCCTTGTGGCCATTGCAATGACTTAGCAAACCCAGCAGAGAAGTAGAGAGTGCCATGGGAGGGATAGTTGGTGTCGAATTTGATTAAAAAATAAAAAAAGTGTGGAGGCCTGTCTGATCTCTGCCTCATAGGAATCATCAGCCTTGGGCTGTTGATCTTGATCCTCCACCCCTTTGTGAAGTTAGAGGAGTTCAGACCTACCCCTATACCATTTTTATAATCAGACTCACAGCAGGCCTGAGCATGATCTATCACAGGTAGCAACAACTATTAGGGGAAGAAGGCAGAGGCCAGAGCCCTGAACTTGACCTGCTAATACCCAGGCAGTAACACCCATTGGGAGTTGGGAGTGAGGCGGATAGGAGGAACAAGCTTCATGGCTCCATGGCCACCACCAAAGTGGGTGATTAAGGTCATCAGAGTGACTGTGATTGTGCAGGGGAAGATATCACTGGATATTAAACTTCTGGTCACCTGGAAAAGGCAGATATATGTAGAAGCAGAATGTGTAGAGAGGAGGGGCAGGACCAGGTCTTACCTGGAGGTGATAGATATGTTGGCCCAAAGAGTGTAGAGGACCATGATTCAGTTGGATGGTCAGGATGCCTGAGTAGCAGGATAGGATGGCAAGAAGAAGGACTAAGAAGGTGAGTGATGGAGGTGAAGCTACCTACAGAACAAGGGGCTCCTGTGTGGAAGTCTGGAGTCTGAGTAGACTGTGGGCTCTTGGGAGGCAGGACCCCTTCTTCTTCTCTGTAGCCATACCAGGCCTGGCACAGGTCAAGTCCACAGGAGGTGTTAATGAACATATATGACATCCCTTTTGGTCAGAATTTCCCATGGCAGGACCTGCAGATGGGATGAGACTGTGCTCCTCCTACCTGCGCACTGGTCGATGGTCTCATTCTGGACTTCAGGATCCTACAAACTGGCAGGTAGCTGCTTCTCCTGGCTGCTGCTTCCAAAAGCCAGGAGATAGAGTTTATGAGCTTGAAACTGTTCTTGAGAGATACGCAGAAGATTAGTTGGCTATTCTGCCACCTCCTGACTTTGCAGGACTACCCCTTTGGGATTCAATCCAAAGAAGTGAGTGACACCATCATTAGTTGTGAGGAGTTAGTAATCCCTCCAGTCTTCCTTAAATGGACATCCAGAACCAGGGAGGAAGCAGGGGAGGAAGCAGTGGCTGAGGGGCATTTTCTGAAATAATAAGAACAAGATGGCCACCAATTTGATGGTAGTGTTAGCTGCCACTGAGTTGGCTTTGACTTAAGCCAACCTTATGTACAACAGAACAAAGTGTTGCCCAGTCCTGTAACATCTTCATGATTGTTGGTATATTTGGGTCTGTTGTTGTGCCTGTTGTGTCAATCCATCTCACTGAAGATTTCTCTCATTTTCACTGATCCTGTATTAAGCATGATGTCCATTTCTAGTGTTTGGTCTTTCCTGATGATGTGCCCAAAGTACGTGATCTGAAGTCTCATCATCCACCATTTACTGAGGGCTTAATCTCAAATAGACACAGCACTAAAGGCTTTATATAATATATCATTTCATTTAATCCTTAATATCAAGAACATGTGATTTAGTGGGGAAGGTACCTGCCCTTTACAGGTGGCCAGAAGTCTACATCCAGGTGATATCCTCCCCAAAGAAGTTAGAGGGTGAAGCAGAGTTAGGTTTTCATGCAAGTCTCCTCCTCTCTCAGGCCCCAGGAAAAGCAGAAGGTGACATTTAGAGTGATTCTAGGTGGCTCCCAGTGAGGACCCAGCAGAGTCCTTGGTCCAGCCTCTGCCCCTCCGGATCCCAGTATTTTAGATAGTCATTCTGAGATTGGTCCTGAAACTTTGCTAAGTTTTGTGGCTGAGAATGTCATTCTAAAGCTCAGGTGCAAGAAATGGAATTTTCTCAATTTTCCTGTAACAATTCATTTTCTGCTTCTGGTTCCCATTCTACAAAGGTGATAGATAAAGGACCATGTGGAGTGTGGCCCTCCCCTTTCCTCAGGGTATGTGAGTTCCAGGAGTTTAAGCAGGTGTTGCGATCGGTGAGGCAGGAAACTGGGTCTCCAGAGTCATATGGCTTCTGCTGATATGTCCTTTAGGCAACTTGGTCCTCAGGTGTGATCCGTACTGTCTACAGCTCCATTCAGGTTTGGCAGTCTCTGATTCTTCCACGCCAGTCTTGAGCACCCACAGAATATTTCTCTTGCTCCTGCTATCCGTTGGGGCATGAAAAACTATGAAACTGCCTGAGAGCCTATCTGCCTAGCAGTTTCCTGCAGTCATTTATTTTCTAGAACTTGCCTCTTTTTGGCTCTTCCTGGGCCATGGGGCACTGACTTTCCTCTTCTTGATCCCATGAATCTATCTGGGAGTTTTGCTGCCTTTCTGGGGAAGATGTCCAGGGCTCATCTCTCTGGGACCCACTAACAACTCCATTCTCATCACTCCCTTTAATTACTCTCCTCCACTCCCTGGTCCCAGGGGAACCCAGACATGGGGGCTGGGCTGGGAACATATGCTCTTATCATTGTGTATCTTCCCATATCTCTTACCCGGAAGCCAAAAACAGTTGATGTAAGGTAGATTCCAACTCAAAGGATACCATGTGTATCAGACTAGAGCTGTGCTCCAGAGATGCCATTGCCTAATAGTGGTTGCTTCCTGTGGCTCCTTGAGTGTCCTCATGATATAGCAACTGACTTCCACCATGGCAAGTGAGACAAGAGAAACATCAAGGAGGAAGCTTATCAGTTAACAATTGTGGTTGAGTTGATTCTGACTCATGGCAACCTCATGTGTGTCATAGTAGAACTGTGCTCTATAGGGTTTTCAGTGGCTGATTCTTCAGAAGTAGATAACCAGGCCTTTCTTCTGAGATACCTCTGAGTGGACTTGAACCACTGATGTTTTCAGTAGCAGCTGGGTCTGTTAACCATTTACACTACCCAGGGACTACTTTTCTTTTTTTCTCATGGACCATTAATTCTTTCTGTTTTCTAAAATGGATGGTCTTATGCAATTCCATAGCCTGAAAGAGATGTCTATATTCTCTATATTCTGCAGTTCCATTTTTTTTCCAAGGTGCAAAAATGACATGACCTCCTCTAACTTCACAAGGGGAAGGGAAAGTCAAGATCAACAGCCCAAGGCTGTTAAGGCATAGATCAGACATGCCTCCTCTCTTCAACATTTTTTTTTTTTTAAACCAATTCTGACACTCTGTTTCTCTGTTGGGTTCGAATTTGTTGCAATGGCCACACACAACTCACAGACAATACTCACAATTATGAGACTTATTAGGGAAGTGCCAGGTTATAATTCAAGATCAAGAAGAACTCAGGATACAGTTCTTGAGTCAGAATAGCTTCTTGGATGTGCCCACAGGCAGACCTCTCCCTGGCCCTTGGCCTCTGAGCCCTCATCCCCTCTGTCCTCTTGGGCCAGCCTGGCCTCTTCTGGTTGGGCAAGTGTTACAAACCTCTTTGGATCTACCAATAAGTGCCCAGAGGCACCCCACTCCACCAGTAAACCTTGGCCTGAAGGCACTCAGATCTCTAGTTCCATGGGTTGGCAAACCTAGCTCTGATTAGTGACGAGAGGCATCCCACTCCACTGGCAAGACTCCTGCCTGAAGGCACTCAGCTTTCTTGATCCATGGGCTGTGAAGCCCATAGTGTTGTCTCCTTCCAGCCTCCTGCTTTTGTTGACTCTGCTGCTGACATTTCTGTGCTGCTGCTCCTTGCTGTCTCTCACTGTCTCTGGTTTTACAGCTCTCTGCCTCCTGGGTCAAGGAGTTTCCCAGTGCAGGGACCTTGTGCTCCAAAGGACATGCCCCACTCCTGGCTCTTCTTTCTTGATGGAAGTGAGGTCCTCCTTCTGCTTTGGAGTTGGCTCTCTTTTAAGCCTAGAGGGATGACAAAACTGACAAATCCCCTCATTAGGATTCCATACACCTTATTTGTGTGGTCCTACCCACACAAAGGTGCCATGCACCTCATTTGTATCATTAGCAAGCTATGAAATCCCCTTAGTGGACCACAAGCACCTTATTTGCATAATCCCACCCACTCTTTTGGTGGGAGTTACAAGACTATAGCTAGAAGGGTCACATTAAGTAATTCACTGTACCACACAATGTAATTAGCACAGACTTCTAGGTCCTTTAGGAATAAGGGCCTGGGGAGAAAGTCTCAAAATGTTAGCCTGCTACTCTCTGTGTGTATGTTGTTGTTGTTGTTATGTGCCGTCGAGTCAGCCCTGACTCATAGCGACCCCTCCTTGGGTTTCCGAGGCAGTATCACTACGGAAGTAGGATTGCCCAACCTTCCTTCCGAGGAGTGGCTGATGGGTTTGAACCGCCAGCCATCTGGTGAGCAGTCAAGTGCCTTAGGGACAGAGTTATGGGCTTTGAGGGGAAGGGGCCATGCCAGGGCAACTGTGGCTGAGAAGCAGAGGGAAGGTATTCTCTGGGTCTTCATTTTCCAGGGCTGCCTCCTCCCAAAAGGCAGGGCCAGGGCAATCCTTAGCTGAAGGCTCAGTCATCCTTCCAGAGCAATTCCAACAGGCCTGGTAAATAGAAGGAGCTTCCTGGGCAGTCTCAAGATCCTCATGTTATAGATTCCCTGTATCCGTTTCCTGCAACTGCCAAAACAAAGTACCATCAACTAGGTGGCTTCAAACCGCAGAAATTTACTGTCTCACAGTTTTGGAGTCTAGAAGTCTGGAATCAAGATATTGGCAGGGTTATACTCTGTCTCTCTCTGAAGGCTCTAAGGGCAGGTCCTCCTTTGTTTCTTTCAGCTTCTGGTGGTTCCTTGACTGATAGATGCTAGATTCAGGATACAACATGTTCTGAGCCTCCATTTGTGCCAGGCTTGGGCTCATTCTCACCTGTAGGGTTATTTCAGGCAGGCCTTATGCCAATTTGGTGAAGCAGGTATGATGATAGCTCTTTAACAGATGAGAAAACTGAGGCTTAGAGGGGTGACATAACCTGTGCTAGATCACCCACACAAAGTGAGAGTGAAGGTCTGATATCATGTCTGTCCTACCCAAAGACTATGATTCTCCCCCTACACCTCATTATCTCAGGGATTTAGAGTAAGAATTAGAAATTGGTTGCTTCCTGGAGAAGTTCACTGTCCTTCAGATTTTGGAGAAGGGAGAGGGTGCATGGCAGGGTAGTGGGCTTCAGTGTTGGATTACCCAGTAAGCATTGGCTCACCTGTGCTTATTTACTAATCTATAGTGAATAATCTTTCATTTATTTACCACATCAAAGATCCTGCTTCTAGGCATGGCATCTGTGGCTGGCATCTCTCTCTCTCTCCCAACCCCATAGCATCCTCCTACAGAATCAAAACGTCATTTCAAACATACAATTCCTGAAAGGGATGGGCAGCAATTCCTGACAGCAAGCAAGGTAAGCAGTGGCTTACTTGTGCTTCGTTACTGATCTGTAGTGAACAGTTGACTAAGTAACTAAGCACAAGTAAGCTGCTGCTTACCTTGCTTATTGGCTAATATGCCCCTAGTGGGCTGAAAAGGAAGGGTGAGCCCATGGCCTCTTTCTAGCCCAGCACACAATCTACTGTCTCCCTGAGCCTATTTACTGCATGGGTGAGCGAGAATTGCCTCATTTCCTGCTGCCACTTACCATGTGCAGGGCCCAGTGTCAGTAAAAAGAGAAATCAGACATAAAACATGGACTCATACCACCAACCCCATGGACCTCCAAACCTGCCAGGGAGGGTGGCGTGTGCACCATTGATTCTAAGGTGGCTCTTCCAAAAGTGGGGTCTATATCACACTGTGCCTGTTCAAAAATGTTATGGGAACAAAGGGTTCTGTGGTCAAAAGCTTGGGAATGATGAGGTTATGCACATTTCGTTATTGTAGGAATCATTAGAGCCTTAAATATGTGGTTGTGTTTTGTGACCCTCCCAGAGGGAGCTGTAGAATCAAGGGTCCCTAACTTGATTTACTCCTAATTGCCTCCTTTCCCTCTGCAGTGCAATGTGCATTACTTGTCTTCAGTACTACCTCTGTTGGGAAATGTGGCTCTGATGTCTGATAGAAAAGGATCACCATGAAGGATGAACAGATAAAGGACAATGGGTCTGCCAAGGAAGAGGTGCATCTTGAGCCTGCGGATCCAGGTAGGAGCTTCCGGCAAGGATGCGTGCATCCTGGGCTCTGAGGGAAGCTTAGGACCTAGAGTTAGAGATGTTGGGGGTCTTGCTGACAGCAGAAAAGCCAGAGCCAGAGTTAGAAGGAGAGCAGGTATGAATAGCATAAGTCCAGTTTGGCTGAAGCAGACACATCCGGTTGGAAAGGGAAGCTGAATCTGTTCTTGCAGCTCATGTGTGATTATGGCCAAATGCAATGTCTTGGTGAGGGGATCCTATTTATAGAAATGTGGTGGTGTAGTAGTTAAAACATTTGGTTTCCAACCAGAAGCTCAGCAGTTCAAACCCATGAACTGTTCCAAGGGAGAAAGATGAGGCAATCTACTTCTGTCCAGGTTTACAGCCTTGGAAGCCCAATGGGGGTCACTAAGAATTGGAATTGACTCAGTGGCAGTGAGTGAGGTATTGATTTGGAATCCGTAGGTGAGTGTGCCTGACCCAAGCCATAGTATTTTCAATCACCTCATATGCATGCAAAACTTGGACAATGAATAAGGAAGATCGATAAAGAATTGATGCATTTGAATTATGGTATTGGCAAAGAATATTGAATATACCATAGTCTGCCAGAAGAATGAACAAATCTGTCTTTGAAGAAGTACAGCCAGACTGCTTCTTTGAAGCAAGGATGGTGAGACTTCACCTCTCATACTTTGGACATGTTATTAGGAAGGACCAGTACCTGGAGAAGGACATCATGTTTGGAAAAGTAGAGAGTCAGCAAAAAATAGAAAGATCCTTAATGAGACGTATTGACACAGTGGCTGCAACACTGGGTTCAAGCACAGCAATGATTGTGGGATGGCACAGGACCATGTTCTGTTGTACAGTGTGTCGCTAGGAACCAAATCGATGGCTCCTAACAACAACAACAGGTGGTACAAATGGTTAATGTGCTTAGCTGCTAACCAAAAGGTTGGAGGGCTGAAGTCCACCCAGAGGTGCCCTGGAAGAAAAGTCTAGTGATACACTTCCAATAAATCAGCCACTGAACATCCCATGGAGCACATTTCTGCCCTGACACACAGAGGGTCACCATGAGTCAGAGGTGACTCCATGGCAAGTGGTTTAGCTACTGATTTTCCGTGGCACCCTGAGTTCAGAAATGATGATGGGATCCTGGCATAGACCTTCTTTCCAAAACATCAGGTTCTGGCCCTCCCCTTTTAGTGGCCCTCTGACCACTTCTTTCTGACAGATGAATGGCATCTTTCTATGCTCTCAAGCACCGTAAGTTTGCCCAAAATCAGGTAGGGAGAGGAGGCAGGAGCACATCTTTTAGATCCCATTAAACCTGGATGCATGCAACTGAGAATGCAGAACTGTTCATTAGAAACAATCTGAGATCTTCCCAAACAGGATAGAGAGACTTGGGGCAGGAGCCTGGGCAACTGGTAGGAGGGATGTTGTCGTAGGTTATTTATAATCCACTTCTGGCACTGTCTGCCCACTTGCCTTCAGTCTGAGGAAATGCTCCCCTCCCCAGGACACACATCTGATCATTATAATGCTATGTTTGAAGACAGTTCCAGCCTCCTGCAGACACACATACACTCTATCCACAGCCCAGGATAAGGGGCACAGACGTTCTTTCAGAGGGCTGTGGGCCTTCTTCCCAGGATGGACTCCAGGCTGTCTCCAGCTTTGACAGGTCCAGCCCTCATGCCTGCTGTTGGGGATGCCCTCTTCCTCTACCCACTTGGCAGATTCCACCCCATCTTTGAAGGCCCATTCACACAGTCTTCCTTTCTGAGGTACTTTCTCTCTGTGCATTGTGTTCACAGTTGATTTAATTCACTTGATGTTATATTGTGCAGTTTTGGTCCCTGGTTGCCACTTGTATATATAACCATATATTGAATGGGATGAACTCGATGGGGTACGAACAGGAAATGGCTTTATTTCTCTCCCTCTGATGCCTCATACATGCACTGCTGGATATCCTTCCCCTCCCCATGACTATCGCAGGCACATTCTGGAGCTTTCCAGGTGTTTTAAGGCTTAGGATGGATTTTACTGTCAGCTATTAAAAAGATCCAGTCCAGCCCCATTTATAAGCTCAGTCTCACATCCAGTTCAAAGCTTCTCTTCTTCCTGCAGCTGAGCCTGACTGTGTCCTCATGCAGACCTGCCATGGGCTAGGGCTGTCATCTGCGCTTTCTGTGTTCCTTCGTGCCCACTTCTCTGCTTCTGTTTTCTGCAGGGTCCAGGCAGACTGAGGGGGCATTAGAGGAAATGGAGCCAAATTTTTTAGATGGCCAGTGCTACCAAATTCTCTGACTTTCAAGGGCCCTGTCAAGGCAGGCACACCAAGGCTGTGTATCTTGTGGAGCAGCTGTGTGGACAGCACAGTCCTCCCTTACTTCCCTCAGAGGTCCACCCTGAAAACTCTGAGCTGGGTGCTTGGCACAGCCCTTGAACCTGGTAACCTCCTGTGGTCTCCTCTTGGCCCTGGGTAAGCTCATACTCTCCTCCCACAGTAAAAGTAACCTGTAGCTTCCCCTAGTCCTTAACCTGCTCCAGCCAGCCTCTTGTCCTGAGTTCTCTAGGTGGGACAGAGGCACAGTCCCTACTTTCACACAGCTAGCCCCACCCCAAACCCAGGAGATGTGTGGTAAACTGTCCTGGAAACACCTGGGCCTGGGGGAGGGATTCTGAAGTGGACAACAAGCCTCCAACCAAGGAATGAGGTGCTAGCCACCTCTCTCTGCAAGCACCTCAGTCTCTACAAGAGGTCTCTGGAGCACTGCCACTGGGCATGCATATTGTGGGGAGCATTTATGTGCTATATAATTTCCCTCAGAGGTTCACACAAATTCCCTCTTTTCTGCTTAATTCAGCCGTGTGCTGGGTGAGTAGATGAGGTACAAAGGCAGTTTAGACACCTCTCTACAAACCCAGGACAAGGATTTCTGGCTACTATGATTTGGCATATGGGAGTGCTTTTTATCCATTGTCCCTACCTTTGGGGTTTCAGCTGAAGGGACTCCATTCCCACCCTGTTACATAGATGAACAAGGCCCATGTATATAAGATCAGCAACTCTCTGAGTAGGGACACACACTCTATTATTCTCTTCCCTCTCCTTCAGTCTCTGGGAGAGAGGGAGGCTTCTGAGTGAGTAGTTGGAGCTCAGTCTCTGGAGGCATATGGACCTAAGTTCAAATCCTTGCTCAGACATTTACTCAGCTGTGAGTCTCAGGTAAGTGACCCAGCCTTTCTGAGCCTGGATTTTCCTAGCTTTCAAGTAGGGATGGATGCTAATGAAGATAGGATCGGCTGCCCAGTCTGGTGTAGGGATGCACCCAGTGGGTGGTGAGGCCATTGCCTTCAGTGTTGGGCGGTCATTCATCACCTTCTGAGAATTATGAGAGCAGAACTGATACTGATGCACACTGGGACCTTCTTAGGCAGCAGAATGCCCCTATATCAAGTTTAACACATGTGGTTCAGTTATGAGTCTCTGTCTGGATGCTTAGTGGTGTATCACTAATCACATGGAGTTGCTCAGAACTGGTTAATAAGGGAACAAGAGAAAGAGGCCCAAAATAGTTTGCTTGTTAGGATCATTGAGCCACCTGAGATGGTGACTACTAACTTAGCACTTGGAAAAGCCCAAACACCCCCATCCCTCAATGTATCAGGCCAAATCCAACCTCACCCAGGACTTTTCAACTAAATTCCTCTTGTGCATTTAGCATCATACTATGGTGCAGCCTCTGTGATTCTTAAAGTTGACTAATAGATACATTTTAAAGGGGAAAAATTGTTGCAGACCCCCAGTGTTGACTAAAATTATTTTTATCATATTGTTACTTAAATATATACAAACATAAAAGTAAGTATAAATTCCTTATGCTTTTAGCTCTTACACAGCTATAAAGCCAAAACACAATTACAAATTAAATGCAAACAAAGCTACAAAGCCATTAAAATTCAAATTAATGGCATTAATTTAATGTGACAGATGATGTTTTTGCTGAAAGTAAAATAACCCATATTGGGTTTAATAATAGAAGGATATATTCCCATTTTAAGTTTTGCTTGTTATCAAGTGGATGGTTTTGATGTTTGAGCATGCTGGGCCATCGTTAAGAGTTATCATCATTAGTATTATCATTTTAATAAAGAGGTTTTATCTATATTATTATTTTTCATATATTAGAATGGACAAACTTCTAACTATAAGCTCATGATTTTGATGAGCCACTTAATTTAACAGAGCGCTCAAAATGTAATACCCTAAAAAGTGTGAAAATATGTAGCATTTAACAAGATATTTTCCAGTTGAGTACCCATACGACTTCACCAGCTACCTGTCAGTTTGTCATACTGTGGTAGCTTGCATGTTGAGGTGATGCTGGAAGTTATGTCACTGGTATTTCAAACAGTAGCAGGGTCATCTGTGGTGGACAGGTTTCCGTGGAGCTTCTAGACTAAGATAGACTAAGAAGAAAGGCCTGACAATCTACTTTCAAATGTTATCACAATGGGACATTGACCTGCTTGCTTTGAACGTGTCGTCAGGAAGAATCAGTCCCTGGAGGAGGGCATCATGTTTAGTGAAGCAGAGAGCCAGTGAGGGTGAGGGAAGCCCTCAGTGACATGCACAGCAGACACAACAGTGGACTTGAACATGTTGAACATGCTGGCAATCATGAGGGTGACACAAGACCAGACAATATTTCATTCTGTCGTCTTCCTGACTCGGAGTGGACTCGGCGGTAGCTTGTTTATCTAGATGTATCCATCTGTCTGTCTGTCCATCTGTCCTTTTCTCCCTCTTTCCATCCATCCCTCCATCCCTCCATCCATCTATCCATCTATCTACCCTTGCTGCTAATGCTGTTTTGCAAACTGATATAAACTAAGCTGGCTTTTACTCAGGTCATCGGTGTGCAAAATGGTGCCTATGATTCTACTGGCTTCAGACCAGAGCCCATTGCTTGTGGCCTGCTCTTGTCCCATGTGCTGTTTGACGACTCAATTCCCACCCCCCCCACACACACACACATTTTCCTCTATTTGAACAATCTCTAAACCCTTGTTTGTACAGCAGCCCATGAAGTCATTTGGCCTTCATTAAAAAAAAAAAAATGTGACCGTAAACACAAATGTAATGCCAACTTTGACTTCCCAAGGCATTATTTGGTGATAACATGATCATTCACACACAATCCCAAATAGACTTTCACTAATATTATCAATCATTGAAATGAAACCATCAAATTAAGAAAAATTCTCATATCTCTCATAGATTGCTGATAATACATCTGTGGATTCCACTTTGAAATACCTGGTACAGTAAAAAGAGCTCTGGTTTGGAAACCCACAGATAAGAGTTTCCATGTAGGTCCTTCTAGTGTTCTATAATGTTCCAGACTCCCATTCTTTATTTACTGGAATTACAACTTTCCTTTTGATTTGGTCATTATTGCTCTGATTTCACATGACCACTCCATGAGGTTAGTGTTATTGTACTCAGTGGACAAATATAAGTGAAGCGGCAGAGGTTAGAAAACAGGATTATCTGACTCCAAAGCCACCACATGGCCATGATTCATAGGACTGAGATTGCCCTCCAAGGTCCTGCCTAATCTTTCAGGCTGCCCCTGAGCCCTAGAGGTGAAATGCTGCTTCAGTCTTCTGGGGGGACCCATCTCTTGGGATTCATTGCTCCTCTTCCCACCCCTCACCTATTGTGCACATTACCACAGAGCTCAGTCCTGCTGCTTTAGTTCATCCTCATCACACCCAGGATGACCCATATCAACCCTCTTCTCTGGAACAATATTTACCATGCCAAAATGACGAATATTTTCCCAGCTAAAAAATCAGGGTATACATCCTGACAACGGAATTTTTCTGATGTTTGAAGTCATATTTATTTACTTATTTTTATTTATTATTTTTTTTGGTGAAAAGACAGATGAAAGTCTATAACTCAAATCACATTTAGTTATAGATGTATTGACTTCCTATGATGAAAGTGTTGGGAACACAGTCTGTTGTACAGTTTTGCATCTCTCTCCGAGACCACCTAATCAGAAGCCTTGAGCCCAGAACTCCCTGATAATTGAGGCTAGGAACCAAATTTCCCTCTGTCCTGGTTTTTCTTCTTCCTTATCAGGGAAAGTCCTTCCCTGTTTTGGGCCTAATTAATACCTCTTTGTTCTGCTTAGGCACATAGCATCATATGGCACTTGGCCAGCCTCCACTACTACATCTGTTCCCAGCAGGGAGGTAACAGGGTCCCTCACCTGAAACTCTAGAGGGGGCTTTGCAGACCATCAGCCCTACATTGACTGTGGAAAGTGACTCACTGGCCATGGGGGATTGGTGCCCACTATTGAAGTTGACTTTGCACTCTTTCCTCTATGTGAGTAATGTGTTATTTCACACACTGTGTGTGTCTGAGTCATGCTTTTGTGGCTACCTTAACTTGACAAAAAGCGAATAAAATTCCTAGAATTGGGACTGTATTGGCAAGTCTGCATTTGTGGGTGGATTTGCGTAGCCCAAGCATAGCTCCTTAGGGAAGTATCTACAGAGAGCAGCTGCTTCCTGGGCCCTTGACCACTGACCTTTCCAATCCTTGGTAAAGGAGCCTATAGCTTTGGAAGCTATAAAGACTTGTTGTCTTATTTCAGAAGCCCCTGCAGACATGATCACTCTTGAGATTCTCCCTCATTCAGACTTGATGTGTGTGTCTGCAGCCTTGACAAATAGAATGATGTCCAGGGCTCTCTGGAATTTTTATTCCAGTGGGAAATTCCAGTTCAGCCCTACAGAACTATGCCTTTTTTTTTTTTCAAATAAAAAGAAGCAATCTTTCAGGAGAACCCCTTTCAACAATCTAACCCTTCTACCTCATGGATCTTAAGTTTTAAAAGATTATTTCTTCTAAAAAGAGTTTAAGCAATAATGAGCTATTTCTTTCATTTTTATGAAACAAAGACATTTATACTTGACCATCAGAGACTCTAATTGTCATGTGGCTCATGCTTATGAGACCTGCAGAGTTAATACAAGAGCAGCTAAAATAAAGACATTTGACATGTTAGTTATCCAAGCAGCCTTGCTGAGGGCACATGCACAATTATCATTAAGCTGTTTGAAATAGTGACATTCTAGCATTTGTGCACAGAATGTACTGGTGTCCACAATTCCAACATCACATCCCAGGAGAAGAGTTCAAAAATAGGTAGGTGAATGCAACTTTAGCTATGCTTACTCACTTTCAAGAAAACCCTGCTAGTTGCTGGGTCATCAAAGGGAGAGGCCGGTCTTTGCTCTTGAGAGGTTCCTGATCCATGAATCAAGCCGATTTGGTCCTGGATAGCTTACTAGATATTTGCATATTTTAAAAACTGGTTACTCTGTGTAGAGGGTGGAAGAGAAGCAAAGCCTAGACAGAGGTACCTTCTGGTGACACTCTAAGGATGCAGCTGTGATTCTTGGATGCTGTGTCATAGCCCATTTGATATCCAATGTCTACAGAATCTGGCCTACATCAGGGTGCCCAGGGTTCATACCACTTGTTCTTGAGCACAGTGACAGGGACCTCTTATCACTAGGCATCCAGTCTCCATGGGCACAGATGCCAAGCCCATGAGTGGATAAAAACAAGGTGGTGGGCTTTTTGGTCACTGCTTCTGACATGCTCAGCCTGCATGGGCTTCTGGGAAAAGGAGGGGACCAGGGGCAGGGATCAACTGTGTGGGTGTGGGGCCTGTGGGCTGGGGGCAGGGATAAAGCCAAGCTGTCCATCACACTGTGGAGGGAAATGTTTGTGTTGAATCTTACTGGAGGTGGGTAAAGCAGATTGAGAGAAGTAGGAAGGTAACTCAGACTGGGAATTTATTACGTAGGATATTTATTAGGGAGAGCCCTGGGAACAAAAACTTCCCTATGGGAGGTGGAGAGGGAGCAAGATTGGGTAAAGGAAATGTTGAGCTGCAATGTAGGCTTGGTGATAGCCTTGGCAGACACCAGGGCACACTGAAGTGGAGATGGCTCACCAGAGTCATGTGGGGCTGAGTAAGCCAGGCTTTTTACACCTTTGTCTACATCCATGATTGGCCATGGGCCATCCTGAGAAGGTTGTGACTGTGGGCAAGGCAGGCCACTGAAGTTCTCTAAACTCTTTGAAGAGGCTGACAATTTGAGGGCTGTCTCAATAGCTGGGGCAATGGGACCTGAGTAGTCCTCCATGTCCCCCTTAGTGGTTTGGTGGGGGGTACTGTGAACAGGAAGTCATGGATGGGAATGACTGTCACCATGAGACCAAAAACGATGTCCTGATGCTAAAATAAAAGTGAGGGGAGTAGGGTTTGATTTAAGTTCAAACCAGATCCAATGAGCAGCCAGTAGACTAAGGGTAGGGTTTAGCTTTCCAGAAAAGGGCAAGGAGTAGCAAGGGCTGATGAGGCAAACTGGGTGGGATTCTGGGTAGGGCTGGGAAAAAGCAAAGAGAGTAAACATTTATTGTCCCCTTATGTGCCTGGCCCAAAGCCTGCTAACGAAGAAATAGGACAAAGGCTGGAAAGAAGGCTTAATTGTTGGGTGCTCTGGGTGACTCCAGACGCCTCTCATTGGGCAAGGCCTCCCTGCTCCTGGCCTGGGTCATGATGGAGATTTGTTGTAAGGATTCATATGAGATGAAGCATGTAAAGTGCTAAGCCATCAGGAAGCATCTTATTCCATGCAGATGAGGTGATGTATTTGTTAACTATCTTTCTGAAGATGCTGATTGGGCTCCTATGATAGCTGAGCGCTGTCTTAGTTACCTAGTGTTGCTATAACACAAGGAAATTCTCAAAAGTCACTGCCATTGAGTTGGATCCGACTCATAGCGACCTCTCCTTGGGTTTCTGAGGCGGTATCACTACGGAAGTAGATTGCCCAACGTTCCTTCCGAGGAGTGGCTGGTGGGTTTGAAGAGCCTTCAGGTTAGCAGTCGAATGCCTTAGGCACTACACCACCAGAGCTCTTATAACACAAGTA
Organism: Orycteropus afer afer; assembly: GCF_000298275.1. Taxonomy (NCBI): domain Eukaryota; kingdom Metazoa; phylum Chordata; class Mammalia; order Tubulidentata; family Orycteropodidae; genus Orycteropus; species Orycteropus afer. The sequence goes on along the minus strand of NW_006921639.1, from coordinate 11,765,529 downwards.
GGTGGCTTTAAAGAACAGCCATTTATTTTCTCACAGTTCTGTAGGCTAAACTTCCAACTCAGGGTGTTAGGTGTGTCAATTCTTTTCTTGTTTATTGTCCTGGACCTACCTTGGTTCTTGGTGATCATCACATGGCATCTGTCTTCCCCAGCATGTGCTTGTCTATGTGTCTAGTCTATTCTTTTTATAACTCAAAAGTGATTAGATTTAAGTACATATTACACCTGTATGGCCTCACTAACGTAATGTTTGATTGCATTACGTGGGTGAATACCTTGTATTACATTTCATCCACAGATATAAAAACAATTGCTGTTGAGTTGCTTCTGACTCATATTGATGCCGTATATGCAGAGTAGAAACTGCCTTCCATAGTGTTTTCAACACTGTGATCTTTTGGAAGCAGATCTCCAGGCCGTTCTTCTGAGGCATCTCTGAATGGGTTCAAACTGCCAATCCTTTGGTTAGTAGTTGAGTGCTTAACAGTTTGTGCTACCCAGGGACTCCTTCAGAGTTATAGGGGTTAGGATTCCAACACATATTTTGGAGGGGACACAGTTCAATGCATAAAAGGGGGTGTACCCTACATGTGAAACAAAAATAGCTTGTGATTTTATTTTTAGTGGTAAAATGGTTTCTGATTTCCTCTTCCTTCTCTTCTGAAGACCATTGATATTTTCAAGCTTAGGTCAAAATTTATTAGTATATTTATGTATTGGTTACTATTCTATGCATATGGAAACAACAGTGACCAAATAGCCTTATCTCTATAGGCTGATACTTTAACAGGGGGAGAGAGACAGCAAACAAACAGAATGTACTGTGTGCCAGATGATGATAGATGAAGGGAATAAAAAGAAAGCATGGAAGGAGAATAGGGGATGCTATGTGGCAGATCAAGTTTGCTGTTACGTATAGTGTGACTAGAAGGGTGGGGAGAAAGCACCATATGAGACGTGCCATGAAAGGAGTGAGCAAGGGAGCTGCATAGATATCAGGGGAAAAATGTAGGCAAGTCTAAGTTGTGAGTGAGTGGGGAGTAAGCCTGGCAGGTACCAGTGATAGGAGAAGGGGAGTGAGTGTAGGAAGAGGGCTGAGGTTTACTCTTCAGCTTGAGCGAGTCTGGGGCTGGTGGGGTGGTGGGCAGGCAGAGCTTCAGGCCACCATGGATGGGATGGTCTCAGCCATGCAGGGTACCCAGGTTTCCTGGTGGTGGGGAGAGGTGCTGGTAGCTGGGCCTCCTGACAGATTGAAGGCTGCTGGGGAAGGACTTGCTGCCGAAGGAGGCAGGTAAGAGCTGGAAGGACCGGGCAAGGGCTCCATGGATTTGGAGGGACTGGTGGGCCTTTGAGTCTCCTCACGTGAGGTTGGTCTCTGAACGGCTAGTCCTCATGCTCACCAATAAACCGGGTGGGCTGGCCTTCAATTATGGAAGCGTACCCAACCAAATCAGCTTTCAGATAAATTATTTATGCCCAGGCCTGAGAGGGAGGGAGCCTGCTGCATGAACAACGTGTTCATTTTAATAAAACGCCTACAAAGTTGCAGTGCACTGAGGGGGACTATGGGGTGGGGATGGGAGAGATGATTAGATTAGAGGATGCCTGCTGTAAATAACACACAAGCAGGGCATTTTGTTCCTTTTTAGGCTGTCTTTTGTATCATGTTTTATACAAGGGAAAAGAGCATAATACAGCAGCTATGAAATGTTAATGAGGGTTATTCGCTATTTACCTAGGTTGGGGGCTTGAAGAAAGGGCTGGGCGGAGGGAGGGCTGGGGTGTAGAAGATTGGATTTCATGCAAATGCAGACATCAGGGAGTCTGGAAGGCTTTGGAACAGGAGCTGGAAGGGAGGCACTTTGTGCTCTGATACAAGGGGAAAGAAAGCCACAAATCCTAGGGGCTAGAATGATGTTTTCAGTCTTGCCCTTTGCAAGGTGGTGGGCCTGCATGGGGAGAGGGGGCCTGCTGGTCAGTGGGAAGGAAGGTCAGCCCCAGAGAGCAGGCAGGCCAAGTGACTGGGTGAGTCTCTCCACACTGAAACCAGTAAGAAGGACAAACCAGGCCTGACACTTCTATCCCCACAGATTAACCCTCTCCTCACACTTTTGCCCCTCACCCATGGAAAAACCAGGGATCAACGAGAATATTGCAATCTGATTCCCTGAGGGAATTAGGCACCCTCTGGGTGTGGCTATAGACACTTCACCCAGAATTGAAGAGTGTTTTGGCTGTGGAAGTACGTGGTGACAGGGACCTCCCTCGCAGTCTGGCTGTGTGGACAAGAGCACAGCTGTCCCTTCCTAACTCAAGGCAGCACGTGGGTGGCTGGGGATGGCTATGCAAAACATCTCACCATATCATTCCACTGGAGTTCTCAGAGGCTGGATCCAACCACCTCAGCCCCCCTATGAGGAAATGCTAAGAAATATAGACTGCCTTCGCTGGGCTTGGGTTTCAGGTTTCCAGGTCATGCCTTCACTTTCCAGGGACCTTTTCCTCCATAGGCACACTTTGTGGCCAGTAAGGTGATAGGGAGTAAAGGGGTCTGGCTTTACAAGACTGCACAATGTGGTCAGGGGGTTAGGTGGCCACTTTCACCAGGGCTGATTGTCTGTGTGGGCTGGGACATGGATCTTTATTTATTTATTAAAAAATTTTATTCTAATTTGGGTGAAAGTTTACAGAGCCAGCTCATTTTGCATACAGCAGTTCATACACATTTTGTTTCATGACATTGACTGCAATTCCCCACAATGTAACAGCTCTCTTCCCACTTCCTCCTCATAATTACATCCCCATATCCTTCCCTCCCATGCATTTCTGCCCCGAGCTGTCTCTTTATGCAAACACTGCCCTTCTGTTCTCCCGTAATTGATGGCTCCAAGGAGTGTATCTACCTGATGTAAATGTTCACCCCACACACCTGTCTATTGTTTCTCTGGAAGCCACAGGATTGAGTTTAGTTCCAGACATGAAGGGTAGCTAGGGGCCTAGTCTCAGGGGTTTCACCAGGCTCTATCAGACCAACAAAACTGGTATTGTTTATTTTTTTTCTTCTTAAGATTTTGGGTTTCTTATGATTGTTCTCCCACTCTATCCAGGGTCTCCTGCACCGATCCCCCTCTGAGTGGTTGATGGTGCTAGCTGGGGACCATCTAGTTCTTCTGTTCTTATGGTCATATAGGCTAAGGATCACATGGTCTACCAGTCCCTTGGACTAGTTGTTTCCATGCATCTTTGGTTTTCTTTGTTCTTTGCTCTGGAGGAGGAGAGACCCATCATTGCATGTAGATGGCCTGATGGCCGCTTGCAAGTTTTTAACACCCCAATTGCTACTCATCAAAGTAGGATGTAAAGCAATGTTTTTTTTTGTCTTTTTTTTTTTTTTTAATTGTGATTTGGGTGAAGATTTACAGAGCAAATTCACTTTCCATAGAGTGGTTCACATGACGTTGACCACAGTTTACCCCAATGCAACAGCTCCCCTCCCACTTCCTCCCCATAGTTACTTCTTCCCTGTATCCATCCCTCCGTGCACTCCTGCCCCCTGAGCTGTCTCTCTGTGCATAAGCAGCCCTTCTTTCTCCCATGATTGTTCTCTCCAAGGAGTGTATCTACTTGAAGTAAATGTTCAATTCATATGCCTATCTTTTGTTTGGCTGGAAACCACAGGTGTGTGTTCAATTCCAGACCTGAAGGGTAGCTAGGGGCCATAGTCTCAGTGGTTCCATCAGATAGAGCAATGTTTTTGTGTAGGATGTTACGCCAATTGAGCTTGATGTGGGACATGGATCTTTACTTGTCTGGGTCTCAGTTTTCCCATCTGCAACATGGGGCACTGGTCTTGATCACCCACTGTTTCCATTTTCCATTCTAGGATCTTAGGTTGCTTCTACAAGTCTAAGAACAGGCAGGGAGTGGCAGTGTGATGGACACTGGCTCTTCCAAGACCTGAGATTCTGATTCTACCTCTGGGACGCTGGTTCTCCACTGTGGCAGGTACTAGGGAAGTTATAAAGGGCAAAAGAGGATTATGTTTCTCCAGCATCAATGAATCCAGTGGAGGAAGGAGTTGTTCTAAATGTAGCAGCAGTGTCCAAGGCAGTAGAAGGGACCTGTGAGCACAGAAAGTTGAGCTGGGTGGGCTTGAGAAGGTCGTGGGGAGGAGACTACAGGTGAACTAGTCCTGGGGGAGGAGTCGAAGTTTGACAGGTGGAGGGGTGGGGGCTAGAGGAGGACACCTCAGGTAGAGGGCACAGTACCTGCACAAATGTGGACGTGGGAGAGCACCATGTGTGTCCATGACCTCAGCACATGGGGCCCTGGAAACTCCTTCCTGTCCTATGTTCTGTGGCTGGATTGCCATGAATGAGAATTGAGAGGGAGTGTGATGGTACAGACGGGGGTATTGGGCCAGGCTGCATGACTGTGAGTCCCAGTCCGGTAACTTACTAGCTGCTGGATCCCGAGCATGTCATTTCACCTCGCTGTGCCTTAGTTTTGCCATCTGTTAAGTGGGGATAATAATGCTATCTGGCTTATAGGATGGAAAGAGTTAATACATATAAAGCACTTAGACCAGTATCTGGCCTTTAGTAAGTGCTCAGTAATACTAGTCCCCCCACCCCTGCCTCTCTCATTTTATAGATGAAAAAAAATGAAGGTCAGAGGGATTAAGTAAGATGTCTAAAGTTACAGTGTGAATAGAGATCTCGCCATTTCCTTTCTTTTCTCTCTTCCTCCTCCATCCTTCCCTGCCTTCCTTTCTTCTTTCCTTCCTCTTTCCCAAAATCTCTCCTTCCTACCCTTCCTTTCTTCCTCCCTTCCTTCCTCCCTCTCCCTGCTTCTGACACTTCACTGCCCCCTCCAAAGGCCTCCTTGTAGTGGGTGCTGGTATGCAGTTCGTTGTTCTGGTCAGACTGAGGGCCTCTCTGGGGACCTGCCTGAGTGACAGCATAACAGAGGCTGTCCCCTCCATTGCCATGCTGACCCTCACCAACATGAATGACCCTCGAACAGCCAAGAGTCACAACAGAACCCCCATATCTATGGCTTCCTGCCCACCCGCTGAAGGCTCCTGGGGGTGGGGGGAGGCTAGTTTCTGAGTCTGGTAATGATACCCTCCCTCTATCTTCCTGTCCCTCCTCCACAGAGAGCGGAGAACAATAGCCGACTCTGAACCCAAATGCCAGACCTGGAGGCCTGCATTAATGAGCGTGCAGGTTTCGCCCTGGAAACTAGAGATGATGGAAAGCCGAGCAGTGCTCCCAGTGCTGCCCCCTCCCCTTCTTTTTTTGTGATGTCTGCATCACTGCCCAGACCAATCTATCCAATCTGTCTTCGTATGCTGATTTTTCTAAAGCCAAATTGGAAAAAATTGGAAGTCGTCTGCATGTTATTCCCCCTGGGCTCCAAATAGGCCTCCCAGTTAGGGGAATGAAATGCACTATTCTAATTTGTAATAATAATAATTATTATTATCATTATCCACAACAATCACAATGCCAATAATCCCATACTCAGATAGGCCCATTTATGGGCACACAGTACTTTCCCTGCTGTGGTTTTATTCCAGCCGTGCTGTCTATACACCGGACCCTGGCTGTCATCCGAAGTTGCCTAGTGCCTTCCAGCTAAAGTGGGAGCTCGACTCCTGGGGCCTGCTTTTCCCATGTCCTCATGAAAGTATTATGTTACCAACACATTTTTCAGCAGACGTGGAAGGGCAGGCTCCAGGCAGGTCAGATAGAGATGACTGGATCTTTGCACACACTGGACTCTAGTCAGATGGCAGGCACCTCAGCCAGATAATCTCAAAATAAAGGCTGTGCATGACCCTGAGAAGTGATGGTAGTGCTGGTTCAATGGTGAAATTCTCACTTTCCATGCAGAGACCGGGAGCTTTGGTAGCGTAGTGCTTAAGGCACTTGACTGCTAACCAGAAGGTTGGCGGTTCAAACCCTCCAGCCACTCCTCGGAAGGAAGATGGGGCAATCTACTTCTGTAGTAATACTACCTCGGAAACCCAAGGAGGGGTTGCTATGAGTCAGGTCCGACTCGACGGCACATAACAACAACAACAACAACAACATGCAGAGACCTGGGTTAGATTCCCGGTCAGTGCATCTCGTGGGTAGCCACCACTTGTTTATTAGTGGAGGCTTGTGTGTTGCTATGATGCTGAACATGCTTCAGCAGAGCTTTCAGACTAAGACAGGTTAGGAAGAAAGGCCTGGTGATCCATTTCCAAAAATCAGCCAATGAAAATGTGATGGATCACAACAGCATGATCTGTGACTAACTCATGGGGATGGCACAGGACCAGGAAGTGTTTCATCCATGGGGTATGGGGTCACCACGAGGCAGTGGTCAACTAGATGGCAACAAACACAGCAACCTAACCCCCAGGACATCCCTGGGAAGCCCTTGGAACACCCATGGGATGTCTGGAGCTAAAAAGTAGAGGTCATTTTGGGGAAAATCTCAAATGCCATTTTGATGGGTTTACATTTCACTACAGATATAAAAAAATTTCTTCCAACTTTTCACAGATGTGTGACATATTTACAGAAAAATGCGTAGAGCATAAGAATGCAGCTTGATGAACTTTCACAAATACCACACCTATGTAACCAGCCCTTAGATTAAAAAACAGAAGCCCTTTCTGTACCTTCTTCCAGTTACTTCTCCCACTGCTCAGGGTAACCACTCTCCTATTTTTAACAGCATGGATTAGTTTTGCCTCTTGTATTCTTATATGAATGGGATCATCCTCTCTGTATTCTTCTATGCCTGCCTTCTGCTCAACATTATGTCTGTGAGAGTCACCAATACTGTTGAGTAGAACTGTAAATCATTCATTTTCACTAATGTATGGTATTCCACTTAGGAAGTTCCTACCATTTATGCTTCCATTCATCATGGATCAGCAGTTGCACAGTTGTCAGTTTGGGGCACCTATGTACACATATCTGATGGGTATAAACCTAGGAAAGAAAACCTTACATCTCATGTGTGGCATTAGGAGCCATTTTCAAACAGTTTTCTAAAGTGGTTACACTAGTTTTTATCACTGGTCTTTGGGAGATTCAGATCTGTGTAGCAGTGCCCCCAATACTATGAATCTATGCCAGTGGTCCCAGACTTTTTCATGTTATAGACCCCTTAATAAGCTGAGGAATGACTCCCAGAAATAAATTCACAATTCTGCATCTGATTTCAATAGATTCCCAGACACTGTTCAGCTTACCCAGGTTCAAGAATCCTGATAAGACCCTCAGGTCTGTGTTCTAAATTCTAAAATATGTTCTATACATTTTGGTTCTAAGTTTTAAATTCTTTGATGGGCTGGAAGACTTAGAACTTAATGGGGTATCAACAAAGTGCACAAATACACACACAAACACATTTAGAAAAATGAAAATAGTTTGTAAAGAATTAGATGTCTGATAATTTTGCAGAAAAGCTCAGAGGGAAAAAAAAACACGTGTTGGAAGTCTTTATATATATTTAACAAATTAGAGTTATTTTATTTTATGTTATATAGCAGAGGTGCATAATCTTTTCAGGGCTTTGTTGCTGTTGTTAGGTGCTACAGAGTCAGCTCTGACCCATAGCAACCCCATGTACAACAGAATGAAACATTGCCTGGTCCTGTGCTATCATCATTATCCCTTCTATTCTTGAGACCATCGTTGCAGCCACTGTGTCAATCCATCTCATTGAGGATCTTCCCTTTTTTCACTACCTTCCACTCTACCAAGCTTATTTTCCTTCTCCAGGGACTGGTCCCTTCAGACAACATGACCAAATTACATGAGATGAAGTCTGGCCATTCTCACTTCTAAGGAGCATTCCAGCTGTACTTCTTCCAGGACAATGGGTTTAGGGCTTCTAAATGCCTTAATCCAGCCCTGGTGGGACTAGGAAACTGCTCCATCACTTCTTACCCTTCCCTTTGGAGAAAGGGCATTCCTGAGTTGAAGTTTTGGATGCGTTGGGGCTTCTCTGAGTTGAAGATCCCTGGTTGCAAAGGGCTCTTGGACTCTCTGCTCACTGTCTCCTAGATCCTCACTGTAAGGTGCAAGTTGGCCAGGTTGTGTGCGGTCCATGCTCATGGCCAGTACTGGCCACCATAAGGGAAATGGTGGCCAAGTAGATTCTGTCAGAGAAAGGCCTCCTAGGTGAAGTATCTGCCTCTCCTGTTCTAGGAGGATGGCTGCAGGAGCTGGGCTTCTGGTCTTAGAACAGAGATGTGATGAATGTGCAGCAGAGAGCTGGTGTCACCTTTCTGCAGAGTGATCCTAGTGAAGAAAGAGTACACTGAATGGTAGTGCTAGGATTGATGGGTAGAAGCTCAAAGAAGATGGTTTCTGCTTGATCTGAGAAAGAATTTCTAAGAGTTATATTATGGGTTGCATTGTGTCCCTCCTAATGTCTGCTACCTGTAAATGTGACCTTATTTGGAAATATGATCTTTACAGATATAATTAAGTTAAGATGAGTTCATTAGGATGGGTCTTAATCCAATTATGGCTGGTGTCCTTTTAAGAAGAGGAGAAGATCCCTAGACATGTAGAGAAGATGGCCATTTGAAGATGGAGAGAAAGATTGGAGTGATACTGCCACAAGCCAAGGAATGTCTGGGGCCATGAGAAACTGGAAGAAATGGGAGGATTGTCCTCTAGACGTTATGGAGGAAGCATGATCCTGCCAATGCCTTGATTTTGAACTTCTGACCTGTAGAACTCTGAGACAATAAATTTATGTTGTTTTTAAACCACCCAGTTTGTGGTAATTTGTTACAGCAGCCACAGGAAACCATGCGTAGTGCCTAAGGCACTTGACTGCTAACCAGAAGGCTGGCAGTTCAAACCCACCAGCCACTCCTCGGAAGGAAGACGGGGCAATCTACTTCTGCAGTGATACTGTCTCAGAAACCCAAGGAGGGGTCGCTATGAGTCTCATCTGACTCGACGGCACGTAACAACAACAACAGTAATGGAAGCAAAGTTCTTGAGGGCACTGAGCTCCTTGTACCTGGAGGTATGTTCTGGATGGTCACTTAACAGGGATGTTGATAGATTGAATGATTTAGGTTTCCTTCCAACTCTGAGACTTGGTAGCCTCAGAATCTAGGTCCCCTAACTCCATGCAATGCTCTTTGTGCTTCACTGCTGACATAACTCAGGAGCTCAGCTCTCACACTATACTGACACAGCAGGCAGGACTCACAGAACATAACCTGAGTAGCAGTAATGATGCATGGAGCTGTGTTTTCAGAAAGGATTCTAGATCTCTCAGCAGCTGTGACCCATGCAAGCAGGTCTCCATGGACTCAGACAAATATTTTCCATTGCACAAAAACACAGCACAATATCACCTCTGTGTTCCTTGAAAAGCTAATGTGGGGGTGGGAGTGTTAACCCAATGGCCCTGTTCCCTTAGTGCTGGCAACTGCCCACCTTGGCAGTTTCCTCTCACTGTGCTGAGGCCTCCCACCCTGCTGGCCACGACCCTGGAGGGGGAGTTGGAAAAGCCCAGTGCCTTGTTGAAGAATTTGGGCGCTCCTGAAGAAGGGGAGGTTCCCAGTGGGGTTTGGGAACTCAACTGGGACCCCAGGGTTGAAGAATGATCCTGTTCAGCTCCCTGGGCAGTCCTCTCCTTAAGTTCCCACACTTCCACCAGTCTCTGAGTCTTGCTGTGTTCCTCTCTGCTTTCCCCTCCCATTCATCCATTCCCTCTCTGCCAGCTGCCTTAGTGCAGGCCATCACTATTACACACCTGGATAAGTGCAGTAGACTCCTCCCAGGCTCAACATTTCCAGCCTCTCTTCACTGTGAACCAATAATGCTGCAAATTCTGCCTGGGTACCATGACCCCTTTACTCCCAAGAATGCTGCACACCTGCCCTGGGTGCCACATCATCCCCTTTCTTAGTTCAGTTATTCAGTCTCAGGATTCCTCTCAGACAACCTCTAATAAATGATTAATTCACTTGAGTGAGCAGTGACAGGAAACTTATTTGCAAAATGCACTCCATGCTTTAGATGAAGCAACTTCTCAAAGATTCCAGCATAGTTCAGGTGATGTCATCATCTCCTTCCTGCCTCCCTATCTCCATCATACAATCGCACTAAAATAGCTCTCACAGTTTCTATAGTACTTCCTAGTGAGGACCAGACTAGTCAGCATGGCTCTTGAGTCGATCTGATCTTAGAATCCCCTCTTGCACACAGCCTCACATACTTGTTCAGCTTGTATTTGTAAGATGCAAAGAAAAGTAACACCCACACATCTGACCCATCAACTGGTCTGCTCTTCAGGTCCTAGAGACATGCTGTGCTGTTTTCTTTCTCAATGATTGGACTGCCCTCATGGCCTGCACTGTCTGTCCTACGTTCTCCTGTGTCAAGGAATGTCTGGGGTTGATATGAAGTCAGGGAAATGCACAGAACCACTGAGAGCTTGGAAAGGTCTTAGTGTACTCCCAGGTGGAGCCCTCAGCACCCCTCAATCCCATCTCTGAAGTTCAGAGTCAGAACTGTCACTCGTGACCAGGAGGGCCTCTCTGCTTTCATGTAAGGCTTTGTTTTCCTCATGCTTCTCATTCTACCATCATGGTAGGTGGACCACAGATAGCTTGGTGCAGACTGGGCTTGGAATCAGAGGGGTCTGATTCAAACTCTTTGTGTATATGTCTTGGACGAATGACCTTGTACAAAGCACTGTGCTTCAGATCTCTCTCCTTTTCTGTACAATAGGAATGATAAAAGAGGACTCAGTGTGACAATGTTTGTGATAGCTCCAGGCACCTACTAGGGGTTTGACCCATGCTAGTTGAATCTGCATCTCATCTATGACCTTTGTATAAGACTCTGCTGCTGGTACAAGCCCCTCAGAGAGGGAGGGGAGGGCTTGCACGAACAAAGGTCAACACAGCTCTGTCCTCACCAGCTCTGGTCTTGTGTGCTCAATAAATGACCTATGAGTAAATCAATTTAACAAGAATGAATGGAGTATCCCCTTCACTCTCCTAAGCTTTGATGATGATATTGCAGCGATAGTTCTTGTTCACCCAGGGCACACACATTAGTGGGAGAAGTCAACAAACACCAAGTAGACAAATAAATAACCATGATGATTTTGGTTCATGGAACTTCTATGAAGATAGCAAAATGGATAAATACAAAGGGGGCCACTTTAGCTTAGGGTGTCAAGGAAGACCTCCTTGAGGACATGATGGTTGAGCATAGAACTAAGTGACTTCTGGAGTTGACAGTTAACCTTCCAGGTGAGAGTGTTGCAGGCTGAGAGGTGCAAGTGCACAGTGAATGCCCCACTCTCTCTTGGAGAGAGTCATCACCCAATGTTCCAACACTTTCCATTCTTGGGAGTAAGCCTCTGGAGGGAGGGGCTGGGCTCGGCAGGCCCTTTTTATTTCTCAACATTTTCTATGAAGACTTGTTTGATCTTGAAGTAGGTTCCTCAGCCTTAGGGTTCATGATAAATGTGCAGTTCCTAGCATTTGACCTGGGTCATGAGTTAGTGCGGAGGGCAGTGTGGTCCAGAAGCCCAAGGGCCTCCTTACGTTTTTCCTACTCCCTCTTTTCCTCCCTCCAAGCCAGCCTCAGCTGTAAAGTCCAGATAACACTAAGTCCCTTACCTAGGATCTTCAGCAGAAATCTCAATTTATATTTAATAAGGCAGTTATGGCCAGGCTGGCTGTCCACAGATGTTAGGAAAAGACCCATTGGAGTTTAATTAGCACAACAGATACCTCTTTAGGATGTAATTAGCTGATCATTTGCATATTCAAATCAGGGTAGGCTTTATGAGACAGCAGCACCATAGGACCACTAGGGACATGAAGACCCTTGGACATCCTTTAGTCCTGATAGGGGTCAGTGACAAGGATAAAACTAGAGCTGTTAATGTGATCACACAGCAAATGACAACACATTCACCCAGTAGCTTAATCCTTGCAGACCCAAGGGGATCCCTGTGAGTTTACTTTCTCCTTTTCAACTTTAAATCCTGACTTTCCCACTTCTCAAATGGATCTGTTCTTGTTTCCCTTTCCTTTATCCTAACACCACCTCTCAGCCAGCTTATTGCAGCTTCTCAACTGGTCTTCTCAGCTAGGGGTTTCCCTATATTAAAACTCTTCTCAAAATGGGCCATAGTGATCTTCTAAATATAAAGGTAAGGTTTAATGTGAGGAGACCATGCAGAGACTACAGTGCAAAAGAATTAGTGTGAAAAGAGACGGAGCTTCGAAGTTGGATGGACTTGGGTACAAATCCTCACTCTTAACACTCAACAACTCTGTGTTCTCAGCCTCAATTTCTTTATCTAGAAAAGTGGAGAACATAATTGCTTCAATTCTTCAAGGTCATTATGAAGATGAAGAATAATTTAGGTGCAGTGCCTGGTATGTAATCATTACTTCATAAATAGTAACATTTTAGTTTTAAACATAAATCAGTATGACATAAACTGGGACTCAGAAGACCAGTTGGCAGTGTGACCTTAAGTAGTCAGTTGTCACTCTCTGAATGTATGTATGTGTGTCAACAGACATACGTAACTAGTGGTTACCTTATGGGAAGGCACAGAGACAGAACAATTTCATCACCATAGAAAGTTCTACTAAGTGTTGCTCTAAAGAGTTAGAAAGCAGCATGCCACATCTATGTGAAGCCACATAGATGTGAGGCTGGGTACTTTAATTGATGGCATTGGTGGTTGCAAATTACTTGACACTGATCAGGGTGTTAAGGGACAGGCAAAGCTCGCCATGAGACAAGGAATGGTGGCTCCTGCTCCATACTTCCTCCCTGTTATGGCTTGAATTGTATCCCTAAAAAATATGTGTTGGAATTCTAACTCCTATACCCATAGATATAATCCCATTTGGAAACAGGATTTTCTTAGTTATGTTAATGAGGCCATATCAATATCAAATGTGTCTTAAACCAAATCACTTTTGAGATATAAAAGGAACAGATTAGGCACAAAGAAGCAAGGACAAATGGACAAAGATAGATGCCATATGAAGATCGCCAAGGAATTGAGGAACAGAAGCTGAAAGAGACAGAGATCTTGCTTCAGAGCTGATTCAGAGAGAGAGCCTTCCCCTAGATCTGGTGCCCTGAATTCAGATTCTAGCCTCCTGAACCATGAGAGAATACATTTCTGTTTGTTAAAGGTGAGTATAATAGATACTCACCATGCTCAGTAAAGGAGAAATGCCAGTCCCAGGTCCTACCCCATAGCATGTACTTTTCTCCTTGTAGTGTAACAGATTTAGCAGAAATCAGAGCCATGCCATGGATATTTCTGTTACAGCAGCATTCAGAACCTAAGACCCTCTGCCTGGGTTCAAAATGCTCTTTGGAGCACTGGAATTAAACCCTGCTTCTTAGAGTGTGGTTCTTGAACCAATACCATCAGCAAACCAGGGAGCTTGTTAGAAATGCAAAATCTTAGACTCTACCCCAGAGCTGGTGGATCAGAACCTGTATCTTTAACCAGATCCCTGGACAATTTGTGTGTGTGTTAAAGTTTGAGAAGCACTGGCTGAACCACATTCTGTGACATTTCCTATTGCATTCAACAGAAACTCTTTGAGGAGACATCTTCTAAGACCTATAAGATCCAGGGGTTGGAGCCATCAGTCAGCCAAGACTCAGGCATGGAAGCATGCCCATTAGGGATGTAGGATAGATCTTTTTTTTTTTTTTTTTTCTTTTAGGTTGTAAAGATCTAAGGTCAAAACTAGAAGAACACTTAGAGATAATCTAGTCCCAACTGCTCATTTCATAGATGGAAAAACTGAAGGCCACAGAAGGAAAGATGCTTCTCCAAGATCACACAACAGGATTAGAGTTTGAACTAACATGGCACAGCTCTGATTTTTGCTAAATCTGTTACACTGCAAGGAGAAAAGTATGTGCTATGGGGGGAGGACCTGGGACTGGCATTTCTCCTTTGCTGAGCATGGTGAGTATCTGTTATCCTAATCTTGTCTAAGGAACTTCTCCACCACCTGTCTGTCAGTTTGTTTTACTATGGTGGCCTATGTTATATGTGTTGTTATGATGCTGGAAACTATGCCACCAGTATTTAAAATACCAGCAGGATCACCCATGGTGGGCAGGTTTCAGTGGAGCTTCCACACTAAGACAGACTAGGAACAAAGGTCTGATGATCTGCTTCTGAAATTAGCCAATGAAAACTCTATGGATCACCATAGATTATTCAATATGGTTGTGGAAGATGAGCCCCCTAGATAGGATGGTGCTCAAAATATACAATGGTTGCAACAGTGGGTTTCAGCATACCGAGGATTGTGAAGATGGCACAGGACAGCGATGTTTTGTTCTGTTGTACATGGAGTTACCATGAATCAGAGCCAGCTCGACAGCAATTAACATCAACAACAAAGCATTGCTACTAGCTACCATAGCTAACTTCCAGAGAGGCAAGCTGGATTCAGAAGAGGATGTGGAATGAGGGTTATCACTGCTGATGTCAGATAATTCTTGGCTCAAAGCAAATAATACCAGAAAGATGTTTACTTGTATTTTATTGACTATGCAAGAGCATTTGGTTGTGTGGATCATAACAAATTATGGGTAACATTGAGAAGAATGGGAATTCCAGAGCACTTAATTATGGTCATGAGGAACTTGTACATAGACCAGGAGGATGTTGTTTGAACAGAACAAGGGTACACTGCATGGTTTAAAATCAAGAAGGGAGTGTATCAGGGTTGTGTCCTTTCGCCATACTTATTCAATCTGTATGCTGAACAAATAATCCAAGAAGCTGGACTATATGAAGAAGATGACATCAGGATTGGAGGAAGATTCATTAACAACCTATGTTATGCAGGCAACACCACTTTGCTTGCTGAAACTGAGGATGACTTGAAGCACTTACTGATGAAGATTGAAGACTATAGGCTGCCATTTTCTCAATATAAAGAAAACAAAAGTCCTCACAATGGGACCAATAGGCAGCATCATGTAAAAAAGATTGAAGTTTTGGGGACTTCATATTACTTAGTTCTATAATCAACACTAATGGAAGTAGCAGTCAAGATTTCAGATGTTGTATAGCATTGGACAAATCTGCTGCAAGGGACCTCTTTCAAGTGCTGGGGAACAAAGATGTTTCCTTGAATACTAAGTCATGCTTGACACAAGCCATCATATTTTTAATCGCCTCATATGCATGTAAGAGCTGGACAATAAAAAAGGAAGACCAAACAAGAGTCAATGCTTTTGAGTTGTGGTGTTGGCGAAGAATGATGAGAGTACCATGGACTGGTCAAAGACCAAACAAATCTGTCCTGGAAGAAATGCAGCAGGGATGCTCCTTGGAAATGAAAATGGTCAGATTTCACCTCACCTACTTTGGTCATGGTATAAGAAGGGAACCATTTCCTGGAGAAGGATATCATGCTTGGTAAAGTAGAGCAACAACAAAAAGGGGAAGGCCCTCAAGGAGATGAATTGACACAGTGGCTGCAAGGATGGGCTCAGGTACAGCAAAGATTCTGGGGCTGGCACAGGACCGTGCAGGGTTTCGTTCTGCTGCACATGAGGTCGCTATGAGTCAGAGACAACTCGACGGCACCTAACAACAACAACAACAACACCCATTGCTAATGTTTACTGAGCACTCCCTGTGTTGCAGGCACTTCCCTAAGTGTTTGCATGTTTCATTGGGTCCTCACAACTCCTCTGTGATGTAGCTGTTATGATCTGCTCTTAAAGATAAGAGGAAATTGTGGCAGAGTGGGGTTAAGCAGCTTGCCTAGCGTCACACCTACAGTAAATGGTGGAGCCAAGAATTGAAACCAAACCCTCCATAGCACAATGATCAAGTCAAGAATTAGCATGAACAGATTCCCTGAACACCTGAGGCTGTGCCCAAAAAGGCATAAATTGTTGTGGACACTGATGCCTACAGATCAGAACCAGCAACAGTTGCAATGAATCTCCACCCCAGACATCTGATTGTGAAGGAAAATAAAAATCGCAAAATCCCTCATTTTAGAACACATGATATTACACTTGAAAACAAAATGTAGTCTCTTTAGAGTTTTGATATTATAACTTAATAGAAAGTGTGGTGGGGTGAACAAAAATGGTTAGTATCTTAACAGCCAATGTAGGTATTCCTCTTAGAGAGAGACTTATCTTTGTTTAAGAAAAAAAAGTAAAACATTACTTTGTTGAAATAGCTGAAACCCTAAGAGCATGAGTTGGAAAGAGATAAAGGAACAAAAAGGAGCTAACTTTGCCTGGGGAATGCAAGTTATCAGAAATTTGTGGTAGAGATAGGAGAGGGAGAGAAGAGAAGACAGAGAAAAAGAGAGAGAGACAGAAGAGACTAAGCAATATGTTACCAGAAATGATCAATGGACTCTTTTAAAGAGGTTATCTGATACTTGATTTTGATTTTTTTGTATTACTGTAATATGCTGTCATCCCAATCCTTCTTTCTTCTTTGTCTCGTGTGTGTGCGTGCACATGTGCACATGTGTGAATCAAGGAAAGGAATTGAGTTTTTCTCTGGGTAGGGCCATGAAAATATTTATACCCAAGCTAATTCCAGGCTGATGTGAGTAGCCAAAAATAATCACCTACAAGTGGGGAATGTTTATTGCTTTGGCAGTATGTTGCCAGAAGAAGACTATAGTCTGCCGTTTTCGCAATATGAAGAAAACAGAAGTCCTCACAATGGAACCAATAGGCAGCATCATGATAAGTGGAAAAAAGATTGAAGTTTTGGGGACTTCATATTACTTGGTTATACAATCAAGACCAATGGAATCAGCAGTCAAGATTTCAGATGTTGTATAGCATTGGACAAATCTGCTGCAAGGGACCTCTTTCAAGTACTTTCAGTTTATGGAACTATCCTTCCAGCACATATTTAGTGAGCAACTACTATGTGATGGGTGATAGATGAAGTCAGAGCTGCAATGGATGAAGGGGGCAGATGGTATAGGGCTTCATGTGCTTTGATTAAGAATTTGTTCTGAATCTAATGAGGAACCACTGCAGTGTTTGAAGCTGAGGAGACAGCTGATGTTGTATTTTCAACAATGTTGTATGTCTGTCTGGATGCAGGATGATAACAGGTTGTGAGGGAGGAGAGGGTGCAAGCAGAGGGACCAATTAGGGAGTTATTGGAACAATCCTAGCAACTGTGAAGGTGGCTTGGAATGGGAGGTGGCAGTGGAGGTAGTAAGGCAGGGCTATGGATTATTCTGAAATATAGGAAGGTGTAGACATAGAGGTCTGGCACTGAAGAGAAAGGTGCAGAGTGGAGATATAAATTTGGGAGTAATCAACCTAGAATTTGGATGGAATGTAAAGCCCCAACACTGGAAATTTCCAAGGTAGTGAGAATAAATTGGGTACAAAAGAGAACCAAGGACTGAGCTCTGGAGGATTTCATTTAGCTTTTGCTCCTCCAAAAACCCATTGCTGTTGAGTTGAATTCCAAATTCTGTCTCACAGAGACCCTACAGGACAGAGTAGAACTGCCCCCATAGGATTTCCAAGGTTGTAAATCTTAACAAAAGCAGATTCCCACATCTTTCTTCCGTGGAGTGGCTAGTGGGTTTGAACCTCTGACCTTTCACTTAGCAGCTAAGGCTCTTTCTTTCGCTCCTACCACTCAACTAAAACCAATGTCACCATGACCTGTACATTGTTAGATCCATATGTCCTTTCCCAGTCCTTATAGTGTTTGACCCATGTTCAAATTAGGTTTCTTTCATGTGCAGGCCAAAGAGTTATGATTAATATGGCTCTCGTCCAGAATTTCTGGAGAGATCAGGAAAGATACAGGGGACTACCATATTGTTATGCAAACGATGCATGTATTATAAGTGGGCAACCCCCTCACTTGTTAGTTTCCTATGTGCGTTATGTGTGATATATGTTTATGCACATTATTTATATGCAGAAAATACAGATACATATGTGTGTGTGTGTGTGTGTGTGTGAAACCAGTGAGTTTCAGCCAGATTTATTTGGATCTCAAAGACAGAAGACCAAGTAGTCTGATTTCTAGATTACAAAGAATCGTAGAATTGAGAATATAGGACATGGGGGATTAGAATATTTATCATCATGGAATGTTAAAATTGGAAGATGCAAAAGGATCCTTGAATCAACTATTTCTTTTTGTTTCTTTAAATTCCAGTGGTTCTTTGCTGGTTTATAGGAAAGCAATGGACTTTTTTTTTTTTTTTTTTTTTTAAATTCTTGTTGTGATTTGGGTGAAAGTTTACAGAGCAATCTCACTTTATATACAGCAAATACACTTGTAGAAATATTGTCTGCCAACCCTATACGTGGTCATGGGCATACTCCCTGCTGCATAGACATACCTAATAGTTCACCCTGACCTATCCACCAATGTTTGCCTTCACTGACAATGCAGTACTGTATGTGCAAAAGAGTTCATCTTTGTTATCTGCACCATGCATCTCTCTGTGTCTTCCTCAATGACACTGTGTTGATCACTTGCATTTGGTACATTGCCCTTCTCTTCACCCAAATAAATACTTGTGTCTACCTATCTAAGTTACCTCCCCTCCCTTCCCACCCCTGGTAACCAACAAAGAAAGTTTCCTTTGACATATAAACCTTTCCTTGACTTTTTTACAATAACAGACTAATACAATATTTGTCCTTCTACGATTGACATATTTCACTCAGCATAATGTCCTCCTAGTACATCCACATTATGCAGAGTTTTGCTGATTCCACGTAATTCTTTAGGGTTGCATAGTATTCCATTGTGTACATGTACCATAGTTTGGTTATCCATTGTTCTGTTGATGGGCATTGAGGTTGTTTCCATGTTTTTGCTATTGGAAATAGTGCTGTGATGAGCATGGATGTGCATGAATCTGTTCTTGTCATGTCTCTCACTTCTTTAGGGATCTATACATAGTAATGGAATAAGCAATTGGCTTTTGTAGAATGATCTTGTATCCTGTGACCTTGCTATACTGATTTTTTCCAGGAGCTGTTCTTTTGTAGATTCTCTGGGATTTTCTATGTAGACAACCATGCCATCTGTGAATAAAGACAGCTTTAATTCTTCCTTTCCAGTATCTATCCTTTTGTTCATTTTTCTTGTCTTATTGCACTACCTAGAACTTCTAGTACAAATTTAAATAGGAGTAGTGAGAGGAAACATACTTGTCTTGCTCCGAATCTTGGGAAGAAGGCATCCAGTTTCTCACCTTAAGTATATTGTTTGTCATAGATTTTTTTGGTAGATGTTCTTTATCAAGTTGCAAAAGTTCTCCAATAGGCTTAGTTTGCTGAAAGGTTTTTGTTCCTTTTGTTAGTTTGTTTTCTTAATCATAAATGGGTGTTGGATTTTGTCAATTACTTTTTCTGCATCAGTTGATACAGATCATAAGATTTTTCTTCTTTAGCCTTTTGATGTAATAGATTTCTTTTATTAATTTTTTTAATGTTGAACCAGACTTGCATACTTGGAAGAAATCACATTTGGTCCTGGTGTATACTTTTTTTTCCCACACAAATTGTTGGATTTTATTTGCTAATATTTTGTTGAGAATTTTTGCAGCTATTTTCATGAGATATATTGGTCTGTTCTTTTCTTTTTTTTATAGTGTCATTATCTGGTTTGGTCATGAAAGTAATGCTGGCTTCATAGAATGAGTTAGGAAATGTTCTGTCTGCTTCTGTTTTCTGGAAGGGATTATAGAAAATTTATATAATTTCTTTCTTATATCAACCAGTGAAACTATCTGAGCTTAGAGCATTTTCTGGAAAATTTTAAATTACTGATTCAATTTTTAAAATTGATATAGGGCTATTTAGGGGACCCATTTCTCTTTGTGTGCATTCTGGTAGTTAATATCTTTCAAGGAATTAGTCTGTTTTATCTAAGTTATCAAATTTATGGGCATAGAGTTGTTCGTAGTAGTCCCTTATTATGCATTTACTGTCCATGGGATCTGTAGTGATGACTCATCTTCATTTCTGATGTTGAAAATTTGTATAATCTCTCTTTTTTCCCTTGGTTAGTCTGGCTAGAGGTTTATTAACATTATTGATTTTTCAAAGAACCAGTTTTTGGATTTGTTGATTTTCTCAGTTGTTTTCTGTTTTCAATTTCACTGATGTCTCCTTTCTTCTGTGTGCTTTAGGTTAAATTTGCTCTTCATTCTCTAGTATCTTAACGTAAAATCTTCTTGTTGTTGCTTGTTGCTGTCATGTTGGCCTCCAACTGATGGTGACACCATGTACAACAGAGCGAAGTATTGCCCAGTCCTGCACCATTTCCATGATCAGTTGCAGATCAGACTTTTGTGATCCATAGGGTTTTCCATGGCTAATTTTAAGAAATGGATCACCAGACCTTTCTTCCTTGTCTGTCTTAATCAGGAATCTCCAATGAAAATGACTGCAAATAAAATGAATTGTCCTGGAATTGAAGCTGGGTCTCTTGCATGAAAGGTGAGAATTCTACCATTACTGACCCACAGTTGCCCTCAAGGTAGATGCTTAGATTTTTCATTTTAGATCTTTTCCTTTTCTGACATGTGCACTTAATATTGTAAATTTCTTTGGCATACTTCTTTCACTGCATTCCACTAATTTTGATTAGCTGTATTTTCTACATGTTCAAAATATTTAAAAATTTATCTTGAGAATTCTTAATCCATAGGTTCTTGAGAAGCATTTTGTTTAATTTTAAAATATTTGAGAGTGTTGTGCATATTTCTAGGGTTCTACAGAACTGCATTAAAGGAGAAAATGCTGAAGCTAGACAAGCAGGGAAGGCTATGGCGCATCTGCCTTCACCTCCCGGCACACAGAAAATCACAATTTTAATGTTTCATTAATCGAGTAGATTACAGTTAGTTGTGCTGGTAAGAAACCTGCTATTCAATACAGCAAAGGTGTATTTCTCGCTCATGCAAGATCAGTAGTGCATTGTTGGGGGACTCTGTGCCTTGAAATCATTTTGGGACCCAGGCTGACAGAGGTTCTGCCTTCCTGGCATTATACTATCTGGAACACATGGCTGGGGGTCATACACTGGCTCTTCTAGGGTCCATCCCAGAACAGTTGTCACACATCACTGTTGTCACAGCCCTTTGGCCAGAACTAGTCACGTGGTACTACTTAATTATAAAAAAGTCAAACTTGTTGCCATTGAATTGATTTCAACTCACGATGACCCCATACATTACAGAGTGGAACTGCACCATGGGGTTTTCTGGGTTACAATCTTTACAGAGCAGTTTGCAAGTCCTTTCTTCCATGAAGCTACTGGGTGTGTTCAAACCACCAACCTTTAGATCAGCAGCTAATTACAAACCAGCCTTGCTAAACTGTAAGGAACCCAGAAAAGGAGGGCAAGTCAACAGAATGTTTGGCAAACTTCACTGTCTCAACCATAATTTGGTATTCCATCAACAACTTTTTTGAATAAATGTTTGCTGCTAAAATGTCTAGTCGCCTTGTGGAGCAGATCAGAATACTGACATACTATCATTCATTTCCAAAAGAATAAACAAACCATTGGTGCTTGTATGGCTCCTTAGAATTGTCTCAGAACGCATCCTGATGTCTTGGATGATAGAAATCATTTAGCACATATCCGTTGGAACTTCTGGATATCCCAGTGTGAAACTTTAACAGGCGAGATGAATGGATAAATCTCAAATGCATGCTTGTTAGAAATTTTATAAAAACTATTCATCTGTGACATGGAGACAATTAGAGAAGAAAAATGCACTAACAATGCTGCGGTGATTGCCATGACTCAAGAGATCTGAGAGTAATTCCAGGTCACATACATTTCTTGCTCAGTTGCTTTGCCATGCAGAAAAGTTTGAAAAATGAATTAGGTGGCAGGAGGAATTGCTCAAATTGGAATAAGATCCAGGCTTCCTGATTTCAAACAAAACAGTAGCTGCTGATAACTAGTCTGTCTTCAGTGGACCTGGTAGGGCATTTACCACAAGGGGTAAGAAATTACAGAGTACACATATCACAAGCTTTCATTCCATTCCCTCATTCTGGTTCTCTTTCTCTTTCTCTATATACGTGTATATATGTGTATATATGTAACGTAGTGCCTAAGGCACTTGACTGCTAACCAGAAGGCTGGCGGTTCAAACCCACCAGCCACTCCTCGGAAGGAAGTTTGGGGCAATCTACTTCCATCGTGATACTGCCTCGGAAACCCAAGGAGGGGTCACTATGAGTTGGGTCTGACTTGACAGCACCTAACAACAACAATGTATACATATATATACACATGTATATAAACACAAACTATGTTAATATGTATATATATAATTAATTTATATTTGATTTTTTTTAACTGCTAAAGTAGTTCAAATAATCTTAAAATGTATCCAATTAAAAGCAGATCTCCCTCACATACTTGATCCCAAATCTCCCTCTCCAGTGGAAACAATTCTCATAAACTGTTTGGATCTACTTTCAGAAATTATGTATGTACTTAACAAAAATAAATAATGTTCCTTTACAATCACTAATAATAACCAGTAAGAAAATATGATAGAAAATATCATATTTTATAGCAATAAAAATGATAATATCTAGAATTTGGCCTTATAAGTATTGTACAAGATTTCTTTTAATGCATTTTATTGAAATATAATTTATGTACAGTGAAATACACAAAACTAAAGTGACATGGTTCAATGCATTTTTTTTTTT
>NW_006921639.1:11724101-11736752 GCF_000298275.1 Orycteropus afer afer | reverse complement strand
GGCTGATTGCTCTTCTCTCTGGCTTCCTGGCTTTTAATCCCCTTTCTCCTGCTCTTCCTGCCTGCTGCTTTGGGCGTCCCTGAGTTGTCTCTCCTCACCCGTAACCCATCCATATTAGAGGGCCAAAAAGTAAAAATGTTGGATAATGACAATTGTAGCCGATGATGTAGGAAACTGAACTCTCATCTGCAGTCTTGAAAGCATAAACTGAGCAATCTTAGAGAAATTGAATGTTCAGATCCCCCATGACCTAATCGTTCACTCTAGTGCTCCCACCTGTCCTAGAAACCGTTCATGACTGCATGTCTGAGGGAGTAGGGAGTTGAAGGCTATTTATAGCCATCACCAGGGAAACAAACAGGTTTACTAGGAAATGCTACTCAGCAGTTAGAAACAAGGAGCTAAATGTACATAAAGCCACATGGATAAATCCTAAAAATATAGTGTCGAGTGAATAAAAATGAAAGAATGCGATATCCAGCATGCTAACATTTATGTAAATTTACAAAATTCATTACATAATGGAGAGTGGTACACCAAATCCTTTAGAGAGTGTGTGTATAATAGGAAGGAAAATGGAAGTGGAAGTTAAAGATGGAGAGGAAAAACCAACAATAAAATGTCCTGGGCCAGGCATAGTGAGTCTGTCTGGAACTGACGAGTGTGATTAACTCAAGCCTCTGCCCCTGTGGAGCAAGAAATCACAATAAATAGATAAATAATTCATTTTGTTCTTTGATTTAAACTTCATTCCATTCATATGTGAGTTGAGTTGCACTTGATTTGTGGGAATATTACATGTTATAAACAATTAAACCTTTTTTAATTTTGAGTGTGTGACTTTATTTTTATGTTTGGAAACCTTTTTCCCAGTTCTCAAACATTTCCTTATGCCTTTGGGAGATTGCCCAGGCTTGAGGGAGTAGGCCTATACTAGTGGATAACATGGACCAGTGCGTAGTAGTCTATTTTATGAATGTATCACATGTATTTAGTAGTCATATTTTGGTGATATTTGGATTATTTACAGTGTTTTTTTTATCTTATAAATAATATTGTAATGAAAGCTCTCATATATTATTTTTGCACAATGTATTAAGTGTGTCAATAGGTTACCTTCCTAAAAATGGTATTGCTGAGGTGATATATCTGTATATTTTTAATTTAGGCAGAAATTGTCAAATTGCTCTTGTACCAATTTACTCTTGCCAACATTGTATACTATCAGACATTTTTATTTTTGCTATGCTGTTAGAAGAAAATACTTGTTCTTGATGTAAGATTTTTGTTTACTTAATAATAAGTGGCTTTGTACAATCTTTTCTTGTGGTCATAAGCCATACATACTGCTACTGGTAGCTGGTCTTTTTCTTATTGATTTAAAAGTGCTCTTTATCAAAAAATGTTAGTTTTTTGCCATATATATTACATATCAATTCTTTGATCTTATCATTTTTTATTACTCTATTTTATGGTATTAGTTTGCCACATAGAAATTCAAATTTTTTAGCTAATCATATTTGTTATTCTCCTAGTTTAAGCCTCTCTTCAAGTTTCAAAAATGATCAAAATGAACTTTTAGCATCTAATTATCTACCTAACATGATATATCCCTGTCTCTGTCTTTGTATACTTTATCTAGATCATTTGTCTTTTATTCTATAGTTTCATGGGGTTTTTTTAGTTTAAATTTAATAAATCTGAAATTTACTTTGGGATATGAATAAAGTAGGGATCTAGCAGGTTTGTTTTTTCCTTATGTTTAGTCAGTTGTCCCAAAATTATTGAAGCATCCATATTTTCCCCACTGATTTGAAATGTCACCTTTATCATATACTAAATTCCTATTTGGGGGGCTTTTCTAAAACTGGAATTTTTATTCCTTTCCATTAATCTGCCTCTTTCTAGTGTGCCAATATCTAATATTTAGTCATTCTAGACTTATGGCATGATTGGATTAGTTCCTTCTTAGCATTTCTTTTTTCATAAATTTTTGTGTTTATTCTTAAAAGTTTATTTTCTCATATGTAATTTAGAAGCACGTCGTCTGTCCCAAGGAGTGTGAGCAGAACATCCATGCAGGGGGATAGCCTTCCATGGGGAGTCAGAGCACAAACAGGGTAAATAGGGTATCCACACAGGGAGGATGGAGGCCAACATGAGATACTAGTTGCAGACAGGGGATTGATCAAATAAATCAATATCTTAAGAATAATAGAAGCCAAGTTTCTAACCATTGGAGAAAGGAATAGCAAATATAGAAAGGGAGAAAACTAAATCAAATCCTATGGTATTGGGTTGAAATTTAAAGGCACTGTTGTGAACGCATGGTTGTCTAAATCTGCCATGGTTGTTGTTATGTGCCATCGAGTCAGCCCTGACTCATAGCAACCCCTCCTTGGGTTGCCGAGGCAGTATCACTATGGAAGTAGATTGCCCAACCTTCCTTCCTAGGAGTGGCTGGTTGGTTTGAACCACCAGCCTTCTGGTTAGCAGTCAAGTGCCTTAGGCACTATGCTACCAGAGCTCCTTGTCTAAATCTAGTTATATAGAAATAAATATAAATGTAAATGTATGTGTATGTGTGTGCAGTGTGTATACTTGCAAACAGGAAATGGGGTGTGACCTCTAACTTCATGATGGGGAGAGAAAAGCACCATCAGCAGCAGCCCAAGGTCAGACATGCTGCCACCCTCTAACTGTTTTACCAATTCTGATACCAACCATCCCTCCCACAGCACTCTACTTCTCTGCTGGGTTCAATAATTTATTGCAATGGCCACAGAGAACTCACACAAAATACTCATAATTATTGGGTTTACTAAGGAAGTTCAGGTCCAGAAACAACTCAGGATACAGTTCTCCAATCAGGACAGCTTCTCAGCTGTGCTTCAGGCATGCCTGTCTTGGCCTCGGTCCTTGCCCTGCTCAGGCCAATGTTACAAAGCTCTTTAAGCTTTGCAGATAGGTGCCCAGAGAGGCACCACACTCTGCCAGCAAGTCTCCTGCCCAAAGGTCCTCCACGTTCTTGCTCTGTGGGCCAGGAAACTCACTACTCTGTCTCATGTGAGTCTCTTAGTTCTTCTGCCTCTGTGCGGCCATTCCTCTGCAGTCTCTGCCATCTCAGTGCAGGGATGTTTGGTCCAAGCTGGCTCTTCTCTCTTGATGGCAGTGAGATTCCTCCCTCCCACCTGTAGGATGGGTCATTTTAACTCTAGGGAGATGGTAAAACTGACTAATCCTCATATTAGTGTTCTATGTACCTTATTTGCCCAATCCCACCCCCATAAATGTGCCATGTACCTTATTTACATTATTTGCAAGCTTGCTACTCCCCTTGGTGGGCCACAAGTACCTTACATTTGCGTAGTCCCACCCAGTCATCTGGTGGGAGTCACAAAGACAATGGCTGTTGTTGTTGTTGTTAGGTGTGGTCAAGTCAGCTCTGACTCATAGTGACCCTGTATACGAACGAACAAAACCCTGCCCAGTTCTGCACCATCCTCACAATCTCTACTATGCTTGAGCCTATTTCTGCAGCTACTGTCTCAGTCCATCTCAATGAGGGTCTTCCCCTTTTAGCTGACCCTCTTCTTCACCGAGAATGATATCCTTCTTCAGGGACTGGTCCCTTCTAACAACATGACCAAAGTAGACGAGATGAAGTCTGGCCATTCTTGCGTCTAAGGAGCATTCAAACTGAACTTATTCCAGGACAGATTTGTTTGTTCTTCTGGCAGTCCATGGTATTTTTAGTATTCTTTGCCAGCACCACAATTCAAAGGCATCAACTCTTCTTCGGTCTTCCTTATTCATTGCCCAACTTTCATATGCATGTGAGGTGATTGAAAATACCATGGCTTGGGTTAGGTGCACTTTAGTCTTCAAAATGACATCTTTGCTCTTCAATACTTTAAAAAGGTCTCTTGCAACAGATTTTCTCAATGCAGTATGTCATTTGATTTCTTGACTGCTGCTTCCATGGGTGTTGATTGTGGATCCAAGTAAAATGAAATCCTTGATGAATTCAATCTTTTCTCCATTTATCATGGTGTTGCTTATTGGTTCAGTTGTGAGGATTTTTGCTTTCTTTATGTTGAGGTGTAATCTATATTGAAGACTGCAGTCTTTGATTTTCATCAGTAACTGCATCAAGACCTCTTCACTTTCGGCAAGCAAGGTTGTGTCATCTGCATATCGCAGGTTGTTAATGAGTCATCTTTTAATCCTGATGCCATGTTTTTTTCTTCATACAGTCCAGCTTCTTGTATTATTCGCTTAGCATACAGGTAGAATAATCATGGTGAACGGATACAAACTGATGCGCACCTTTCCTGATTTTAAACTATGTACTACCCCCTTGTTCTGTTCGAATGACAGCCTCTTGGTCTATGTACAGGTTCTTCATGAGCACAATTAGGTGTTCTAGAATTCCTGTTCTTCACAATATTATCCATAATTTGCTGTGATTCATACAGTCAAATGCCTTTGCATAGTGAATAAACACAGGTAAACATCTTTCTGGTATTCTCTGCTTTCAGCCAAGATCCATCTGATATTAGCAATGATAACCCTTGTTCTACATCCTCTGTGAATTTAGCTTGAATTTCTGGCAGTTCCCTGTCAATAAACCATTACAACCATTTTTGAATTATCTTCAGCAAAATTTTACTTATGTGTGATATTAATGATATTGTTTAACTATTTCCACATTCTGTTGGATCACATTTCCTATTAGTTTCCTATTGCTGCTGTAAGAAATTACCACCAACTTAGTGGCTTAAAATAATACAAATTTATTATCCTATAGTTTTTGAGGCCAGAAAAAAATGGGTTTTACAAATCAAAGTGTCAGCAGGGCTGGAGGACGTTGGTTCCTTCTGGAGGTTCTTGTGGAGAATCCATTTCCTTGCCCTTTTCAGCTTCTAGAGACTGACTGTACTCATTGACTCATGGCCCTTTTCCATCATCAATGCCAGCAATGACATCACTCCAACCTCTGCTTTCATGCTCACATCTCTCCCTCTGACTCTTGCTGTTCTCCTTCACTTTTAAAGACCCTTGTGATTACATTGAGCATGGTGCCTAAGGCACTTGACTGCTAACCAGAAGGCTGGCAGTTCAAACCCACCAACCACTCCTCAGAAGGAAGGTTGGGCAATCTACTTCCATAGTGATACCACCTCAGAAACCCAAGGAGGGGTCACTATGAGTCAGGACTCACGCAACGGCACATAAGAACAACAACAACAACAATAACAACAACCAGAATAATCCAAGATAATCTTCCCATCTCAAGTTCCTTAACGTAATCACATATTCACAGTTCCTCTGCCATGTAAGATAATATATTCACACTTTCCAGAGGCTAGGAGGTAATATGATTGGGAGCCATTATTCTGCCCACCACACTATTTCTATTAAAGAAGGTAGGGTTCCTTGGAGCAATGGCTGATTCCAGGGCTGGATCATCTTGTATACCAGGAAATAAGAAAGCACTGAAAAAATGATAAGGGCCAAAGGGACACAGAAGCCAGCTTGAAGAAGCTCCCAGTGGCCAAATTTGGAACAAAATAAATAATGATATTTATGGATTATAGCCATTGAATAAAATAGGCTTCTGTGATTCATAGAGATATAAGTTAATGCATAAATGTGAAATTTGATGAAGAATGGAATATGTATATAGTTCAAAGTAACTCTCCCCAAAATACTTATTAATTACTGAGAAGAAAAGAGTAACTTTGCTTTGGAGAAGTCTGGAGACACCACCTTAATCAAATAATCAAAGTGAACGTCATCAGTAATGGGACAAATTGAAATTATGTATCACCTGATAAGATGCAATAAGAAAACAGCATAACTTTTGTGATATTCATATGAAAAGATGAATAATTCTAATTGTGGGGAAACATCAGAAAACCCAAATTAAGGGACATTCCACAAAATAAATGGCCTATAATTTTCAAGAATTCAAAGTCTAGAAAAGACTAAGGAATGTATCACACTGAAAGAGACTATAAGACATGACAATTAAATGCACATTGCTATTCTGAACTGGATCCTTTTCTTGAAAAGGACACTATTGGGACAATTGGTCAGACAAAAATGGAGAGTGAGGACTAGGTGGTAGTAATGTAACAATGTTAATTTTCTGATTTCAATGCTACTATGGTGGCTATTGTAGGAACCCTGGTGGTGCTATGGTTAAAGTGTTTGTTTGCTAACTGAAAGTTCAGTGGTTCCAACCTACTGAATCACTGTGAGTTGTATCAGCTCAATCGCTGGGTATTGTGATTATTACAAAAATATACACTAAGGTTTTCAAGAATGATCAGCCATTCTATTGAGCTATTGAATCTCAAATTGTTCAAGTAAGAGTTCTTTGCAGTGTACTTATAATTTTTTGGAAACTTTTTCAAAAGTATAAAATGTAAGTCATGGTGCCTAGTTGGAAAAATCATACTGTTATTTTTGTTAGGATTCTATTAAATTTATACATTACCTAGAGAAAGATTGACATATTTGTAATATGGCATTTTTAATTAAAAGAAAGGGTATGTATTCCTACTTGTCAAGTCTTCTTTCAGGTCTTTTGGTTTCTCAAAAGTTTTCTTTATATGAATCTTAAAAATTGCTTATTATATTTATCACTCATATGTTAATTTTTACTGTTTTGTAAATGAAATCTGTTATTCCATTATATTTTCTAAGTCTTTGCCTACTATATCAAGGAGAGCTATTGATTTGGCATATTAATTTTGTAACCAGTTATTTTCTTGATTCCTCTTAAACTTTCTAATAATTTTCCAGTTAATTGTTATGAGATTTCCAGGTAAGGAATCATATTATCTGAAAAAAGCATTTTTTGGGGGGTGGGGGTGGAGAAGGCTTTCTCTTTCTGAGTTTTGCAGCTCATATATTTCTCTAATAAAATTTCAATGGATAGTTAATTCCAGAGCAATATTAAATAATATCATGATTCTGGGAACCTTTGCTTGTTTCACAACTTTAAACACTTAATACAGTGTTTATTATATAACAAACAAACAAAAAAACCCACTGCCATTGAATCAATTCTCACCTTTAGAGACCCTATAGGAGAGAGTAGAATTGCTCCATAGTTTTCAAACCTGTAAATCTTCATGGAAGCAGACTTCCTTATCTTTCTCCTGCTGAACATCTGGTGGGTTCGAATTGCCAACCTCTTGGTTAGCAGCTGAATGCTTTAATCACTACACTAACAGAGCTCCTTTTATTATATAAAGGAAGTATCAAAAGATTCCTTTTTTATTAAAAGAGTTTTTTTTTCAAACTTGGATATTCATTTTATAACAATCTATATTGTTCTATCTGTGAAGATAAATATGTTTTTCCCCCTCCCTTATTTTTTACTATTATAATTTGAACTATCCTTGCATTCTTGCCATGATTCTTACTTTGCCATGTTGTATTATATTTCAATTGCTGTTATATTTTACTTAAAAAATTAGGAGTTTTACATCAAAATTCATAAATAAGTTTGATCTGATATTTGCTTATTTTGTGCTATTTCAAGTACATGTAATTCTAGTGCACAAAGAATTTTGGAATAGTTGAAATTACTTGGGGTTATCTTCCAGGTAGATGGAATAGCTTGTAAATATTGTGTATATTATTGAAAATAACTGGAAAATACAGAAATCATGTGTTTGAAGGTGTCAGAGGGCATAGAGGCAACAAAAACTAAAAGGCTAAGCTTTAGGGACAAAGAATTTTGAAGTAAGCTGACATTTTTTAGCCCCTTTAGCCCTGGGTGTATTTACTGATACTGATATAAATGGAATGTTCATCATATGGGCTTTATACACATAGAGGGATGCTGCTGAGAACAGAGAAACCCAGGGGTGTTCTAGCAGACTTTGGGAGAGGCCACTAGGCACTCCTCAGAAGGAAGGTTGGGCAATCTACTTCTGTAGTGATGTTGCCTTGGAAACCCAAGGAGGAGTTGCTATGAGTCGGCTCCAACTCGATGGCGGTGAGTTTGGTTTGGTTTTTGGTGCAAGGATATGGCTAGTTTTTCCCTCAAGCAATTTGCTAAACTCTGAAGTTGAATGGGGGAAGACTAAGAATCTAAGGACCAAAACAAAACAAAAACCAAACCCATTTCAATCTAATCAATTCTGACTCATGGCAACCTTATGTGTGTCTGAGTTGAACTGCACTCCATAGAGTTCAATGGCTATAATCTTATGTGGCTAAGACATTTGACTGCTAACCAGAGGTTGGTGGTTCAAGCCTAATAGCTGCTCCATGGAAGGAAGACTGGGCAATCTACTTCCGTAAAGATTTACTGCCTTGGAAACCCAAAGGGGGTCACTATGAGTTGAGGTTGACTTGATGGCAGTGAATTTTTTTTATTTTATTTTGGTTAATCTTAAGGAAGTAGATGTAGTCTTATGCAAGTAAATTGCCATACATTTCCTCCATGGCACTGCTGAGTAGATTCAAATCTTCTACCTTTCACTTAGTATCCAAGCACAAATAAGTTGCTGCATTCAGGAACCTAAGAACCTAGATGGAAACCCTCTAAAGAACAGCAGAGCTTTTGTCAGTCTCGCAAGACAAAGTTGAGAGTTTGAGACCTGCCAAGAGTAGGGGCCACCAACAAACACATATTGCTCTTTGTTGAGAACCATGGAGAACTGTTCTCTTGGAACAAGGGCAAACTTGAGGCCAAGTCAGCTGTACCAGAGCCGAAATTCAGCCTTCCCTCTAGATTATAATAGGGTAATAAGTCACTACTCTATTTGTTTATTAAAAGGGAGGGTGACTCCTCTCAGACAAAAGTAACATTATGTGAGAAGTCAAGAGTGCAGTTACCCTTGGTGGGGTGTAGTGATTAAAAAGGGGCACATGATGAACTTCTGGGGATGCTGATCATGTTCTGGTTTTTGAACTGGGCATTAGTGACACAGGCATGTTCAGTGTGGGAAAATCCATCAAGCTGGGCATTTATGGTTTGTATCTTTTTTCCATAATACTTCAATAAAAAAGTTTGTTGTTGTTGTTGTTGCTATGTGCTGTTGAATCGGACCTGACTCATAGCAACCCCTCCTTAGGTTGCCAAGGCAGAATCACTGCGGAAGTAGATTGCCTGATCTTCCTTCTGAGGAGTGGCTGGTGGGTTTGAACCGCCAGCCTTCTGGTTAGCAGTCAAGTGCCTATGCTACCAGAGCTCTTAATAAGAAGTTTATATTATAAAAAATTCTGAGTTCCACTTTTGCCAAGATGGAGTACCCTCATTCCTCCCAGGTGCTCTCTCTTACAACTAGAAGACTGTTGACAAAATGCAACAAGCAAGCATAGAAAAACTCTGAAAGGTGGAAGGAAGAAGAAAGACAGCCTAGGGTCCTTGGGACTTGAGAACACATTGGTGAGTTCCTTGGGTTTTCTAATTGTCTCTTAAAACCAAACTCACTGCCATCGAGTCGTCTGACTCATAGCGACCCCTCCTTGGGTTTCCTAGGCGGTATCTCTATGGAAGTAGATTGCCCAGTCTTCCTTTCGAGGAGTGGCTGGTGGGTTTGAGTTGCCACCCCTCTGGTTAACAGTCAAATGCTTTAGGCACTACACCACTGGCACTCCCTATTGTCTGTTACATATTCCAATCACAGACTGCAAAAGTCTCCAACCCAGAACATAGACAATTATAGACAAATAAAACTACATGAAAGGCCTGTTACCCCTAACAAAGGTCTGGGAAAAGGATGTTCTGTCAACAGAAAACCCTTTACTCTAGAAGTGGAAACTGTACCTACCTAACCCCTCATGTTTTCAGAAGGGCTGAGCCAGGAACTGAGCTTTCACATACATATGCCACCCACACTTACCTCACTGAAGCAGATGACACCCCTGTTCTCCTGTGGGTGGTGTCAGCAAGACCAAAGGGAGAGGTAATTTGTCATCTCCTGCCCAGCCAAACCAGGTAGTGCTCTGATTCCCTTGGTGGGGAAAAGGTGACTGTGCTAAGAGAGGTGAGCTGATCTATTCCTGGCTGATGGAAACAGTCAGTGCTCCAATTCCCCCACCAGGGCAGTGTCAGTGGAGTCCCTTGTTGAGTTGAGCTTCCACCTCCACCCATCAGCCAGGAGAACTAATGAGGCGGTGTGAAACAGTGCTCATCACCACCCTGCCCCAAGTGTCAACATAGTTCAGGGGGGAGCTGAGCCTCCACCCCATTTAGCATCTGTGAGGAGGAATGAAATGGAGGTAGGCAGGAAGTTGTTACTTCCCTTCCCTTCCTCCCCTCCCCTAGAGTTATGGTGTCATTTGGGCTCAGTGGGTAGCTGAGCTTCCTCCCCTAGCCTCCAGCAACAAAATGGTGTGAGTCAGACCTCTGCTTTATCTCTCCTTGTTGGCAGCAAGACGACCCAGCAGGAAGCTGAATATACACACCCACCAGCCCTCTGCTGTACCTCTACAGGGGACTGCCTACTAAAAAGAGAAGATTAAATAGGATACAGAGCCTCATAATATAATACCCGAGATGCCCAGGATACAATAGAAAATCACTCATATGCCAAAAACCAAGAAACCCACACCATGAATCAGAATAGACAATCAACAGTGAGATGAATCAGACGATGGAATTATCTGACAAGGATTTCAAAGCAGCCATCATAAAAATGATTCAACTAGCAATTATGAATTCTCTTAAAGAAAATGAGGGGAGGAGGGAGGAAAAGAAAATCCCAGCAAAGAAATACAAGTTATAAAAAAGGAACCAAATAGAAATTATAGAACTAAAAAATACAGTAATAGAAAAAAAAAAAAAAAAACAAAAAAACTACCTGACAGGCTCAATAATAGAATGAAGATGACAGAAGATAGAATCAGTGAATAGATCAATGAAATTTACCCAATCTGATCAACACAGGGAAACACATTTTAAAAATAAATTAACAGAGTCTCAGGGACCTGAGTGAAAATAACAAAAGAACTAGCATTTTGTGTCATTGGAATTCCAGAAAGAGAAGAGAGAGATCTGGTCCTGAAACTGGTCCTGAAAAAACCTGTTGGCAGGTTTGATGATTGAAGGAAATGATGATTGAAAACTTTCTCAATTTCGTGAAACATACAAACCTATCGATTCAAGGAGTAGCACAAACACCAAATAGGATAAGATGCAAAGAGATCTATGTCAACATACATCAAAATTAAATTTCTGAAAACTAAAGACAAAGGAAAAAAATTCAGGATCAACCAGAGAGAAATCACAGATGACCTGTAGGGGAATACTAATTTGAATGACAGAGATTTCCGATCTAGAACCATGAATGCCAGAAGGATGTGGCACATTTTTCAACTACTGAAAGAAAAGTATTATCAGCCACAAATTTTATATCCAGTGAAAATATCCTCAAGAATAAAGGGAGAAATAAAAAGATTCTCAGATAAAGAAAAACTAAGAAAATTTTTGCTAATAAATTTACCCTTACAGAATAAAAAAAACAAAAACCAACTGCCATTGAGTCAATTCCGACTCATAGTGACCCCATTGTGTTGCCAAGGCTATAAATCTTTATGGAAGTAGATTGCCTTATCTTCCTTCCTTGGAGCAGCTTATGGGTTCGAGCCACCTACCTTTTGGTTAGCAGCCCAATGCCTTAACCGTAGCACCACCAGAACAGCCAAAAGAATTTCTCTAGACACAAAGGAAGTGATAATAGAAGTCTTGGAACTTCAGAAAGGAAAGAACTTCAGAATGGGTAAGAATATATAATAGACTATGCTAATTCTTATTAGTTGCTTAAATCGTATTTGATAGTGGAAGCAATAATTAAAATACTATCTAATGTGGTGCTCACTCACTGTATGTAGAAGAAATACAACAATTATATTTAAAAAATGGAAAAAGTAAATCAACTTAAATGTAAACAAGTTTTCTACCTTTTACTCCAAGTGGTAAAATGTCAGTACCAGTACATTGTGATAAGCTATGTATGTATTTTATAATATCTAGAGAAACCACTAAACAAAACAAAGCAAAACAAAAACTGTATAAAATAATACACTCAAAAGCATAGAGATAAATCAATGGAATCCTAAAAAAATGTTTAAATCACTGACAGGAAGGTGAGAAAAGTGAAACGAGTAAAAACAGAGAAAAAAACCCCCAGAAAACCCTAACTCCTTCCAAGGAATGTAAGCAAACTTGAGGTCAACTGAGCCATGTTGTTGCTGCTAGGTGCTGATGAGGTGGTTCCAATTCACAGCAACCCTATGTAGACACTGTCCAGCCTGCACCATCCTCACAATCATTGCTATGTTTGAGCCCATTGGTGGAGCCACTGTATCAATCTGTCTGGTTGAGGGTCCTCCTCCTTTTCTCTGACCCTCCACTTTACGATGTCACTTTATGATGTCGTTTTCCAGAAGATGGTCCATCCTGATAACATGTTCAAAGTACTGAAGCTTAAGTCTCACCATACTCGCTTTCAAAAAGCACTCTGCCTATACTTCTTCCAAGAAATATTTGTTCATTCTTTTAGCAGTCCATAGTATATTCAGTATTCTTTGTAAACATCATAATTCAAAGGCATCAATCTTCTCTGGTCTTCCTTACGCATTACCCAGCTTTCACAGGCATGTGAGACAATTGAAAATACC
>NW_006921639.1:11721808-11722857 GCF_000298275.1 Orycteropus afer afer | reverse complement strand
GGCAAGTCCAAAGTCCCTGGAGGAAAAGATCAGGCCGGAGGCAACCTTAGCTTCCATAATCACAAGGGGGCCGAGAAATTCAAGGCTGGCAGGCAGTACACTGGTTGTGGACTCCAATGAAAGATGAATCCAAGATCTCCAGGCTGAGTGGTGGGCTGCTCACTCATGGACGGTTGTAGTCAGCATAACAGGGTCCCGATCCACCAAAGAATGTCTCTGTTCCCAGGATGTCCTGGATATCCTGGAAGCAGGCCACACCTCTAGGGAAACTCCCCTTGGGCAGATTGGCCACTCAGAGCACAGTGATCCGATCCCATCATGGGAACAACCACACAGAACTGGGGTCCAGCCAAATTGACACACAGCTCCAACTATCACACCAATGCCTTCAGTGCATCCTAGATTTCTTCCCTCAATATTATCAGTTCTTGATCATATATATACTACTTCCTTAAATAGTTGAATGTTGACCAATTCTGTTTGGTATAACGACTCTGTGTATTCCTTCCATCTTCTTTTGATGCTTCCTGCATCATTCAATATTTTGCCCATAGAATCCCTGAAGATTGCAACTCAAGGTTTGAATGTTTTCTTTAGTTCTTTCAGCTTGAGAAATGCTGCGTGTGTTCTTCCTTTTTGGTTTTCTAACTAAGTCTTCACACATATCTTTATAATACCTCACTTTGTCTTATTAAGTCACTCTTTCAAATCTCTGTTGAGCTCTTTTACTTCATCATTTCTTCCTTTTGCTTTAGCTATTCTATGTTCAAGAGCAAGTTTCACAATCTTTTCTGACATTCATTTTGGTCCTTTCTTTCTTTCCTGTCTTTTTAATGACCTTGTTCTTTCTTCATGTACGATGTCCTTGATGTCATCCCATAACTCATTTGGTCTTCAGTCATTAGTGTTCAATGAGGCAAATCTATTCTTAAGAATAGGTCTCTAAATTCAGGTAAGATATAGTCAAGGTCATATTTTGGCTCTTGTGGACTTGTTTTAATTTTCTTTAGCTTTAACATGAACTTGCATATGAGCAGTTGATAGTCTGT
>NW_006921639.1:11712591-11720798 GCF_000298275.1 Orycteropus afer afer | reverse complement strand
CAATATATAAACCACCACAGTACAAAATCCAGCCTGGAGTATAATAGGTAATCAGACATTACTCTATTTGCTTATTAAAAGGAAAGGGTATTTCACTCAGGGAAAACTAATCTTATTATGTGAGAAGTCAAGAAAGTTGTTACCATTGGTATATTTAGACACAAATATATCTATGAGTCAGGGCCGACTCGATGGCAAATAACAACAAACAACAACAATATCAATAATTACCTTGAATATAAATGGAAAAAATATACTAATTAAAAGACAGAGATTGGCAAAGTGGGTTAAAAAACATGACCAAACAATATGCTATCTACATGAAACTCACTGGAAATACAATTTAGGTAGGCTGGAAGTAAAAGCATTGAAAAATACCCTTGCAAACATTAATTTAAAAAGGCCTAGCTATATTAGTAACAGATAAAGTAAACTTCTAAGAAAAAACATTATAGACAAAAAGATGCATTAACTAATGGTAAAAAGATTAATCCATTAGGAAAGCATAATAATTTATAAGGTGTACACATTAACAACAGAATCTCAAAATACAGAAGAAAAAACTGATAGAACTGAAGGAAAAATAGACAAATCCACAACTACAGCTGGGGACTTCAACATCCTACTCTCATCAACTGAGGAAAAAATAAACTCAAAGCTAGCAGAATAAAGGAAATAATGAAGATCAGAGCAGAAATCAATAAACTTGAAAACAGAAAAACAATAAAGAAAATAAATGAAACAAAATGCTGATTCTTCTGAAAGAAATTAAATTGATAAATCTGTAGCCATATTGACAAAGGTAAAAAGAGAGAAGGCAAAAAAGTTGTCGATATGAAAAGTAAAACAAAGATATCACTATAGATCCTGCAGCCATTAAAATGACAGTAGGGGAATATTATGAACAAACTTTACACTCATGAAATTGAAAACTTAGAAGGAATAGATCAATTTCTCTAAAACCACAAACTACCAAAACTCAACCAAGTAGAAATAGACAACCTGAAGAGTATAATAACCATTTTTAAAAATTGAATTTGCATCTTAAATCTCTTGAAAATGAAATCTCCACACCCAGATGACTTCTCTGGTGAATTCTACCCAGCATTTGAAAATAATTAATACCAATTTTACACAATTTGTTCCAATAAATAGAAGAGAAAGGAACACTTTCTAATTCATTTTATCAGGCTAGTATTTCATGAAGAAAGACATTTCAAATAAAGAAGTTTACAGAACCAATATCTCTCATGAACTTAGATTAAAAAAAAATTCAAGAAATGTCAGCAATTGGATCTAACAATATATAAAAAGAAGTACAGACTTCCGATTCCCAGTCCAACATGTACATAGCTTGAAAGTCTGCTTTATAGTTGTAGTAATTAAGATAGTGTAGTATTGACAGAGAGATGGACACACAGATCAATGGAATTGAATAGAGAATCCAGAAAATTAGACCCACACAAATATGCCCAACTGATTTGGCCAAGGAGCAAAAGCAATTCAATAGAGTAAGAATAGACTTTTCAACAAAAGGTACCAGAGTATGGGATACCCAAAGGACAAAACATGAACATTGACCTAAACCTAAACCTAAAATTAACTCAAAATAGATAATGGACAAAAAAACAAAGCAACACAACTTTCATTAAAAAAAAAAAAAAAAAATAGGAGAAAATTTTCAGGATCTCAGCCTAGGGTAAGAGTTCCTAGACTTGACCCAAAAGGCATGCATGATCCACAAAAAGGAAAAACTAATAAATTGGATCTAATAAAAATTTTTAAAATGCTTACTCTGTAATACCCTGTTAAGAGGATGAAAAGACAGCTAAAAACTGGAAGAAAATATTTGCAAACCACATATTTGACAAAGCACTCATATCTGAAATACATAAAAATTCTTAAAGTCAACAGTGAAAAAAGCAAACAATCTAGTTAGAAAATGGGCAAAAGACATGAACAGACATTTCACTGAGGAGGATATACAGATTGCAAATAAGCACATGAAAAGATGTTCAACACCAATAGCCACTTGGGAAATGCAAATTAAAGCCACAATGTTATCACTATACACCTATCAGAATGGCTAAAATAAAAAATAGTGACAATACCAAATGCTGATGAGGATGTATAGAAATGGGTTCACGGTGCTGGTGGGACTATAAAATGGCATAGCCACTGTGGAAAACAGCTTGATATTTTCTCATAAAACTGTATATCTAACTACCGTGTTATCTAGTAATTGTGTTCTTAGGCATTTATTTCAAACAAATGAAAACATATGTTTACCCAAAAACCTGTACATGAAAGTTCATAGGAGCTTTATCTGTAAGAAACTAAAACTGGAAACAATTCAGATATTCTTTAATAAGTGAATGATTAAATAAATGATGGGACACCCATAAAGTAGAGTACTACTGAGCAATAAAAAGGAATGAATTTTTGATACATGCAACAATTTGGATGAATCTACAAGGAATTATGAGCCTAACCTAAAGCTAGGTGGTGGTGGTGGTTGTTAGGTGCTATCAAGTTGCCTCCAGCTCATACTGTCCCTTTGCAAAACAGAATGAAAAACCACCTGGTCTGTCTAATTGCTAGGTTATATGCGGTTATCACATAGTATATATGTGGTTCATTTATTTTGACTGCTGCATAATATTTCATTATGTAAATATGCCACAACTTATTTAGCCATTATCCTTCCCGTAACTATGACTGTTTCCATGAGTTTGTTATTATGAAGAGTGCTGCCAGTAATATTTTTATTTATGTCCCTTAGAGGGTACCTAGGGAGCTCTGGTAGCATAGTGCCTAAGGCACTGGATTGCTAACCAGAAGGCTGGTGGTTCAAACCCACCAGCCACTCCTCGGAAGGAAGATGGGGCAATCTACTTCCGTAGTGATACTGCCTTGGAAACCCAAGGAGGGGTCGCTATGAGTCGGGTCCAACTCAACGGCACATAACAGCAACAACAACAGAGGGTACATTTGCAGGAATTTCTCTTGAGGATACACCTAGGCATGAACTTACTGTAGAAATGTTCAATTTTATAAGTTAATGCCAAGTTGTCTTCTAATGCAGTTCTATAAATTCACATTTCCACTAGCACCATATAAAAAGTTGTCTTGATATGCAGTCTCTCTATCTCTTTGTGTTGCCAAACTCTGAAAAGATATCTCATCTTGGGGCTTAGTTTGCATTCCCCTGTGACTAATGGAGCTTTTTCTAGATGGGCTTCATTCAAGATTAGTTGAATATTTCCTCTGGATGTGTTAATTCCCCTGCACTTTCAAGATACCCATAGTGTAGAGCCAGAGGGCCTCCACTTGCCCTGGAGGAGCCCAGGAGCTGAGAGAAAATATATGAGATACATGCTTGATGCATCAGATACACTCAGATGATGGAAGCTAGAAGCTGGTTCAAGACCCACATGACTGTCTACCCTGGCATGGCTGAAATAAGGGGTGAAGCTGAGAAAATTCGAGTTGGGGAAGAAAAGACATCTTCCACAAGCCTCTAATCCAAAAATGAGAGAATTTTTTTTAATAATAGATGAGTTTATCCCATTATATTTAATGATATGACGGGGTAACTTTGGTCTCAGTTCTGTCATATTATTTTATATTATACTTTCTAACTTTAATGCTTCTTTTTAAAGTCTTTTACTTCATGAGCTGTATTTCCTTGGTTTGCTTTGGATGTTGGTTTCCCCTCTGATAATCTAGAAGATTTATGAAGTATTTTCAGTTCCTTTAGTGGCTACCTTATAGACAATATTCTTTTGAGTCTGATTTCTTGAATTATAACTTAAGAGTATCTACTGATTTCCCAACATGAAAAATGAGTAAGTTTACTTCCTCTACTTCACTTTCTCCCATGTGGTCCTCCTTCTTTCCTTGAACTTGTTAGGATGTATGTGTGTATGTGTGTGTGTACACATATATATGTTTATATAACTATTATTTCTTTTATACCTTAAATAATAAATAATATAATTTTATATTTGTTGCTTGATCTATCAGTTACTGCTCTGGTGATCCTTTTCTTCAAATGTGAGTATTTGTTTATATTTATCCTGCATTGAGCTCAGGGTATGTTTTTTTTCAGGTACATTCTCAACACAAGAACTCATATAATTTCTTCAATTCTGAAGGACCACCAGGACTATAGTTTATTAGCCCTTCAGATATGGCCTCTCCTCATTCTCTGTATTTCTCCTACAACTCCTGTTAGACATGATTAGAGACCCTTACCTTTACTTTCCTTACCTGCTTTGATGCTTTTTATTCTGAGCTCATCTTCAAGGTGCTGTTTTTCCATCTGGGACATACAAGTTTCATGCTTTCTTCTGCCACTGTTCTAGTGTCATCCATGGACAGGGGGCCAGTTTATGGTGTTACTGTTATTCACCCGTATCTGGTGAGTAGTACAGCTGTAGGACCCACTGCCACATGGATCTGCAGTGCAGGTTTAGACTCTGATTTCTCTCAGGTGCCTCCTTTCTCTCGTCTGGCCCAGGGAGGTTGCCCCACTTTTGTGAGTGGTGGGTGGGGTTTTCCTGATTTTCATTTTACAGAAGGGACCGCTTTTCCAGGCTCCTGGCTCTAAGCAGAAAGATCACTCCTAGCCTCTTCTGTGCACGGGGCCGTTACCTCGCCTCCCGTCCCTCATGGGTACTAAAACAGAGCACTGTATCCAGTTCTTATACCTCGGTGGGCCATCTGGCATCAGCTCCTGCTCACTGCTCTGGCTTTGAATTTTCTTTTGTTTCTGGTATGTGAGGATTTTTTTCTCCTTGCTTTCGAGTTCATTGATGTGTTTATAAATTTGCTTCTGTTATATTTCAGCCAGCTTTTATCTATGCTTGTAGTAGGCGTGATGGTGTTAGTGAAGGTGGGAGGGAGCTTAGTCCTCCATTGAGGACAGAAAGTGATGGGTGATGCTGGTTGTAGTGGGCTGGTCCCGTAGCTTGGCTAAAATGGGCTGGGCAGCTAGCAAAAGGACTGAATTGCTAAAACACTGGCAGAGCCCAAGAAGGGCAGACACAAGAGGAGGATCCTGAGCAACAGAGACCAGCAATGTTGTGGAGTGAGGGCCTTTCGGGGAAAGTGGCAGTGAGAACTTCTGAGTGGTGGGTTGAGCTGGAGATGGCTCATCATCAAACCCACGTGACCTGACAGGCTGGGCTTTTGTTACCGTGAGCCTTTGGGACTAGCCCTGATATGTGTAACTGCTTTCTTTCAGTGGTATTGTGGGAGAATAATGAGACTACCCAAAATACAAAGACAAAAACTACAACATCACTTTTTCAGAAGAGGAAATTGGAGTGAGAAGGGACCATGATTACCAACTTCCAAGAATTTTCAGAAATCTTGGTAAGGTCATTGAACTTCCCATAGGATGTGAAATAAAGTCTGAACTAATTTTATTGACTGCTTAAGGGCTGGGGTGAACCAGATGACCTCTAGGCTACATACAACTGTTACATCCCTTGCCTTGTTGAGTCTCCATGACAGCCCTGTCAACAAATCAAATTATGCTCATCTTTCAGAGCAGTGGATTTTGCTCCAATGGGACATTTGGCAATGTCTGTGGGCATTTTTATTCATTACAACTAGGCAGTGTGCTTCTGGCATCTGGTGGGTAGAGGCCAGGGATGCTTTTCCAGGAAGAGGAAGGGACCACTTTTCTAGGCTCACCAGGCATAGTACAGCCCCCTACAACAAAGAATTATCTGACCCCAAATACCAGTAGTGTCTTGGTCTAGAGTAAGTAACTAAGCATCTGAGGACACCGAGCTGGAAAATTAGGAATAATAATCACAAATCCCTTTCATTAACTGTCTTTTTTGTGCTGGGTCTTATTCTAAGTATCATTCCTATGACACAGATGTGGAAAGGGTGATATAGAAAGGGTTGGTGACTCCCCCTGCATCACACAGGCACAAGAGGTTTGAGCCAGGACTCACAGCCAGGCAAAAGTCTCCAGAGCCTATGCTTGCCACACGAGGCTGGACTCCTCAGTGGGGCTTGGCTGTGTGCTCAGGTTTCCTGTTCTGTGCTCAGCTCTGCCCCAGCACCTCACTTCCTCTTAGAAGTTTACAGCCTAAGATATAGGCTCAGAACCTAGGGGCCATGAAACAATGCTCTGTACCACAGCTGGAGCACAGGATGAAAGAGATTTTTCTTTTCTTTCTTTCTTTTTTGTCAGTGTATTCAAAGGGAGGTGCCTTTTCTAGAAGACTCAATGAGCACCCATGGTGAAAATTACAGGTGGATGCTCTGACCTCTGCCTTTGTCTCCAGGGTTCGGTTTGGAGGTAGCACAGCCCTGGAGCCAGCGTCTGGGACAACAGCTTCCTGATCTCCAGACTACAGCAGAGACAATGCAGTTCTTGGGTGCAGCGGCGGGGGGCCTCTTGCTTCCTAATTATGGCACAGGCAGCAGCCCCTTGGTGAGTCAATTCAGTGGTAGCATTCTAGGACTCATTCCTGGACATTGTGCTTGCAGCTTCCTCCTCCAGTCCTTCCACTTATTTTGTAAGCACTTAAGTGCACTGCATCCCTATCTGCTAAAACCAGCCAGAGTGATGTCTGTGACCAGCCCTGCACCCTGGCTGGTGTATGTATCCTATGCTAAGGGCAAGGAGGGAGAGCAATTGGAGTAGCTTCCTTTCCAGCCCAGGGACACGTTGGAAAGCACCTGGGGTCCTGAGGAGGGAGTGGGAGTGCCACCAGCTTTATTCTCTTGAGAACCGTGGTGGCACACAGAAAAGGATACAGAGCTGGGAAGTGGAAAAGTAGAGTTTCTAAGCCCATCTCTCCTCTTACGTGTGAATTTAGGCATGTCTGTCCTTCCTTCAACTCAAGCATCCCCATCAGTCCCCCTCTAAGCTCTGACATTCTGTGGCACTGAGTCTGGAATAAGCAAAGGAGCTTGGAGGTGGTGAGAACACTGGCTGGGATTTACAGCAGAGCCCTCTTTAAATGTCACCATGCAATGCTTTCCCATTTAAAGTGAGATTGACAGCCACAAGCAACCTAACGAGATTGCTGACCTGCTCCTTCTCTTAGTAGACAGAGCACCTTGCAGGCTGGAAATCAAGAGGTGCCTCGGGGAAAGGAGGCAGGAGCAATTGGCTCCATTTACCAAGCAGTCCAGGTCTGGGCTCTGACAAGAGGCAATTATACATGACAAACTTTCGAAAGAAAGGGGTGGCAGGGCTCAGGGCCCTGTGAAGCTTTGCCCTTGGCTTCCCAGGACAAGGGAGGGGGTTTTGTGGTATCCTGAAGGCCACCTTTTCTTTACCTCTGACCTACTGTATCTCTGAGAGAGTGACCAGAGGAGAGAGAGGCTCCTGGAAGTGACTGAAAGATCTCAGGACTGGAAACATGACCTGGTTCTAATCTCTGCTCTGTTCTAACCTGTATGATTTAGGGCAACCCATTTGCCTCTCTGGGCCTCTGTTACTTTTATAAATACAGGAAATGAGTTATCATTTTATAAAGGAGAAGGCCTGTCTGGCCTGTTTTATCTTTCATTTCTTGCCCCAGGTCCAGTGCCTGGTACATAGCTAGCTCTCCTTCCTTGCCCTTAGCATAGGATACATACACCAGTCAGGGTGCAGGGCTGGTCACAGACACCACTCTGGCTGGTTTCAGCAGAAAGGGATGCAGTGCACTTAAGTGCAATTGGTGTTATTGATTGAATGAATAAAGTGAATCTTATAGCAATGGGAAGAAGAGAAAATGGTTCGAAGCACAGGAAAGTCATGCTCAGGTGGTAGCTTTAGATAAACCACTCTCACTGCCGTGTCGAAGACAAGATGGAGGGAAGACAGAAGTCAGGAAAACTAGTAAGTAGGTTCCTTCAGAGAAAGGATCAATGTTAAATGAAAGACCAATGAGCTGCAT
Source organism: Orycteropus afer afer (assembly GCF_000298275.1). Lineage (NCBI taxonomy): Eukaryota > Metazoa > Chordata > Mammalia > Tubulidentata > Orycteropodidae > Orycteropus > Orycteropus afer. Next base: position 11,712,882 of record NW_006921639.1, on the reverse strand, counting down.
GCTAGAAGCAGAAGTTAGAGTTTGCCACCTTGCTCTTGAAATACATTGGATATATCAGATAGTATGGGGAAAAGACATTATACATATATGTGTGTGTGTGTGTGTGTGTATGTATGTATATATATTTATGTTGTTGTTGTTGTTGTAAGTGCCGTCGAGTTGTTTCTGACTCATAGCAACCCCATGCACAGCAGAACGAAACACTGCCCGACCCCACGCCATCCCCACAATCCCTGCTGTACTTGAGCCCATCATCGCAGCCACCATGTCAATCCATCTCGTTGAAGGCCT
>NW_006921639.1:11694137-11711031 GCF_000298275.1 Orycteropus afer afer | reverse complement strand
GGTGGGTTTTAACTGCCAGCCTTCTGGTTAGTGGTCAAGTGCCTTAGGCACTATAATTGCCATTGAGTTTCTTCCAATTCATGGCAGCCCCATGTGTTTCAGAACAGAACTGTGCTCCATAGGGTTTTCAATGGCTGATTTTTCAGAAGTAGATGCCAGGCCTTTCTTCCAAGGCACCTCTGAGTGGATTTGAACCTCCAACCTTTGAGTTAGCAGCTGAGCACATTAACTCTTTAAGCCATCCAAGGCTTCCAAAGCCAGTTGCTGTTGCCTACACAACTGGAGCAAGCATATACTTTATTTGTGGTTTATGTATGTATTATCTGAGTTCATTTTTCCAAAAACAAAGCAGGCACTCTTGCTTTTCTCCTGCCTCAAGCAAATGATCAAGCAAGGAGGAGCAGTGTTTGATGTATGGGAGAATATGCTCAGATGGGAAGGAAAATCTCAGGAAGAGAGAAGAGAGGGCCAGGACATCCATTGGTAGGAAGTGAGGTCAGTGGGAGGTGGACAGTGGTACACAGCGAGGGTAGGGCCTACTGATGGGCTTTCTGGATCATGTAGGTCCTCTGCTTCAAACTGGGCCTACCTCCTCCACCCGCTGGCCTGAAGTTCAAAGGTGCCCCTGATTCTGGGATCCAAGGCTCTTCAGAATCAGGCTCCAGCTGGGTTTCCAGCTACTCTGTCTGCACTGCCTTTAATCCTTAAAACCACTTCCTGTCCCCTAAATATACAGCATTCTTCCCTTCTCCATTCCTTACTCCTGCTGTTGCTTTACCTGGAATGCCCTCCTCTGACTTCCTGATGTGACAGATCCTAATTTTCATTCTAGTCTCAACTCCAGACATTTCTTAGAAGCCTTTCCTGATCCTCCCCAGCAGAGTGGCACACTCCTTCCTCTGTGCTGAGGACACTTGGCTTGTTACACGATTTATGTCTGGGTTTGTTGTCATGACCACCTCCCTTCTGAGCTGGGACCTTCCTGAGGTCAAGCCTGTGAATTTTTAGGCCCCTATCTGAGGACTTCACGTTGCGCTTGGCATAGACTTGGTACCCAGGAAATGCCAGTTAAGGGGATAAGTGTCCTCAGTCTGTGCTTGGGCATCTCTGTGGATTCCAGTGTGCAGGCAAACATCACCTAAACCCTGGCATGTGAGCCAGCACCCTGGGGCTTGGTCCCATAGGCCAGCTAGGCAGCCAAGAAAGGGGCAGCCTTGGAAGCTGGAACCAGCCCGGTGAAGCCTATGATATTTACTACGCTGACAGTCTCCCAGCCAAAGCAGCCCAGAGACAGAGACTAGCTGGAGAAAGTGGGTCATCTTGACTTTTGCACAAGGCACCAGGGAGAGCCCTGGGGTTTAGCCATGGCAGTGATGGAGACTGATCCTGTCATTTGCTTGGATTCAAATGAAAGGGATTAGCGACTGCACTGATATACTAATTTTCCATGCAAGGGCAAGGAGAACCAGTGGGGATTTAAAAAGCCTGCTTGTGTGTGAGTGTGTGTGTGTGTGTGTGTATTCATACCATATTTACAAATACATACACACTGTCCATATCTGCATTATATGCATATCCGTATATATCAGACAGTATGGGGAAAAGACATACTTTAGAGCTTGGAGGCTCTGGTTTGAGTCCTTTGCCATCAAAGAGCACTTCACTCAGCCTCCCTGCTCTCTCTGAGCCTCAGTTTCCTCACCTGTGGTAAAGACAATAATCCTATTGACTAGACTAGCAGTGAGAGTGTCAGTGAAGGGGGCCTGGTACAGGCATGTGAGGTAACTGTGCTTGGTCTTCAGAAGCTATCCCAGCCCTCATGTGTGTGGTTGATATTCAGGTCACCAGCTCAGGGCTGATCTACAGGCCACACATCTCCAACCCTCAAAGGGAACCAGTAGGTGACACTACCCTGAAGTGGGCAGCTGCCACATGCTTCCTGGAGTCAAGAGTCCTGGCTGGACCTGAGCCCCTCTCAGATCTAGAGCATTCTACAGCCTTGAGTGAGGCTCTTCCCCTCTTGTCCTAAGTTTTTCCACTTGTACAGTGAAGATTTGGATGTTTATTCATTCTTCATATCTCAGGGCACTTTGGGAGCAGTCAGGGAAAGAGGGTGCTGGATGTGTGCCTCCAGAAAGGATGAGCCTAGTGGGGAGGGAGGACTCTGTGGACGGAGATAGTCTCAAAGAGAGCACAAAGTCAAATTGGCCAAAGGCCCCTGTTCTGGTTACCTAGTGCTGCTCTGACAGGAATATACCACAAATGAGATGGCCTTAACAAACAGGAATTTATTGTCTCACAATTAGGAGGCTAAAAGTCCAAGTTCAAAGTGCCAGGCTCTAGGGGCTGAGTGAAAGCCCTTCGAACCTTGGGCTTCAGCTCTGCCTCTTGCTCCCAGTCCACTGAAGCTAGAGGCATCTCTTCACTCAGGCAGCTAGTGGCTGCTGAGGCTAACAAGCCCAAGGTCGACAAATAAAATGGCATAGTCCTGATGTTGCCAAACCACACAGCAGTACAATTCAAATCCATTGTAAGTTCCAAGGTTGGCAGAGCATGGTAGGCTGCTGAACAATGACACAGCTACATGCAGGGTCCAAGTGTGCCATAAGCTACAGACCATACCCAAGGCTTCTCCTTATATATAGGAAGCAGACCACATCCCAAAGGCAGCTACTTAGCTGCTTGTGGTAGATCCCACCATGGAGTTGATTGCCAGTCTCATCATGGGGAATAACTACCAGCAGCTGCCCAGCCATTCAACCAGGCCCAGCCAAGTTGACACACAAACATAACTACCACAGCACCACACTAATTTCATCCTTCTCTAATGTGCTTTTGGCCTCACAAGTTCCATTCTTCCCTCCTTCCCATTTACTAAAGAAGTCACTTTAAAATAGGGTAATCTCCTTAACTTAGTCCCTAAGGCCCATAGTATGTTCCACAAGGGCCTTCCTTATAAATGAAATGATCTCATAATGAAGTCCTTTCCCAGTGTTGGAGGCCAAGAAACCAACCTTCTGGTTGGCAGACAATAAGGTAAACAGGACCTATTTCTTCATTTAGCCTTCTCCACAGAAGAAAGTGAGCAGAAAGGGGTCACTTTCCAAACTTAGAGATGAACAATATCTCCCCTTGGTCCCAGTCCCTCTCACATGGTTCTAGCTCCCAGCCATTCAAGGACTGCCTATTGCTTCTGCCTTAGGATGTTCTCACTACATGTGACCTCGGCCCCCTTTCTTCTTTTCATTCTCTGCTGTGTTGCCTCACTCATCCTGGGTTTAGGCTGGAGCACATATTCCCTACTCCCTAGACACACCAAGCCTCCAGGCTATTGTATGTTTTGGGTGCAGTCTAGAATATCCTGTCTGCTTCTCAGCCGAAGAAATTCCTATATCATCCCAGCTTAAAGCTCCTTTCTCCAGTTTGCTTAAGTTGTTCCACTTATTGTCCTGGCCTCTCTTTGTAAACCTCTGGGCTACTAGTGCATGTAATTGCATATAGGAATTTATGTAACCTTCCCTGCATGCACCTGGGAACACCTTCAGAGCAAGGTGCTTGCCTCCTAGTTCCTCATTCCCCAGCCTCCCACCCCCACCCTCACAGGCTCTGGACATAGGAAAGGCCCCAAAGACCATTTACTGCCAGAGGATCCCATGCAGTGTCAATGAAGGAACTCTGGTGACACTGTGGTTAAGTCACTGGGATGCTAACCAAAAGGTCAGCAGTTCAAACCCACCAGCCACTCTGTGGGAGAAAGATGAGGCAATCTGCTTCCATAAAGATTTACATATTACGAAACCCTATGGGGGTCATTATGAGTCAGAATTGACTCAATGGCAGTGGGTTTTTTTGGTGTGGTTTCAGAGAGAACTGACCAACTTCCCTTGCTTGAGGACCACAGTGCAGAACCCTGGCTTCCTTCTGCAAGGATCCCTTTAAAGGGACCATGACCCTACACAATCCCCATCCCTAAGGTACACCCAGTCCCAGGCCGTCTTTCTTTATCAGACGCTCCATCCTCATCATGTCTTGGATAGCATGGAAGGGGATCCCTCTCAACTTTGTATTGTACTTCTCTTGGACTTTATCTCATGTCCTCTCCCTTCTACTTTTTATTCCACAGACAGAGAGATGGAGAAAGACCTAGAAACAGAGAAAAAGAGAAAAATATCACAGAGAGAGTTGTCGTATGAGACAGAGACAGAAACAGAGACAAAGGGAGACAGAGAGAAAAGGGACAGAATGATAGAGAGCAATGAGATTCATGAGTGATGAGATTCATGAGTGATGAGAGCGATGGGACAGAGAAGCAAAGGGGGAGAGGGCAAAGCAAGCTGCAGAAGGCCAGGAGTCTCACAGCTGCAGAGGGAGCTGGCCAGCCTGGCCCTGTGTGCCTGGCCCTGCATGGGGCCCCAGCACAAGGCTGTGGCAGCTGGGCTGAGTATTTGGCAGTCTCTGTTGAGTCCCAGTCTCAGGGCCTGACCTTAGCCCAGCTGCTCAGGCTTTCCTGCCCTCCTGCCTGCAGTTGCCAGGAGGCCTCTTCCCGTGCAGAGCTGGGATCCTGGGGAGTGAGGGTAGAGCCACCCTCCTTGTCTATCTCTGCTGGGGTGAGACCACCCCATCTTAGTTCACCAGCCGGGCCCATGCAGAAACCAATGCCATTTGGCTTGAGGATGAGACATGTGTATTTTGTGACAGTGACACTCCTAACTAATTAGGGATTTGCTGAGGCATGTGTTGAAATCAGCCGGTGTTTCCTGAGCTGAACAAAGAACAGCTCATGTGTCGAGTGAGTGTGGTCAGATTTGGAAGCACCTTCTTCAATCCTGCTTCTTATATACCCTTTATGTAACCTGCCTGCCCAATGGAGTTCAGGGAGAAAGTGGGGTCCCCAGGGAGGGTGAGTGACTTGTCCCTTACTGCTCAGCTGCTAAGTGGCAGCACAAGGACTTGATCTAGGTTTACTGAACCTCAGCTCCATGCTGTCCCCCTGGTTTAAAACCAGGTCTGGTGCCTGGTTTTAAGGGCCAAACTGTGGATGGGGCTGCAGGAGTGAGGTTGGAAAGTGGACAGTGGGGTGGAGACAATGATCATAAACCTGAGGGACCCAGGGTGAGTCAGCCATGTGATTTTTTAGAACAATGAAGCTCTTTTTAATTTTTTCCCCTTGAAGTCCTACTCATTCTTTGTTTTACTGCCTTTCACTGGGATCAGAGCCCAGAAGCTTGCTGGGTGGCTGAGGAAAGTTAGGGCCTGGGGATCGAAAATAAGGTCAGGAACAACTGATGTGTAATTAGATGGGGGGAATAAAGTCACTCAAATTCTTCTTGAGGCTAAGCTAAGATCTTTGTGGGCTGAGTTAAGAGAATGACCTAACAAGAGGCAAAGGAAGGGCTTTCAGGGAAAGAGTGGGAAAGGAGGGAAAGGAAGGGAGAGGGTGGGCAGTGGAACCAGTGCTATGTGATGCAACACCACCTCCTTCCCACAGTGTTTTCAGCAATATTACTAGACTTATGTGTTGTGTGTTGTGTGTTGTGAGTGAAAGCTCTGTGGAAGCCAGGCTGGTTTGGAGATACTACTAGAAGTTGGAAGAAATCAAGGGGGATGGAATCTATGGACTTTTTACAGACCTTGGAGTTGGAGTTCCAGCCAAGTTTACCCACATAGTCAGGTCTGGAAGGTCTTAGCTAGACTACAGATACACACAAAAAAATATGACCAAGATTTCAGAGTTGGGGCCATGAGGAATGCATAGGATACTTATGACCCAGAAGATCTTGTCAGGCTGAGGTGAAACTTTGTCTGGTAGGTTGAGGTTTAATCAGCCCAAGGAATTTTTGGTCAAGATAGCTGACTAGGCTGACTTGAGAATTGGCCCTCCCTTTCCAGATGCCTCTAAATGCTTGGTGAAGCAAGAAGAGACAGAGGAGAGGAAGAAGGAGGGAGAGTTGAAACTATATAACCAGTGGAGTACCTAGAGCAGATATTGCTTCAAGATCTGGATGGGGCCAGTGCTGAGAAGGTCTCAGGCCTTATGACTGGTCCCTGGGGAGGGTCATGAGCCTGGGAGGAATTGCATCATCCATAGTTGGAAGCTATGATTGGTGGAATGATCAGCCCTTAGTCTTCATCATTCTCCCATCCACACATCTGTCATAGCCTCTTCATGGGCAGAATAGGATTTCAAGTCCCTTAAATTTGGGCTCAGCTGTGAAACTTGCTTTGGCCAATATACAAAATGCCTGAGTAGCAATCCAGAAAGACCTGCAATGAAGCTATAGTGAATAGGATAAAATTTCATTGAAATAGGAGATTTCGACTCAAAATGGCTGGTAAAGCTGATATGTGATGGAAAATGACAGTAGGCCATCCACGTCTATGCCTCTCTGGTTTCTGCATGCTATCTTAAGTCTCTGCCATCGTCTTGAAGGGTGTATGCTCTGGCAGGGCTGCTGGTCTGAGAAGGATGAGAGACATGGGGAACAGTGTTCCCAAGGTGCCCCAAAGAGAGTATCCAACCACCCTGGTTTTCCTGGGATTGAGAGATATCCTGGGATATGAGACTTTCAGTGCTAAAACCAAGAAAGGTCTAGGCAAACCAGGACAAGTTAGTCACCCTACCCACACACTTACAATGAGCAGCATTACCAACCCAGCCCCAGTCTGAGCCACCAAGTCACCACAGTTTAAAATAGGCAGCACACAGGCAGAGCCATCCCAGCAAGAGTGTGTAATCTAAATGTATGCTGATTGTTGTATTTCCTAAGATTTTGTGGTTGGTTGTTACACAGTGATACTGTGGCAGTAGCTAACAGATGCATTGCTGGGGAGCCCAGCACTACTGTAAGAAGTGAGCTACCCATCCCATACTGATGTAAAACTGTGTAAAACCAATGATTCAGCATCCTGACTACATATTAAAATTACCAGGGGAGCATAACAAACAAGGTCTGACACCCACAACACTTCCCAGAGAGTCTATTCAATTCTGGGATGGGGTATTGGCATAAAAAATTTTTGAAAAATTCACCAAGTGATTCTAATGTGCAGGCAGGTTTGAGAACTGGATTAAGTAGTAGATCAGACATAACTGAAGGAATAGTGATGTTTAATTGATGTTTAATTTAATGCCAACCCCTCCTCACTCAGGAATACCTCCTGTGAAGGAGATTCGGGAGTCTGAGTGGACCCAAGATCCTTCCCATTATCAGGGTCCTGCAGCTAAAAAGAAGGCTTAGACCTACAAGACTGAAGAAAAGAATTTTCAGCAAGAGAAAGGTGCATGTCCTGTCCTGCTCACCTGAGAGTGGTCTGAGTTCTGAATCCTACACACTAAGAGGTATATGGATGGTAGGAGGTATGACCAGGCCAGAGCTTCTCAAATGCTAAGTTCCCAGGAAGTACCTGGGCATCTTGTTAAAATGCAATTGCAGATTCAATACATCAGGGTGGGCCTGGTATTCTGCATTTCTATACGCTCCCAGATGATGCCTATGGAGCTAGAGCCCACTCTGAGTGACAAGGGGGCAAAGAAACCAGTTTGGCAAGGGAATAGGATACCATGTTCCAAGAATATAGCTGATTGCCCAGGACTGTTCAGATGGAGAGAAGATTCACAGGGGCTTCCAATTCTAGAAGGAATGTCAAGGAGTAGAAAGGTCCAGTGTGGCCCCAGAGGGCAGATCTGGAGCAGAGAAGGAAGGTCCATTCAAATATTGAGACATAGTCTTGCCTAATATAGGTGTCCAAGATCCAGAGGGCATGACTGCCTTGGTGAGTAGTAAGCTGGCATCACAGCAGGGCTCTAGCCAGGGGTTTGATGATCCTTCAGGAAGAGCACTGTAGAAAAGACCAGCCTATCCAGTGGCGGCTATCTGTCCACTGCCTTCAAGGCCCCTTCCGGCCTCTGGAATCTTTGACTCTTGGGTTCTCTCATTTCTTCCCAGGGGTCGGCTTGAGTGGAGCCCAATGGGTGTGAGGTAATAGAACCTACCTCAAGGATTCATTCCTGGTGCATGTAAAGCTCATGCCCTGCTGGGGATCCAGGCAGGCACGGACTCTCTGGGTTCTCTCTCAGGCGAGGAGGAGCCTGTGGACCTTTGAGAATAGACTCACATCCTTGATCAGTAGAAGTTACCTCCTTGGCCAAACTACTTAGCTGGGGCCAAGTAGATCTCAAATTTCAGAAAAAATCAAATTTCGCTTTGAAATCTCCTGACATTTGTGCTTAGCACTTATACTAACTCAGGGATTCTGATTTCTAAGTTGTCACTGCCTCACCACATGATGGGGCAAGCCCCATCCTCTCTCCGGGCCTCAGTTTCCTACTCTGTACACTGGAGTTGTGTGGATAGACCTTCCAGCTCTGACTTCTACAAGTTTATGGACAATTCTGCCAATTTTAGCTTCCAGATCACCATTTGAGGAGTAATAATATGGATGATTCAGACAAAATGAGATGTTAGTGTGACCTTTCTTTGCAACTCCTTGGAGAAGAGTTTGGGGATATGGTGCCAGGGATGAGAGGGAGGAAGGGGGAGCTACAGCTGCAGCCAGGAAGTGCCAGGTGCTTCTGCTGCTATGGGCTTAGAGTCAGAGCAGAACACATTGGGCAGGCAGCAATGGACAAGGGACGGCCCATGTTGGGCTCCAGACGGCTCTCCTTCCCCATCTTCTGGCGCTGCACTCACCCTGCTGGGCCCAAGCCTGCTTGCATCTCAACAGTGTGGAACACAGGGAGGGAGGCCATGGGGGAGGAGTTGACTGAGGGCTGCAGTTTACTGGCCTCCTAGAAGCAGGAGGAAGGAGAGAGGGAAGGTGCACATCTCCAGGCCTGATGTCCAAAATGCAGAATAAAGACTGCAGGCTTGTGCTAATTTGAGGGTCGGGGGATTGGATGGTATGTTAGTCAGAATATAGTGAGTTGCATTGAGGCAACCAAGTCTGAGTTACTTAATGCAGTATAGGCACATTTTTGGCTCACACACTGGCCCTACAGCAGTTGATGGAGGGCTCTGCTCCACATACTTTCTCAGAGACCCAGTCTGGTGAAGGGTCCATGATCTTGTGATGCTGCCATCTCAAAGGTGGCCTCAGAGCTCACCCAGGAAGGGAAGGGAGAAAGTTGCAAGCACATCTGTTCTTATATGACTTGGACTGGAGGTGATACAGGTCACTTTGCTCATTGCTCATTGGCCAATGGTCACTAACTACAAGGAGTAAGAGTTTCCTCCATGTGCCTAGGAAGGAGAGGAGAGTCAGACCTGAGGACCACAAAGAGATGCTCACAATGTCTGCTATGTAGGGGGCTCCTGACCCTGTGAGGTGGGAGGTAGCAATTGTTATTACTATTGTTGTTATTGTTGTTGTTATTTGCCGTCGAGTCGGCCCCGACTCATAGCGACCCCTCCTTGGGTTTCCAAGGCAGTATCGCTACGGAAGTAGGATTGCCCAACCTTCCTTCCGAGGAGTGGCTGGTGGGTTTGAACCGCCAGCCTTCTGGTTAGCAGTCAAGTGCCTTAGCCACTATGCTACCAGAGCTCCCATTATTATCATACTCATTTTCTGGGTAGACAAACTAAGACTCAGAGAAGTGAAATGATTGCCTGAGGTCACACAGCTAGGATGTGCCAGGGAGATGTGAACTCTATTCCACCTTTCTCCAGAGCCTGTGTTCTCAACCATTTAATTTCCCATCACATAAAGAAGGCATAGTGTTCCTAACAGACATTTGTGATAGTTACTAAGCCTGAAATAGTGGATGTCAGAGACAAAACCAAACAAGTTGGGTTCAGAGGAGACCCTGGGTGGTAAAGCTGTGAGAGAAGATCCCCTGTGGGTGGAACAAACCCCAAGAAGGTGAGTCAGAATCCAAAGTCCCAAGTTTGCTTCTGTCAGACTCCCGGGCTTGATGTCAAGGCCCCATGGGCCAAAACTGTGAACGTATTTCCTGTCCTGGTGATGTTGGCCCCAGACCAGGGTGGAGGCTGCTGGGAAGTCTTTCTGGGAGGGGCTGACAACAGCTGACAAAGGCTGTCAGCTCCATATAGAGAGGAAACATTTTAACTAAGGCCAGAGGATCATGGATGGAGTGAGGGTCTTCCATGGCCCTTTTCCTGGCACATCATGTGGTGGTGGTGGGTGGGCACTGGGGCCACCAGGAGGAGTATGGCCTGAATCCGACTTTCGTTGGAATTTCCCAGCTGAGCCTGATGAAAGAGCAAGGTGAGGCCATTTTCTGCATTTAGAGATTTCCCATCAAAATAAAAGAGCTGGGGAAAAGCAAATACTATAGAAGCCCAGGAGAAGATGGAGAATACGGTGCCTTTTACGGCTGAAGCTATTAAAAAAAAAAAAAAAGTCCACTTAGAAATGTGATGGTTGGCGGCAGCTTGTTTCCACGCCAGGTTCCTCCCAGCCTCCCCTCTGCTGTTGGCGGGGCACATTCGCCTTCACCTCGTGCTTGTTACAGTTTTAAGGGGCTCCTGACAACTTTATGCACACAGTTTGGCCAGCACCCGTCTGCACGGATCTCAGAGTACACCAGGGGTCACTTCCGAGGACCAGGCATATTTCATGGTTTGCACAGACTTTGCCATCTTGGAAACTGCCGGCTGTAGAGGAACCATTAAAAACAAATGTTCTGTGTCTCTCAGCTCCCTCACCTGCCAAGAGTTTTCCTTGATGGCGCTGGCCCAGAAAACCATTGCAGATGAAGATTAGATTAGAATAAATTGATTTAGAAGTGACATGAGGTTCCTCGGGAGAGGCTTAAATATTTCATACATGTGTATGACATATATTTCACCTGGCCTTGTTGGAGGAGGGAGGGGAATAGAAATCTTACACCCTGGATCCAGAGTGGATCTGGAGTGGGGCTGATCTGATAGAAGCTCAGGCTTGTGGGCAGGAGGGCTCAGGCTGGCCTTGGTCCAGCAGCTGCCATGGCAGTGGCTGTAAGCCTCAGGTTCATTAACTGCAAAATGGGAACAAAATATATTTATTATGACCAACCTTTTAGAATTTTATTAAATGAGTTAGTGCATGTGAGGAAATGATTCTTGGGGAAATAACATGTAGAGACGCCACGCAAAAATAATGCTATTTTCTCAGATATTTTAGGTATTTAAAAATTATTGCAGTCAGCTGCTAACTGAAGTGTTGGCGGTTCCAGTCCACTCAAATGTGCCTTGGAAGAAAGACCTGATCACCTACTTCCAAAAAATCAGCTATTGAAAACTCTAGGGAGCACCATGGAATGACCTCTGACACACATGAGGTCACCATGAGTTGAAAGCAACTGGACGGTGGCAACGATTTGTCTGTTTGTTTTAGTATTAACACCTGCAGGCTGGGGCTCTCTGTAGCGCTGTCCCATAGAACTTCCAGTGATGACAGAAATATGCTATATCTATGTTATTCAATATGGGATCCTCTAACTATTTGTGGCTAGGGTGACTGCGGAATTGAATGCTTTGTTTTATTTTCTTTTAATTAATTTAAATGTAAATAGCCACATGTGTCTAGGGGCTATCATGTTGGAAGAGCAACTTTAACCGAGGAAATTGTTTGAAAATTCAGATTACTAGGCCTAGAGATTCTGATCAGAAGGTCAGGAGTGGGGCAGGAGAACACCTTTTCAAAAAGCTCCTAGTTTACTCTGGTGTGCTAAGGCTAGAAAGTCCTAGGTGGATGCTTTGGTTACCTAGTGCTATTCTGGCAGGAATATACCACAAATGGGATGGCTTTAACAAACAGGAGTTTATTCTCTTACAGTTTGGAGGGTTTAAGTCTGAGTTCAAAGTGCAGGTTCTAGGAGCTGGGTGAAAGCCCCTCAACCTTGGGCTTCAGCTCTGCCTCCTTCTTCGGGCCCACTGAAGCTAGAGGCTTTTCTTCACTCAGACAGCTGCTGGCTGCTGAGACTGTCAAGCCCAAGGTTGAAAGTAAAAAGGCACAGTCCTGATGTTACCAAACCACATTGGCAGAGCACTAATTCAAGTCTAAATGAAGTCCCAAGATCGGCAGGGCATGGCAGGCTGTTGAACAATGACTTGGCTACATGCAGGGTTCAAGCATGCTAAAAGGCTAGAGATTCCCAAAGCTGTTTCTTATATATGGGAAGCAGACCACATCCCTAAAGCAGCTACTCAGCTGCTTGTGGAGATCCCACCATAGAGTTGATTGCCAGTCTCATCATGGAGAATAACTAACACCAGCTGCCCAGCCACTCAACCAGGCCCAACCAAGTTGACACACAACCTTAACTATCACAGTGGAGTTTGAGGGTCCTCCACACTTCGAATGCCATTGCTCTTGTGGTCCCCAATGAGGTCTGGGTACTAAGTGGAGTGCCCAGAGGTGTCCTGTGGTTCCAGAGGATACAGTCTTGGTTTCCTGAAGCATTTTCTAAGCTATTTTCTATGGGACATTATTTCTATGAGATATGAATAGGTGTCCAAGGTGGAAGAAGTTTCCAGTGATCAAACACAATTCAGAAACTGAAGGTTAAGAAAGGTTAAATGAATTTCTTTACTGCAAGCCTTGTCAGAGCCTTTAATATACTCACATGCACAGGGCATTCCAAGAAGGACAACAGAGTACATAACATTCCCTAAATGTATTTGATCAGAGATCCTCCTTTTCAGGGCACATCTCATGGAACTTGTGTTCTAAAGGATGTGTGATAAGGAGAGTTCACTGGGCTGCGACAAAACAGGCAAGTCTCTGCTTCAGCCCGAACTTAAAGGAAGACCTTGAGAAACTTACTGCAGTTTCTGAAGCCCTGAGTACCTCCATAAAATGGATAAGGAAAGTCTGGATGACCTCTATATGGGATTCATATATGAAGTCACTGAGATCCAAATTCTGCAAGATCCAAACATCACCAAGACAACGTGGTGGAGCCCTCCCCTTCTCCTGCCTCTCCACATCATCCCAAGATAGCCATCTGGGCTCTCTGCTGATGCTGCTCTGGCTCTTCCAGGTGTGATATTCCTGGACACAAAGGCTGGAGATTTCTCCAGGGCTGAGCTTCACTTCAATGCTCTCACTGGCCCAGCATTTCCCAACAAAGTTACAAGTCTTCCTGATCCAAGCCACCACTATTCTCACCTGGATAGTGACAACATCTCCTCATTGACTTTTCTGCGTCTCCCGTTGTCCCTCTGCTGGTCCCTTTGTCTTCCCTAAGAATTCATTTGGCCTCCCAATAAAATAGTCCTCACCCACTCATGTGCTCTCTAACCACACTATTTTACTTCCTTGTTGCACTTACAATGCCTGAAATAACTTTCATCTGTTTGTTTACTTGTTGTTTTAGCTCTCCTTTTCCCTATCCATGGAGACTTGGTGGTGCCGTGGTTAAGTATTCAGCTGCTAACTGAAAGATTGGCAGTTCCAACTGACCAGCCCTTCCATGGGAGGAAGATGTGGCAGTGCTCCTGTGAAGGTCACAGCCTTGGAAACCGTATGGGGCAGTTCTACTCTGTCCTAAAGTGTCACTGGGAGTTGGAATCGCATCAATAGCAATGGGTTTCAGTTTTTGGTTCTTAACCTCATCCCCAAAATGAAATCTCCATCTTGTTCGCTGTGGTATCTTCAGTGTCCAGAAGCACCTGGCACATTGTTAAGTCTTTAGTTATTGTTGAAAAAAAAAAAAAGGAATAACTGGTTTACCTCTAGTATACCACTAGGCACTGGGCCATAATTACCCGTGCATATTTTTGTATTTTTAAACAACAAACAAATGCAAGTTCTGTAAATCCCTTCATCTGCCAGTGTGGCTCCCACCTAATCTGTTCATGAGGGAGTTTTCGTCCTTGGTGGGAAGTTGGAATGAAGGGCTGGAAAGGGAGAAAGACAGTAGTGGTGATGAGGACATGCTCAGGACAATCTGTCAGCAGGATTAGGGAAAATGCTGAAGGGTCCAGAGGGTTCTGCAGCCCCGCAAGTCATCCCAAGGATTACTCTCCATCTCTTGTGATTCATTCATTTGCCAGACATTCAAAAACTGTATTAAAATAGTCTGCCTTAAGGGAGAAAAACTTCCCAGAGAGACCTCACACACTTAAAGAGACTTGTCTGTGGAACTGGGTTTTCTCTAAAGCAATAAGAAACCATGTCTTTCTTTTCTCTGGCTGTATCCTCCCCTTGGGAATCTGATACATAAGTTCGACGAAGACTGCAGTTCTTGTCCTCAAATTACATTTTTTGCCAAGAAGCCTTCCTTACTTTTTAGCCTTCAGTGACCTCTCTCTGCTTTTCACTACCTCAGTGAAGAACAGGGAGGGAAGCAGGAAGTGATTCTTAACTGGCACCAGGAAGGAATTCATATAGATGCACACACATTCTCCCAGAACACTCCCAGCACAGATTCCACCTAGTTATTCTAGGGACCAGTGGCAATCTCTAATTCCTCTTTATAATATGTTCCCTTGGGACCACCATTTGCAAATTGAGGCCAAGTCATAGCCCCAGGCTACCTACGATTTTCAAGCCAATATACAAATCACTTTGGTCTTTTCAGACTTGTAGCTTTGTTGGGAAACCGCTAGGCCAAGGATAGGCTTGAAGTGAAGTTTAGGCCTTGGAGAAATCTGCAAACCTTTGTGCCCAGTAATATCAGCACTTGAAGGAACCAGAGCAGCCTCAGCAGAGAACTCAATGGAGATGGGAGATGTGTGCAGATGACGCATACAGTATTCTCCAATTTTTGACGTATTCAAGTTATGACGAACCATACTTATGACTGTCAGTGTGTCTGGAACATTGCCTCTTCCTGGGAGGAAGTTATTACCCATAATGAACTCTAATATTTTGTCTATGAACTATTTGTCTCCATTCTAATGGCCTTGGTGTTAAGATGAACCACTGGCTTAATAATAACATGTCAGAAAAAAAGGAAACATTAAATCAATGGTAAGAAGCATCCTAATTTCAGAAACATTGAAACATGAAAAATATACACCTTAGCAGAAAGGAAATATGGCAAACATTTATGTCACAAATGTTTGTGTGTGTGCTAACCATGAGCAAATACATGCAGGGGATATGGGAAAAATTGCTGAGTTATGTAAACACATTCCAAGTGTTTGACCAGGATAATATGGAAGAGATCAGTGGAAAAATCATCCATAAGGAAGAATGTTGAATTTAGAACTTGACATCACTGATGAAGAACAGCTTATAGATCACAAAGAAGGGGAATTGACAAATCAGGACTTAATGGATTTTGAAGAGGAAAGAAATGCTGAAGAAGAAAAAAATAATGAGGAAGAGGAAGTAGAGAAGTTGTCAGAAAATTTTACAATGAAAGGATTAGCTAGAATTTTTTTTCTAAACTAAATCAGGAGCTTCAGTTCCTTGAAAACATGGACCCAAATTCTGATAGCTTTGCTGAAGTCAATAGGCAAATTTGGGAAGTAGTGAGATGTTACCACAAAATATATGAAGAAAAAAAGTAAGAGACAATACAAACAACTCTCACTAATTTTCTGACTAGAAGCACCATCCCTATTCCCAGGGATAATCCAGATGATCCAGAATCTTCTACAAGTGGAGTTATTATTGCAACTGACAAAATGCCAATGTCACTGAACTCTTCTTCATCATTAGATAAAATTTTTATGATTTGTGCATTCCTTTTATATATGTATGTTTTAAATATTTTTGTAAATTTATATGTAATATTTCCAACCCCAAGAGACAAATAAAGATCAAATTTATAA
Source organism: Orycteropus afer afer (assembly GCF_000298275.1). Classification (NCBI taxonomy): domain Eukaryota; kingdom Metazoa; phylum Chordata; class Mammalia; order Tubulidentata; family Orycteropodidae; genus Orycteropus; species Orycteropus afer. Next base: position 11,695,306 of record NW_006921639.1, on the reverse strand, counting down.
AAAGACTAATAATAAAAGGCAATAATAATGAAAACTGGAAAAAAAAAAAAAAAAAGAGGGAGAGAGTGAGATTTGACATAGGTCAAAACCTATTTACAACAGAGTCATCAGAATGGAACGCTGTCATATATTGGGTACTACCTGTATTTTGAGAAGCTCTGGTAGCGTAGTTCCTAAGGTGCTTGACTGCTAACCAGAAGGTTGGCGGTTCAAACCCACCAGCCACTCCTGGAAGGAAGGTTGGGCAATCTACTTCTGTAGTGATACTGCCTCAGAAACCCAAGGAGTGGTCTCTATGAGTCGGGTCTGACTTGACGGCACATAACAACAACAACAACCTGTATTTTGGAGGTACAACTGACTAACATTGATAGATTGGATACAGTGGCTATAGGAAATGGAGAAGAGAAAGGTGAAATTCAAGAAAGGTTTCACTGAGAATAATTATAAAAAACAAACTTACCACCATTGAGTCAATTCCGACTCATAGCAACCTCCATTGGGTTTCTAAGGCTGTAAATCTTTATGGAAGCAGAGTGCCTAATCTTTCTTCCATGGAGCAGCTGGTGGGTTCAAACCACCAAACTTTTTGGTTAGTAGCCAATGCCTTAACCACGCACCATATTTATTTATTCTCTGTCTTTTCCACCTGTGGTTTGCAGCTTTTTACAGAAGAACACAAACAATAAAAGCTAATATTTTATCTCATGAACTATAACCAAGGGAAGGAAGCACGCAAATATCCAGACTCCAGGGACCAACAGAACTAGCAGAGTTGAGTCTCAAATTTGACTCTGAGTTTCTTAGCAGGTAGAAAAAAAAAAAAAGAAAAAGAAATAATACATGATCAGATATTATTTGTGATTTTTACAGGGGGAAAATAAAAGTATACCATTTTCTGAAAGGAATGCAAAAATTCTTTTAACACTGGAGTCTAAACATTTTTTCCCAGTGATACTTTTTACAAAGGACCCTACTTACAGTTTAAGATGTGATCGTAAACGTGCTATGGCACCCACATCATGAAATTTTCCCTGACTTTCCTGTGGATACATTGGGTGAAAACCAGAGGCATACCACTAAAAATACCATGAGCTGGAGAAAAGCATTATGGAAGCTGCTTATGGTTCAGGGGAGATGGAATGTTAAACCGTGATTAGAAACCAGTG
>NW_006921639.1:11681228-11694037 GCF_000298275.1 Orycteropus afer afer | reverse complement strand
AATGTACTAGGACTGGGAGACTCCTTGGACAACTGGAAAAGTCTTGTGCATTTCTCTTACATTTGCTTTTAATATTTTATGTGCAAAGCTAAGTTATTTTTTCTGACTAGTAAAATTAATATATACACATCAGAGACAAAATTGAAAAATATTGAAAAGAATAGATAAAATAAAAATCTCCTCCTCAGAGATAACCACTATATGTATAAAATCGAAAAACCAAACTCACTGCTATTGAGTTGATTCTGACTCATAGCAACCCCCTTTCGGTTTCCAAGGTGGTAAATCTTAATGGAAGTAGATTGCCCCATCTTCCTTCTGCAGAGCACCTGGTGGGTTTGAACCACTAACTTCTGGTTAGCAGTCAAATGCCTTCAGCACCATACTACCAGAGATCCTTTACTCTCTCTCTCTGTCTCTCTCTCTCCACATATGTGTGTCTCAAACCAAATCTAACTCATAGTGACCGTATAGGGAAGAATAGACCTGCCCCGTAGGGTTTCCAAAGCTGTTAAATCTTTACAGGAGCAGATTACCACATCTTTCTTCTGAGGATTGGCTGGTGGGTTTAAACTACTAACCTTTTTGTTAGCACACATACACACATGCACACAAACACACAAATGTTTGTGTCATATAGCACATCTGTGTGCTATATTTCCCTTCTGATAAGGTATACATTTTTCATGTTTCTGAAATTAGGAGGCTTCTTACCATTGATTTAATGTTTCCTTTTTTTCTGACATGTTATTGTGCCAGTGGTGTATCTTAAAACCAAGGCCATTAGAATGGAGACAAATAATATGTAAACACAATATTAGATTTCATTGTGTGTATATAATGTGGCCTTCTGCTACTTTTCATTTAGCATTCCATCATAAAGATTGTCATGTCTTGAAGTATTTTTCTGAGAATAAAATTTTTACCAAATACATAATATTTCCACCATTCATCAGTCAGTTTGTTGTGCTGTAATGGCTTGCATGTTGCTGTGATGCTAGAAACTATGCCACCAGTATTTCAAATGCCAGCAGAGTCACCCATGATAGACAGGTTTTGGTGGAGCATCCAGACAAAGATAGACTAGGAAGAAGGAGGAGGCGGTCCATTTCTGAAAAAAAATGGCACATATGAATAGCCCTGAAACATCATCTGATATAGTGCCAGAAGATGAGACCCTCAAGTTGGAAGGCACTCAAAATATGTCTCAGGGAGAACTGCCTCTTCAAAGTAGAGATGATCTTAATTACATGGATGGAGTACAGCTTTTGGGACCTTCATCTTTGGATATCGCATGACTCAGAATGAGAAAGAATAGCTGCAAACATCCGTCAATAATCAGAATTTGGAATGTACGTAGTATGAATGAATCCAGGAAAACTAGAGCTTGTCAAAAATGAAAGAAATACATAAAGATCAATATCCTAGGCATTAGTGAGCTGAAATGGACTGGTATTGGCTATTTTGAATTGGAAAATCATGTGATCTACCATGCTGGGAATGACATATTGAAGAGGAATGACATTGAATTCATTGTTAGAAAAGAACATTTCAAGTTCTATCCTGATGAACAATGCTATCAGTGATAGGATAATATGCATATGCCTACAAGGAGGACCAGTTAATACTACTATTATTCAAATTTATACACCAACCACTAATGCCAAAGATGAAGAATTTTAAGATTTATACCAACTTCTGCAATCTGAAATTGACCAAACATGCAATTAAGATATATTGATAATTACTGGTGACTGGAATGTGAAGTTGTAAACAAAGAAGAAGCATCAGTAGTTGGAAAATATTGCCTTGGGGGGTTCTGGAAAGATGGCAGAATAGGCAGACAAACTACATAAACCCTCTTCAGCAAAGAAAACAGAAACCAATTATGGTGGTTAAGTCTGTGTGTCAACTTGGCTGGGCCTGGTTGAGTGTCTGGGCAGCAGCTGGATGTAGTTATTCCCCATGGTGAGATTGGTAATTAACTCCATGGTGGAATCTATTGAAGCAGCTGAGTAGCTGCTTTGGGTATTTGGTCTGCTTCCCATATATAAGAAACAGCTTTGGGAGTGGTCTCCAGCTTATGGCATGCTTGGACCCTGCATGTAGCCATGTCATTGTTCAGCAGCCTGCCATGCTCTATCAACCTTGGGACTTACAATGGACTTGAATTAATGGCTTGCCATGTGGTTTGGTAACATCAGGACTGTGCCTTTTTACTTGTCAACCTTGGGCTTGTCAGCCTCAGCAGCCAGCAGCTGTCTGAGTAAAGAAATGCCTCTAGCTTCAGTGGGCCGGGAGCAGGAGGCAGAGCTGGACCCCAGGGTTGAGGGGTTTTCATCCAGCCCCTAGAGCTTGGCACTTTGAACTTAGACTTAAAGCCTCCAAACTATAAGAGAATAAACTCCTGTTTGTTAAGGCCATCCCATTTGTGTTATATTCTTGTTGGAGTGGTACTAGGTAACCAGAACAACATATAAACCTTACCTTGACTTTTCACAATAACAGACTAATACAATATTTGTCCTTCTGTGGTTGACTGATTTCACTCAGCATAATGTCCCAGCTGCCCAGCCACTCAACCAGGCTCAGGCAAGTTGACACACAAATGTAACCACCACATATATGGAGGGAAACTTTCTTTGTTGGCTACCAGGGGTGGGAAGGGAAGGGAGGGAACACTGCTAGATATGTAGAGACAAGTGTTGATTTGGGTAAAGGAAGGGCAATGCACCAAATGTGAGTTATCAACATGGTGGCATTGAGGAAGAGGAAGACAGACAGAGGTATATGTGAGATACAGACAACAAAGATGAACCCTTTTGCACATACAGTACCATGTTGTCAATGATGGCAAACATTGATCTACAGGTAGATAGATGGGTGGACAGGCTGAATGATCAAGTATGTCTAGGCAGGGGGCAATGGGTGGACAGGCTGAATGATCAAGTATGTCTAGGCAGGGAACAGTGTGCCCATGACCATGTATAGGGTTGGCAGATGATGTTTCTTGAAGCGTAGTTGTAAGTTCTGTAAGAATTCCCAAGTATATATTAGCGCTGAGATGGGACAAGTTTGTGGTGACTTCATAGCCATAGCCAGCTACCTAGAGGGAGCAAGTAGTTGGAACTGTGGGCTTGGGACCATGGTTGCAGGAGACATCAAGCTCAATTAGCATAACATACTACACAAAACATTGTTCCACATCCTACTTTGGCGACTAGCAACTGGGATCTTAAAAGCTTGCAAGCAGCCATCTAGATGAAATAATGGGTCTCTTCTTGTCCAGAGAAAAGAAGAATGAAGAAAACCAAAGATGCATGGAAACAATTAGTCCAAGCAACTGGTACACCATGCCTATTTGAACATGAGACCAGAAGAACTAGATGGTGCCTGGCTGCCACTTCAGCTACTGGGAGGGGGACTACATAGGAGTTCCTGGATATATTGGGAGAACAATGTAGAAAAAAACCTCAAAATTAGGGGAAAAAAAAAAGACCAGGTTTCCTGGTCTGATAGAGCCTGGTGAAACCCCGAGACTATGGCCTCTAGCTGCCCTTTAGGTCTGGAATTGAACTCCTGTGGCTTCCAGCCAAATAAAAGACCAGCATGTGGGCTGAACATTTACATCAGGTAGATACACTCCTTGGAGAGATCAATCATTGGGAGAATAGAAGGGCAGTGTATGCACAGGCAGGCTGCTTGGGGGACAGGAGTGCATGGGAGGGAAGGACACAGGGAAGAGGTTAACAATGGGGAAGAAGTGGAAAGAGAGCTGTTACATTGTAGGAGATGGCAGTTAATGTCATAAGACAAAATATATATGAACTGCTGTATGGAAAATGAAATTGCTCTGTAAATGTTCACCCAAATCACAATAATTTTTTTTAAAAAAAGTATTGCCTTGGTGATAGAAATGACATGGGAGACCTCATGATAGAATTTTGCTAGACCAACAACTTATTCATTGCAAATACCTTTTCTCAACAACATAAACTGTGACCATACATGTGGACATTGCCAGATGGAATAAATAGGAATCAGATCAGCTACATCTGTGGGAAAAGATGATGGAGAAGCTCAATATTATCAGTCAGAATAAGGCCAGGGGCTGACTGTAGAATATACCATCAATTACTCATATGCAATTTCAAGTTGAAGCAGAAGAAAATTAAAACAAATCCAAGAGATCCAAACTATGACTTTAAGTATATCCCACCTGAATTTAGAGAAGAAAACGAGGCTTGCCAAAGTCCTTTCAATCTTAAGAATACAGGCTGTTAAAACTAGGCTTCCTAACCAGAACACAGGGAGGAGGTGACTCTAAGTTTGATGGTGTCCTTGTGAGGAGTTAAATGAACCTGTGTTGATAATCACAAATCTTGGGGGATGCTGTGTTCCCAGGCTGAACCCTTGAAGGACCTGTCTCTACCCTGGCACTTGAATCCCAACCTCCTGTCAGGACCTCTAACCAAACCAACCAGTTGCCTTTGAATTGGTTCTGACTCATGAGGACCCACGTGTGTTAGAGTAGAACTTTGTTCCATAGAATTTTCTTTCTTTTTTTTTTTTTTTAATTGTGATTTGGGTGAAAATTTATAGAGGAAATTCAATTTCAACACAGCAGTTCACATACACTTCGTCTCATGACATTGACTACAATTTACCCCAATGCAACAGCTCCCCTCCCACTTCCTCCCAATAGTTACCTCTTCCCTGTGTCCATCCCTCCATGCACTCCTGCCCCCTGACCTGTCTCCCTGTGCATAAACAGCCCTTCTTTCTCCCATGATTGTTCTCTCCAAAGAGTGTATCTACCTCAGGTAAATGTTCAACTCATATGCCTGTCTTTTGTTTGGCTGGATGCCACAGGTGTGGGTTCAATTCCAGATCTGAAGGGTAGCTTGGGGCCATAGTCTCAGTGGTTCCACCAGGCTCCATCAGAACCGCAAACTTGCCCCCCCTGCCTTTTTCCCAAATGATTTTGAGTTTTGTTCCACGTTGTTCTCCCTCTCTATCCAGGATCTCCTACATAGATTCCCCTCTGAGTGGTTGACAGTGGTGCCAGGCACCATCTAGTTCTTCTGGTCTCACAGGCTTCTAAGCTGTGGATCACATGGTGTACCAGTCGCTAGGACTAATTGTTTCCATGAATCTTTGGTTTTCTTCATTCTTCTTTGCTCTGGATGAGGAGATACCCATCGTTGCGTCTAGATGGCTGCTTGGAAGCTTTTAAGATCCCAGTCACTACTCAGCAAAGTAGGAGATGGAACAATGTTTTGTGTAGTATGTGATGCCAATTGAGTTTGATATCCCCTGCAACTATGGTCCTGAGCCCACCAGGACCACTCTGAGTAGCTGGCTGTGACCAAGAAGTAACTACAAACTTGTCCCTTGCCAGCTCAACTATACACCTGGGAATTCTTACAGATCATACAAATACATTTATAGGACTATTGTCTGCCAACCCTATACATGGCCTGGGTACACTCCCTGCTTCATAGACATACCTAATATTTCAGCCTGTCCACCCATCTATCCACCCATATACCCTTGTTTTCCTTCATTGACAGTACAGTACAGTATGTGCAAAAAGGTTCATCTTTGTTGTCTGTACCTCCCACATACCTCTCTATGTCTTCCTCTTCCTTAATGCCACCATGTTGATACCTCACATTTGGTACATTGCCCTTCTCTTCACCCAAATCAATACTTATCTCTACCTATCTAACAGTGTTCCCTCCCCTCCCCTCCCACCCCTGGTAACCAACAAAGAAAATTTCCTTCCATAGATAAACCTTTCATTGATTTTTACAATAACAGATGAATACAATATTGGTCCTTCTGTGATTGACTTATTTCACTCAGCATAATATCCTCCAAGTTCATCCACGTTATGTGGTGTTTTGCAGACTACGTTATTCTTTAGGGTTACATAGTATTCTATTGTGTGTATGTAACATAGTTTGGTTATCCATTCCTCAGTTGATGGACACCTAGGTTGTTTCCATCTTTTAGCTATTGTAAATAGTGCTGCAGTGAACATAGGTGTGCATATGTCTGTTCTTGTCATGGCTCTCACTTCTTTAGAATATATATCTAGTAATGGAATGGCTAGGTCAAATGGTATTTCTAATTCCAACTTTTGAAGGAATCGCCATACTGCTTTCCACAGTGGTTGTACCATTTTACAGTCCCACCACCAGTGTATGAGAGTCCCAGTCTCTCCACATCCTTGCCAGCATTTGTTATTTTCTGTCTTGTTGAACTTTGCTACTGGTGCTGGGGCAAGATGGTGTCTCGTTTTGATTTGCTTCTCTCTAATGGCTAATGATCATGAGCATTTCTTCATATGTTTGTTGGCCACCTGAATATCTTTCTTGGTGAAGTGTCTATTCATGTCTTCTGCCCATTTTTTAATTGGATTTTTTGTCTTTTTGTTATCGAGGTGCTCCATAGCATTTTCAATGGATGATATTTTGGAAGTAGATTGACAAGACTTTTTTCCAAAGTGCCTCTGGGTGGATTTGAACTGCTAACCTTTCAGTTACTTGTCAAGGGTTTAATTGTTTGTACCACCCAGGGACTCATTGAGAAACTGTACTAGGTGTGAAGCAGCTACTTATGCAGAATTGCCAAGGCTGCACCCTCCCTTCTATGTGTGGTTTGACATTTCAGGCTAGATGAAGTTTTTCAGTTAGAATATCATCCCCTGAAAATTAGAGCTTTATAAGGGACAGGGCCATCCCTGGCTGCTGGGATATCCACCTTGTCTCTGATTGGAGCTACATGCAGGTTGCCAACCCCAGTGGGATTGTCATCTCAGAGAAACAGGGATTGTTGAAGGTGGAAAGGCATTTGGAGAGCAGAGATTTTGTATTCCTTTCCTTTCTGCTTTGTATAAAATAAGCACTGCTCAAATATTTGTTGAATGATGAGTTACTGAAAACGGTGAGCAGTTGCCAAGATAAGTACTTGTGGAAATTGAAGGACTTTGATGCTGCAAAAGGATGTGAGCTGTGCAGGTCTGTTTGTCTTAAACATTCTGTGATTCTACAAATTGAGTACAGGAGTTAAGAGGAGGAGGCAGTTTATCCCCAGCCCCTGATACTTAGTACCAACCTTGAGAAAGTTGATCCCTCTGGGCCTCCTTCCTTCCTTCATTCAATGAATTCATTCACTCACTACATTCTTTCTTGAGTGCTACAAGAGCCAGGCATAATTCTAGGCCCTTACCAGAAAACAACAGGTAAAGATCCCTGCCCTGGGATGTAAAAGGAAGAGTCCAGGATGACCCTGAGGTTCCTCAGCTATAATAGGACTGTGAACTCCATGGTCTTCTAGGTAGATTCAATATGGAGGCAGGTTCACTAGAAATGTAGGCAGCGCATAGGACTTTCCTTCTCTAATCAACCAACCACCAGTTGCTGTTGTGTTGATTCTGACTCATTGTGACTCCATTAGTGTCAGAGTAGAACTGTGCTCCACAAGATTTCAAGATTTATAGTGACTGATTTTTTAAGAAGTAGATTGCCAGACCTTTCGTCCAGATGCCTCCGGGTAGACGCTAACCTCTAACCTTTTAGTTAGCAGCCAAGCATGTTAATAATCTGCACCACCCAAGGACTCCTTTCCTTTCTTACTACCTTTCAAAATTTTAGCCCAATGATGATGAGCCACTTGAGTGGATATTAATGAGTTGCAGGTGGAGGCTTCAAGGATGGCTTTGTTCCCTTGGATTTTATTTGAGTATTTTTTAAAAATTATCATTTAATATCTTATAATTTCATCTTCCTGAACCCCCTTCAGGCTCCCTGAGGTGTGCGCTGTGTGAAGGCAGATGGAAGGGAAGAGCAGTCCAGGGTGCTGTCAGAGGACCTGAGCCCACCTTCCATCTACTTCTGGTGTGACCTCCAACAAGTCTCTTCCCCATTTGGAACTCAAGATTTCTCAGGAGTAGCAGCAGCTGGGCTGACTTTCAAGGTGCCCACATCCAAGGATTCTGGAATCTGGGTAGCAATTATTTCTCTGATGTTATAACCCTTTTGTGTATGAAGTCTTCAGGGAAGTCTCAGGCTACAACATCACTTAAAGTCTTTTTAAATTTTGTTGTGGTGAAGTATATATAACACAAAATTTGCCATCTTAGCTATTTTGATGTGTACAATTCAAAAGCATTAATTACTTTCACAGTGTTGTACAATTATCATCACTATCTGTTTCCAAAACTTTTCCATCACCCAAATAGAAATGTTGTACTGATAAAGAAATATCTGCCCTTTCTGCCTGCCCCTCTGTACCTGGTAACCTCTAATCTACTTTCTGTCTCTGCATTTGCCTATTCTAGATATTTCATTATAAGTAGGATCATATAATATTTACCCTTTTATGGTTGACTTATTTTTCTCAGTGTAGTGTTTTTAAGGTTCGTCTATTTTGTATGGCTGAATAATATTCCATTCCAGGGGTATACCACATTGTGTTTATCTATGCATATGCTGATGGACACTTGGGTTATTTTCTCCTCTTGGTTATTGTGACTAATGCAATGTACACTGGTGTACACATACCTGTTTGAGTTCCTGTTTTTGATTCTTTTGGGTGTATGCCCATGAGTGGAATTGTTGGGTCGTATTGTAGGTCTATGCTCAACTTTTTGAGGAAATGTCATTTTACATTCCCATAAGCATTGTACAAGGGTTTCCAACTTCTCTACACTCTTGCCAATACTTGTTATTTTTTGTTTTATTTTGTTTTTATAATTGCCTTCCTCATGTGTATGACGTATGCACCATTGGTTTGATATCTTCATTTCTCACACATTTAGGGAACACTCTGGAAAGATGTTTCTCTTTTCCCTACATCATATAACAAGAATAATATTCGTTAGCAGTTAATTAATGAATAAATTAATGTCTACTTATACTGTCCTTTAATTTATCAGGGATGTTTCTACCCACTGCCTTAATTGAAGTCTATAAGCATCTTGGGGGTGAGGAGAGAGAGTATATTATTTCCATCTTACAGGTGAGAAATTTTGAGAATAGAAAGGTTAAGTGACATGTCCAAGGTCATGCAGGTGGAAAATGATAAAGCAAAATCTCTAATCCTTAATTCTGGACATCAAGTCTGGAACCTTTTTCAAAAACCTCACTGTCAAAGTCAACTAACAGTGTGGAAAATTAGCTCAAAAGAATCTGTGAACAAGGCCTTGGGGGAAGGGTCCAGAGGTGTGAATTGGAGAGAGAGGGAGTGGGAGTCTGGATGAATGAGTACCTGGGAAAGTGATTGATGGAGTGCTAGGCAGAGTTGGGAAATTTCTCTCAAGGAAGCACTGCTCCTTCCTTCCTTTCATAATTGGCCTTCTGCTGGACTTTTGCAAGCTTGGACATCACCTTCATCATGGCTGATGGCACAAGACGGAGGAATGTGAACCAAATCCTTGTCAAAGAGAGTAGATTTGTAATGTTGTTGTTTTATGTGCCGTCGAGTCGGACCCGACTCATAGCGGCCCCTCCTTGGGTTGCTGAGGCAGTATCACTACGGAAGTAGATTGCCCAATGCTATTCAGTGGATCAGTGACAACTGAGAAGGGGCTCCATCCTCAGCTGTGTCTTGTTATGCCACCTCCTGGGGATGTAGGTGATGGCCCAGGAAGTGGCTCACTGTCTAATGTCATTCACAGATGATAGTAAACTGGGAGGAACTGGGGCTGGGTTAAATGACAGGTTAGGAGCCATATGATTGAGTGACAGGCTAATTCCATCAAGATTAAATGCGAGATTCTGCTTGGGGAAATACCAAGAATATATGCAGGCAGAGAAAGGAAGTTAAGAGTATATGAATTTGAAGTGTCATTTGAGGAGGAGCAAGGGAGGCATTTGAGCTTTAGTTTGTAGTACACAGTAAAGTGAATTGTGCAATTGTCCAAAAAAAAAAAAAGCTAATAGAGCCATGGATTCTATTAATAGAAGTAGATGTCTTATCAAAGGAAGGTGATGATCTCAATTTATTCTGCACATATCCATAGATGTGGGATTACTGAATAAGACATTATAAATATTTTTATGTTTATTATACATATTATATATATTTATACGTGTATATATATTTGACTGCTAACCAGAAGGCTGTTAGTTCAAACCCACCAGGCACTCCTCAGAAGTAAGATTGGGCAATTTACTTCCATAGAGATACTGCCTCAGAAACCCAAGGAGGGGTCTCTATGAGTCGAATCGACTCGAACAGCAGTGAGTTAGTTAGTTATATATATCACTGCCTTTGAGTCGGATCTGACTCATAGCGACCCCTCCTTGGGTTTCTGAGGCAGTATCATTACAGAAGTAGATTGCCCAAGCTTCCTTCCGAGGAGTGGCTGTTGGGTTTGAACTACCAGCCTTCTGTTTAGTAGTCAAATAGTTTAGGCACTACACCACCAGAGCTCGTTATACATACATACACACACACACAAACACACACATAATTTCTATATATTTTATTCTTGATATGTATTACCAGATTGATTTCCAGTTGGTGTGTAACAGTTTACATGCCCACCAGCAATATACAAAGAATGTTCCTCTCACTGCACTCATGCCAACAATATTACTCTTCATCCTATTTTAATGTGTATTTGTTTATTAACATGAAAGACCATTTTCATTTTAAGTGTAGTGGCCATTTGTGGTTCTTTTTATGAAGCATCATGCCTTTTTCCACTTTTCTTTCAGGTTTTCACTGTTTCTTAATTTTCCTAAGGACTCTTTCATTATAGATATTAAGTCTTCCCTGGCCTATTTGTTGTAACTACTTCCAAGGAAAGTATTCTCTGCATTTTCTCTCTCTGGATCCAGGTTGCTGAATGGCTCAGTCTCATCTTGTGGGAAATGTCCCGTGAAATTCCTGGGGAGCCTTCCAGGCCATATGCTCTCAGCTTTGGTGCTCACCTGTCAGAAATGATGTGGCTCATTCACCCCCACCTTTACCTCCATGTGTGTGTGCCCCTAACCTGACAGGCAGATCAACAGCTTGGGGAGGATACACCCATGGCTGGCAGAGGGCTGCCTGGGCAAATCTTGACATCCCAAAAGGCAGGAGATGTCAACAGAGATTCACTTTCTAAGAATGCATCTCTTTGTTCTGATAGGAAGTCATGGATTTGGGGTATTCTGCATTGGAGCCCAAGAAATTGGGGCATTTAGATGCACCTTGAAGTCAATCTGAGATTCTATTTCTCCCATAGGAGTGTGGAGCAAGATGGGTGTATCCTTGTCCTAGAGCCACTTTATCATGTGGAAGAGAGCTCTGGCTTACATGCTAGCTCTTACGCCCTGTGTCACAAGCCATCTAACTTGCCTTTCTTCACTTCACTTCACTCTCTGGCCTCTGCCCCTTGATGCCAGTGCTTAAGAGCTGAAAGCCTGCTCACTGTGCTTAAATATTATGCTGCCTGGGGGTGTTCAGTGACTTTGTCAACTCCTGTGCTCCTCTGATGCCTGAAAGGAAAGGCTCAAGGTACCCCTGTGGAGCAGCCAGGTTTTTGGCCAGATTTTCCTGATCTTTTTGCCAGGGAAATGATAATCCTGATAAATTCAACTCTTCCAGAGCCCACGGTGACCATGCAGGAATGGCTTCTGCCTGGTCCCCCACCTGCCTCTATCTAGCCCTATGGATGAGGGGCTAGCAAACAATGGTCCATGGATTTGTCCCACCACTTGTTTTTGTATATAAAGTTTTATTGGAAGCTACTTATGCTTATTTTTTTACAAACTGTCTATGGCTGCTCTCACACTACAAATGCAGAGTTGAGTAATTGCCACAGAGACCATGGGGCCTACAAATCTAAAATATTTATATCTGGCCCTTGATGAAAAAGTCAGCTGAACCCTGCTTTAGAAGGATGGTTACAAAGTCTGTTGCAGTGCTAGCTGGGCCTTGGCAAAAGGGGAAAACAAGGACCAGGAGGAAAATTTCAATAAAGCTCAATTTATTAAATATAGACACTGCTCTTTAGATCAGGATTATATTCTTCCTTTTACTCCCCCTGTTAAAATGTCTTTGCATTTTATGAAATGTAAAATAATGGAGATGGTAGTCTTGCAGTTTGTTGTTGTTGTTTTTCTTTTTGAATGTCCTTACTTGACCAAATGAAAAGTTACTCTTTGTTTGTCTTTGAGGTAGACTAAACAATGATCTCCTAAAATATGCCAATGTCCTAACCCCCAAAAAGTGTGAATGTTACCTTATGTGGCAAAAGGCTCTTTGCAGCTGTGGTGACATTAAGGATCTTGTAATAGGGAGATTATCCTGGATTATCCCAATAGGCCTGATGTAATCACCACAGTCCTTATACTAGGGATGCAGGAGGAGTCAGAGTAAGAGAAGGTGATGTGATGGAGGAAGCAAAGATTGGAGGGATGAACTTTGAAGATGGAGGAGGGACCATCAAGCCAAGCAATACAGGCAGCCACTTAAAGATGAAAATGCCAAGAAAACATAATTTCCCTTCAGTGCTTCTGGAAGGAACTAGCCCTGCTGATGATATCTAGACTTCAGGCTAGTGAAACTGATTTCAGACTTCTGACTTCCAGAACTGGAAGAGAATAAATTTGTGTTGTCTTAAGCCATGAAATTTGTGGTAATTTGTTACAGCAGCAATAGAAATCTAATACATTCCCCAAAATAGTTTGAAAGTTTTAATCATCTGTGAAATCTCTAAATCAAGAACCACTAAATATCCTATCAATATAGATGATGATCCTCTGGAAGCCTTCCATGACAATCCATCCTCTTCCTTTCATTGTTCATAA
>NW_006921639.1:11669633-11679116 GCF_000298275.1 Orycteropus afer afer | reverse complement strand
ATATATATATATATATATATAGTCAGCAATCTCATCTTCATTCATTCATTTGCATGCTCATTCATTTATTCAATCACTTATTAAAAATATGTATTGAAGACTGTATTTGATCAGAGGATCTCAAACTTTCTCATCTTAGGACCCTTTTAACCAACCAAATAACAACAACAACAATAGAAAAACCAAACATTGCCATCAATTTGATTCCAACTCATAGGATGACTTCACACTCCTAAAAATTATTGAGGAGCTGAAAGGGACTTTGCTTATGTAGGTTATATCTATTGATGAAATTTTAATACTGAAAAATGTTAAAAGTATTTATTTAATAACTCATTTAAAAATAGTGTTATAAAGCCTATTATATGTTACCATAAATATTTTGATGAAAAATATTCATTTTCCATAAGGAAAATTAATGAGAAGAATGACATTGGCATTTTTGCAAATTGTTTTAATATATGACTTAATATAAGACAGCTTGATTTTTGTTTGTTTGTTCTGTTTATTTAATGTACGGAAGTTGGAACCTACAGCCTTGCCCTGGGAGTCCCAGCCCTCAAGCTCTCTGCCCAGCCGTACTTGTCCTACAGATGGGACGAAGGCCAGGGCTTTGACTCTTATTCTGTTCTGTGGGGCCTCAGGCTAGTATCCTAACCTCTCAGACCTGCCTCCTCCCCTGGAAATGACAGAACCCACTTCACAATGCTGTGAGGGCACACATGTTCACACAGGGCCACGTGCATGGTGGGTGTCCTGCCAAGATACTGTCATTTGAGGGCTGAGAAGGGGCAGGAGCTGGGACTTCTCCCTGTAGGGGAGCTGTACCCCTTGGAGCACTCTCACATCTGCCCGAAATACTCTACGTTATAGGGCAAAGAGCTGAGCATCTTGCAGGACTGGTCACACCCCGGAAGGATGATGGCCTCTGATCCCACCCTTTAGTCCTTCACCGACTACCCTACAACCTAACCCCCTTCCCCACCTTGCCCTAAGGATCCACCCCCAGATCCATCCCCAACCCAGACTTGATGGGGACACCATGGGAGGCAGAAGGAGAGCAGAATTGGGTCTGTCCTGGGCGGGCCCTGGGGCTTGTCTGGGGGCATGGCCCATAAGCTTTTACCCTGCTAGGTCCAAGGTGTCCAACATAAGTGACCTCTAACCGCTTGCTGACCTGAAGTGGGACATGACCCTGCCCTCAGCCTTGCTTGGCCTTGTAATGCTGTGTAATAAACACACGTAGGGTGTTGGCTATCTTGAGGACATGAGCCTTGGGGCCATGAGTACAAGGCAACACACTGCCCTATTGAGACCCCTTGTCACAGCCAAGCCTTGGAGACAGAGATAGCCCACACCAGGCTCCTGGGATTAGGGTACCTAGGGATCCCTGGGCACCCAAGCCAGGAAAGACCCCACCTCCTGAATCCTGGAGCTCCCTACCTATAGGAGACAGTGATGGCAGCCCAAATGGGTGGTCAGGGTTGGCTTCCTGGAGGACGCAGTGCCTCTGCTGGGAGGGGAAGCAGAAGTGGTCCCACAAGCACAGACCCATGAGACAGGCCCTGGAGCTGCATGAGTGGGAGCCACCACTCCTTGAGTATCTGTGTCACATGTCCATGGGTCTCTGGCTGGGACAGAGGCCGTGGTGGATGATAAGGGGGAGGAAGGGGCAGGCAGGCCATGGTATAGGAGAGGGTGCCCTAGGGGGATGATGTCCCTGACCCCACCACCACAGGTCTCAAGCCATCCTGGGGCTGGCCCTGCTCCTAGCAGCCAGTGACAAATGGAGTCAATTAAGGCCACCATCAAGACAGCTAGATTTTTATATTTGTTTCTTGTGCATTCATTCTGTTGCAATATGTTGTTTTGGTTGATATATGAAGAAAATCCAGCAACACTCAGACTTGTAATTAGGAAAGTGAAGAGTATGATCTTTTCAGATAATTGTGGATATTCTTTGATGCTATGTCAAAACTCAGCAAGTAGTAGTTTTTTAATGTTTAGTTGTGATGCCATATCTGAAAACGTATTGATAAACTTTTGGTACTTTGTGACATTAAAGTCCATTGGTCTGTCTTGAACTTTGAATGAATTTTTTACCCATGCGTGATTTTGGAGCATGATGCATTTGTTGTTTAAAAAAGCCTCAAAAACAGAGACTTGAACAGAGGCTTGTACACCAGAGTTCATTGCAGCACTATTCCCAGTAGTCAAAAGGTGGAAACAATGTAAATATCCATCAGCAGATAATGGATAAACAAAATGCGGTACACACATATAATGGAATACTACTCAGCCTGTAGAAGAAAAAAAAAAGTCTTGATACATGCTATAATATGTATGGAGCTTGAAGACATTATGCTGGGTGAAATAAGTCAGTCATAGAAGGACAAATATTGTATGACCTCACTTACATAAAAAGACAAAGAAAGGTAAATATATAGAGACCAAAATTTATTAATGGTTACCAGGGGTAGGAGGGAGGGGGCAAGGGGGTTAATGGTGATGGAAAAATCACATTAAGGGTTGCACAGCCAGTTACTGTAATTGTTGTCAATAAGTTATACACCAATAAAAAGTTGAATTGGCAAAAGTTGTGTCATGGATATATTTACAGTAACAACAAAAACAGCTGCTGAGGCTGCATATGTATAACCAAAAACCTCATGATATTTGGTTCCTCAGTTTACAGGTTTAGGCTCATGGTTTCATGGAACAGCCCAGTTAATTGGCCTAAAGATGTGTTTAGTGCTTCTGCTCTGTCTCCTAGTTTGTTGTGCAGTGGTTGGGGTCTTAAAAGTTTGCAAGCAGCCATTCAAGACATGACAATTGGTCCCTATTTGCTTGGAACAACAAAAGAAGAAAGAGTCAGAAATAGAAGGATATGGGACATATGCCTAATTGCCTTCATAAACAACTGCCACCTTTGCCATGAGACCAGAAGAAGTGGATGGTGCCCAGCTACCATTACTGAACATTTTGATCAAAGATTCTATAAAAGAATCTTAGTCAAAAGGGGGAAAATGCATAACAGAATTTCATATTCTTATAGATACCAGGCTTTCTGGAGCCAAAGGTGCCAGAAGAACCCTTGAAACTATTGTCCTGATGTGTTAGACTGGGTTCTCTAGAGAAGCAAAACCAGTAGAGCTTATAGGGAGAGAGAGAGAAAGAGAATTTTATTTTAGGAAAATGACTCACACACTTACAGAAGCTGGCAAGTCCCAAGTTCTTGGATCAAATGTCAAGCTGGAGGCTTTTCCTGACTCAAGTAGCTGCAGGGGCTGACGAGCTCAAGGTTGCCAGGCAGTATACTGTCTGTTGACTCCAACGAATGACGAATCCAAGATCTCCAGGCCAAACGGTGTATTGTTCACTCACAGACAGTTGTAGGCAGCACAACAGAATCCCGATCCACAGAAGAGTGTCTCTTTTCCCAGGATGTCCATAACTACACTGGAAGCAGGCCACACCCCTAGGGAAACTCCCTTTCAATGGATTAGCTGCTCAGAACATATACATCTGATCCCATCATTGGAGCAACCCACATCACAATTGCTTAAACCACACAGAATTGTGGTCCAGCCAAGTTGACACAGAGCTCCAACTATCACACCTGAGATGATCTTTAAAACTTACACAAAAATATCCCCTGAAGTCTTCTTAAAGCCAAACAATAGTTTCATTTAACTAGTCAAAACTGTCTGCCTTGAATGTTGTTCTCTTTTAAGAGCTATCTATATGGGATCAAATTGTTAACAGCAACTCGAAAGATTAGGTAAGAATCTTAGGGGGCAGTGAGTTTATGTTATTGAGGGAGGGACAACTCAGAAAGGAAGGATGAGAAAGGTTGCGCTACATGAAGAATGTAATCAATGTCACTGAATTGTACATGTAGGATTGGAGTGTGTTTTGCTGTGTGTATTCTCAATAACAACAAAATAAAAATACTGGTTCACTGAGTTATACCACTGAGACCATTCCAAATGTTAGCACATTTAATTGTGCAACATCAAAAATGCCCATTAATTTATATCACCACCGACCTCATTAGAAAATTCTTCAGGTATGGGAAACTCTCAAGCTCATGGTGGTGGGTACAAGTTTTCCAAATTCTACTTTGAATTATAACTTGAACTCTCAACTTGAATTTTACCTTTAGCATCCTGTGCTATCAGTTATTTTCCTTGAAGAGACAGACTCACTTCATTCATTATTTAGAAAATGTCTGCCAAACACCCACATCTTTCAGGCATTCTTTTCAGTAAAAATGGTGTCCAATGAAAAAAAGGGCTGTTTCAGCTGGAATTCAAAATCATACTAGTGTGTTTTTCCTTGAGAAAACCATTGTACTTCAGTATGCAGCAGAAGGGTTTATGCATATTTCCCATTTTGGCACACAAAATATTAAAGGTTGAGATTTAATTCAATTAATAACTTTTATAGCTTCTTCACGAAGGGTGTGCATCAGGGTTGTATCCTTTTTGCCATACTGATCCAATCTGTATGCTGAGCAAATAATCCAAGAAGCTGGACTACATGAAGAATGCAGCATCAGGACTGGAGAAAGACGTTAATAACCTGCGATATGCAGATGACGCAACTCTTCTTTCTGAAAGTATAGAGGACTTGAAGCACTTACTGATGAAGATAAAAGACTCCAGCCTTCAGTGTGGATTACACCTCAACATAAAGAAAACAAAAATTCTCACAACTGGACCAACAAGCAAAATCATGATAAATGGAGAAAAGATTAAAGTTGTCAGAGATTTCATTTTACTTGGATCCACAATCAACACCCATGGAAACAGTAGTCAAAATACCAGACACAGTATTGCACTGGACAAATCTTCTGCAAAAGACCTCTTAATGTGTTAAGAAGCAAAATGTCACTTTGAAGACTAAGGTGTGCCTAGCCCAAGCCACAGTATTTTCTGTCACTTCATTTGAATATGACAGTTGGACAGTGAATAAGGAAGACAGAAGAAGAGTTGATGCCTTTACTTGTGGTGTTGGGGAAGAATACTGAAAATACCATGAACTGTCAGAAGAACGAACAAATCTGTCCTGGAACAAGTGCAGCCCAGATGCTCCTTGGAAGTGAGAATGGTCAGACTTTGTTTCACCTACTTTGGTCATGTAGTCTGAAGGGACTATTCCTTGGTAAAGTAAAAGGGTGGTGAAAGAGGAGAAGACCTTCAATGAGAAGTATGGACACAGTGGCTACAATGATGGGCTCAAGCATAGCAAGGATTGTGAGGATGGCACAGGATTAGACAGTGTTTTGATCTGTTGTACATGGGGTTGCTGTGAGTTGGAGGGCACCTAACAACAACAACAACATCTTCGTCAATACAGTAATTTTTATTTTATTTTCTTACTGTGTGTCTGTGGTGGTGAAGAATATAATGACTACCAACCCAGTCTGGTGACACTGGCTATGTACAGAAGAATAAAATGCCGCACAATCCTGCACCATCCTCCTGATTGCCAGCATGCCTCAGTACATTGTTGCCTTCCAACCTAGGAGAGTCATCTTCCAGCACCTATAATGGACAGTATTCTATTGTGATCCATAAGATATTTTTTTCCATTGGGTTAATTTTTGAAAGTAGATCATCAGGTCTTTCTTCCTAAGGCACCAGTATTTTGGCCCACCATTGCTTTACACCGTCAGTGCAAATGTCAACACTATCAGTGCAAAGGTCAGGTCGCATCTTTGTAACAGTATGAAAATAGTTTTGACTTTGTGGGCCTCCTGTAAGTGTCTTGGGGACTTTCAGGGGTCCACAGCATACGCTTGAGAACCACAGTATAAGATGTGGTAAGGAATGCATAGATAAATAAGTCAAATCCTTAATGTCAAATTACTCACCATCTAGCATAGAGACTGATTCCCTGACAACCAAAATCCAAGTTACAATGGGCCAAAAAGCTGGTTTTTCAGAAGCAGATTACCAGACCTTTCTTCCAAAGCATCTCTAGGTGGCTTTGAACCTCAACCTTCTGGTTATCAGCTAAATGCAATAACCATTTGCATCACCCAGGGAATCCACTTACAGCCTATGTGGATCTGTACTGGTCAAGATCAGCATTATCCTACTAAAAGACACTGTTTTTCTCGTTGTTCAGTTGCATGCTATCTACCCCAGAGCTGACATTCAACAAACAACTGTTCTCTGTTCATTTCATTTTGACAACTCTTCATTGATCACGCATTATTTGCTCATCAAATAGATCTGTCGTTTCTAACACTTAGAGTCCTAGAGCTAGCTGCACGTCTTCCTGTTAAAGCTGTATTTGCACACGTTGGAGTTGGCAGTTCAGCTCAATAAAGACAAAAAGGTCTGCATGTTGGATGGAAGTGTCTCGGGAGCATTTCTGAAGCACGGGGATTTCACTGGACTAGCTGCATGCCGCCTTACCTACCGAAGTCTTCCTAAACCTTATTTATAAATCATTTAGATATTTTATTATGAGATTTACTATTTCACACAACATTTTAGCTGTTCTGCTGCAGTGCCCAATAAATCGAGTGCTAAATGAGAAATGGGTAAATTGGACCTTCAATGAGGAGAGACGTATGGGATGTGAAATCCACAGGAAAAGAAATTGTATTGCTTTCTGTTCTTCTTGTATTTCTCACCAAGGCTCCGTGAAAGGAGCTTGCAGCTGTCACCCACCTTTTGTTTTGAGACAGTCCTTGATTCATCAGTCTGACCCATCAACTCAATGTCATTCAGTGGCACTTCCTATTCTACATGCCTGCCCTTCTGGTTAGGAAAGCCTCTCCTGTTTCCACAGTGCACCCTGCTCTTGAGACCTCCACATAATGGTGAAAGTGAAATGCCTGTCTGCTTTATCATGACATTATCACAATAGACCTGTTGTTCCAAGATGCATTATATGTAACGTGCTCAGTGCAGTGGCAGGCGTTGAGAAGGAATTTTCTGAATGGGCAGTTGTTGTTGTTGTTACTTGGCTTCAAGTTGACTCCAATTCATGGCGACCCCTTGTACAAAAGAATAAAATGTTGCCCAGTCTTATACCATCTTTATGATCACCAGCATTCTCCAGTAAGTACATTGTTCCTTTCTAACCTAGGTGACTCATCTTCCAGAACTATATTAAATAATATTCTGTTGTGCTCCATAGGATTTTTTTCTCACTGGGCTAATTTTTGGAAGTAGATCTCCAGGCCTTTCTTCCTAATCTATGTTAGTCTAGAAGCTCCACTGAAACCTGTGTGTCCATCATGGGTGACCTTGCTAGTGTTAGAAATACTGGTGGCCTAGCTTCCAGCATCACAGCAACCTGTAAGCCACCACAGTACAACAAAGTGACAAATGGTTGGTAGGGGCAGTTTTTAGAGAGGCATTATCAACTCTGTTTGGGAGCTCTGGTGGCGTAGTGCCTAAGGAATTTGACTGCTAACTGGAAGGCTGGAGGTTCAAACCCACCAGCACTCCTCGGAAGGAAGGTTGGGCAATCTACTTCCGTAGAGATGCTGCCTCAGAAATCCAAGGAGGGGTCACTATGAGTAGAAATCGACTCGATGGCAGTAAGTTCGTTGGTTGGTATCACCTCCATTTACAAATGGGCCTCACAGAGACTCGGAGAGATTAGGCCAATTAACCAAAGCCATACAGCTTGTAAAGGGTCTCTTCCTAAACTGTACATTTATCTGTTTCTGCTGTGAACAATATTTATATAATCATACCTTCCCCCCAGAACCTGCCTAGATATCAAAATAATCTGATATATGAACTGTTTTTCTGCTCCTATTTTAAGAAGAACCTAATGCCAGTAAGTTATCAAGGGAGGAGGAGAGAGAGGGAGAGGGCAGGAAGACAAAAATGAATGAAGTATTTTCTTGGTGTCAGGTTATTCACACACATTATGGAATTTACTGCTTAGAGCCATCTATGGGTGAATATTATTGCACTGCCTTATAAACAAAGAAAATGAAGCCTAGAGACATTTAAAAACTTGCTCAGAATCACAGAACTAATAGAAGAAGGAGCTGGGATCCCAACCAGACGTGTATGATTTCAAAATCCAGGTCCTGTGTGCTGTAGTGTGAAGCTACTGATGAAATCAAGCTACTAATCAAAGCATGACCCTGGGGAGGGGGCTGTTTAAGGACTATCTGATCTTTACCCTAGAATTCATGGATTCAAAGGGCTCCCTAGGCAGTCTTGGGTGGTGCAAATGGCTTGGCTGCTAAGTGAGAGGTTGGAGGTTAGAACCCACACAGAGGAACCTCAAAAGAAAGGCCTGGAGATTGACTTTCAAAAGATCAGCCATTGAAAACTCCAAGGAGCACAGTCCTACTCTGAGACAGCAACTAGTTGTCAAGGGCTCCATGGACCTTCAGACATCTTATCAAATTTTGTGCCTATGTGAGTGTGCCCAAGTGAATATTCTTGGGGAGAGGGTTCAAATGAATAAAGAGAAACTGAAATAAGTTGAAGAGTCATCAATTTATTTGTAGTATCACTTAATAGATGGGGAAGCTGAAGCCCAAGGAGTGGAAAATACATTCCCACATTTTGGCTGTTAGTGGTGGATCTAGAGCTTGATCTCCATTTTCTTGACCCCTAGCCCAGTGTGCTCCATGACCCCACACTGAACACTTTGCCTCCCCTTTAACCAGAGTTGTTACCTGAGATTTAGTAAACATGGAAGACAAAGGACAGGGTTTTACAAGTTCCCTACTTGGACCTGGACAACAAGGCTGTCCTTGGTACACCTGTGCAGAAGTGGTCTCAGAAAATACCAGGATGAACAAAACTTGCCTGAATAAAGGGAGAACAAAATGTCAACTGGCGTTTTATCAAAGCCCAAGGAAGTTTTAGTTTGAAGTGTGAGAAAGGGTTGGAGCTTGCTTTGTCTGAAAGGGCAGCTTCTGAGCCTTCCTATCTCAGAGGTTTATAATTTCACCTTGTTTTGCCTCCCACTCCCACCATGCTGGTCATTATAGCAGAAAGAGCACTTGATGGAAGAAAGACAGGTTTGTCTCTGCAAGAACAATTTCTCTGTTGTCTGCACAATGCCACCCAATATGATAAGTGAAATGTCGATACTGCAGACAGCCTTCACTGGTCTGGATCCTTATTCACTTTCCTTCGTTATCATCAAATTCTCCCAGCTGGCCAAGAAGCAGGTTTTAACTTCTTTGACAAGACTCACTGTGAGGTGGTAACAGATCTTCCAGTGTCATTTTTGTGCAGCCCTTTGGGCTTCTCCAAGCCTGTTCCCACTGCTGCTCTAGTTTGGTTTTGGGAGGAAGGCAGGGCAAGGTACATGGCTAAGAGAACTTAGGGCAAAGTGAAGGAAGAGTCGAGGCAAGATAAAATCCCAGATTTCTGACTTCTAACTCAATACCTTACTACCATATGATGACGACTCAAATGCTGAATCAGCTTATGGCAGTGGGAGACATTTGGCTATGTCTGGAGACATTTTGGGAGCTCTGGT
>NW_006921639.1:11662496-11669400 GCF_000298275.1 Orycteropus afer afer | reverse complement strand
TGCAAAGGGCATCTAGTGGGTAGAGACCAGGGATGCTGATAAACATCCTACACAGGACAGCCCATAAAGAATTATCTGGTCTAACATCAATAGTGCAAAGGTTTTAAAACCCTGGTCTAGTGACTTGTTGTTGTTAGGTGCCGTTGAGTCATCTCCGACTCATAGAGACCCTGCGTACAACAGAATGAAGCACTGCCTGGTCCTGCACCAGCCTCACAATCCCTGCTATACCTGAGCCCATCATTGCAGCCACTGTGTCAATCCATCTTGTCGAGGGCCTTCCCCTTTTTTGTTGACCCTCCACTTTACCAAGCATGATAGCCCTCTCCAGGGAATGGTCCCTTCTGACAACATGACCAAAGAAAGTAAGACGAAGTCTGGCCACTCTTGCTTCCAAGGAACATTCTGGCTGCACTTCTTCCGGGACAGATTTGTTAGTTCTTTTGGCAGTCCATGGTAGTTTCAGTATTCTTCACCAACACTACAACTCAAAAGCATCAATTTTTCTTCAGTCTTTCTTATTCATTGTCCACCTCTCACATGCAGATGAGGCAATTGAAAATACTATGGCTTGGGTTTGGCATACCTTAGTCTTCAAGGAGACATCCATGCTCTTCAGCACTTGAAAGAGATCTTCTGCAGCAGATTTGTCCGATGCAATACGTCGTCTGATGTCTTGACTGCTGCTTCCATTGGTGTTGATTGTGGATACAAGTAATATGAAATCTTTGACAACTTCAATCTTTTCTCCATTTATCGTGATGCTGCTTATTGGTCCAGTTGTGAGGATTTTTGTTGAGGTGTAATCCATGCTGCAGACTGTAGTCTTTCATCTTCATCAGGAAGTTCTTCAAGTCTTCCTAATTTCCAGCAAGCAAAGTTGTGTCATCTGCATATTGCAGGTTGTTAATGAGTCTTCCTCCAATCCTGATGCCATGTTTTTCATATAGTCCAGCTTCTTGGATTATTTGCTCAGCAAACAGATTGAATAAGTATTGGTGAAAGGATACAACCCTGATACACTCCCTTTCTGATTTTAAACCATGCAGTATCCCCTTGTTCTGTTCAAACGACAGCCTCCTGGTCTATGTACAGGTTCCTCGTGAGCACAATTAAGTATTCTGGAATTTCCATTCTTCTCAATGTTATCCATAATTTTTTATGATCCACACAATTGAATGCTTTTGCATACTCAATAAAACACAAGTAAACATCTTTCTGGTATTCTTTGCTTCCAGCCAAGATCCATCTAACATCGGCAATGATATCCCTCGTTCACGTCCTCTTCTGAATCCAGCTTACATTTCTGGAAGTTCTCCATCAATACACTGCTGCAACCGTTTTTGAATTATCTTCAGCAACATTTTACTTAATGATATTGTTAATTGTTTAATTATATTGTTTGACAATTTCCACATTCTGTGGGATCACCTTTCTTTGGAATGGGTACAAATATGAATCTCTTCCAGTCAGTTGGCCAGGGAGCTCTCTTCCAAATTTCTTGGCATAGGCGAGTAAGTGCTTCCAGCATGACATCCGTTTGTTGAAACATCTCGATGGGTATTCCATTAATTCCAGGAGCTTTGTTTTTTGCCAATTCCTTCAGTTCAGCTTTGACTTCTTCTTTCAATACCATTGGTTCTTGATCATGTGCCACCTCTTGAAATGGATGAACATTGATCAATTCTTTTTGGCATAATGACTGTGTATTCCTTTCATCTTCTTTTGATGTTTCCTGCATCATTCAATATTTTGCCCATAGAATCTTTCAATATTGCAACTTGAGGCTTGAATTTTTTTCTCAGTTCTTTCATCTTGAGAAATGCTGAGCATGTTCTTCCCTTTTGGTTTTCTACCTCCAGGTCTTTGCATATTTCATTTATAATAGACTTTGTCTTCTTGAGCTGCTCTTTGAAATCTTCTGTTTAGTTTTTTTATCTTGTCATTTCTTCCATTTGCTTTAGCTACTCTCCATTCAAAGGCAAGTTTCAGAGTCTCTTCTGACATCCATTTTGGTCTTTCCTTCCTTTCTTGTCTTTTTAATGACCTTTTGCTTTCTTCATGGATGATGCTCTTGATGTAATCCCACAATTCTTCTGGTTTTCAGTCATTGGTGTTCAATGCATTGAATCTATTCTTTAGATGGTCTCTAAATTCAGGAAGGATATTATCAAGGTCATACAAAGCCCCCACAGTATCACAAACTGACAGACAAATGGTGGGTCTAGTGACTTAAGCTTTCTCAAAGCATCAGGAAGACCCTCTCTGTTCACTAGTCACTGATTACCAATAAGATATCCACAGCAAAGCATGAACTAGTTCAAAATGTCAATAGGGAGCCTGAGAAATCCTAGTTTAGGGAGTTTGGGCTCTAAGCAACAGAAACCAGCTCCAGTTAACTTAAATATGAAATGGAATTTATTGGAAGGAGATGAGTAGTAGAGAGAGTAGACTAGCAAGTGCTGATGCACCAGGCCTCAGAAAGGGCAGGAATCTGGGATGGTCCACTGTGTAGCAGAGAAACCAAAGGGCAATCTCCTCTTAGGCACTGCAATGTAAGTTGGTTTCTATGTTTCTTTGTCATTAGCAAGGGGATTGACATTCCTGGAAGAGACAGCTCCTGGTGGATTGGCTAGGGGCCTGGACCTCCTCTTTGGCCAAAAGAGGTCAAGGCATCTCAAGACCGACATGCAAGGGTAGAGAGCTGGACAAAGAGAGGAAAGGTGAGGCACAAGAACAAAAGGACAGAGTGCTGGGTGGACAAAACCACCGCTGTTCCCCTACAGCTATCCTGAGCTATTAGTGGCAGAATAAGAAATGCCTGAAGCCTTTTCCCATGTGATTCCTCTCAGGAGGAACCCACCTCAGCTGAAATAGTCACAAAACAGTTGGACAGTTGAAGCAGAGACATTCAAAGCTGTAAAGAGCACTCTCACAGTCTTGAAAAGAATATGCAGATATCTGGTAGGGAAGAATTTTGTTATTGCTAGTTGCTGTTGAGTTGGCTCCAACTCATGGTGACTTTATGTATAACAGTATGAAATGTAGCCCAGTCTTATGTTATCTTTTTGATCACTAATACATTTGAGTCCATTGTTGTGGCTATTGTGTCAATCATCTCATTGATTCATCTCATTGAATCATCATTTTCATTGACTTCTTCCACTTTGCCAAAAATGATGTCTACCATCCATTTTTAAGGAATTGGTCTTTCTTGATGACATGTACAAAGTAAGTGAACGGAAGTCTTTCCATGCTTGCTTCTAAGTAACATTCTAGTTGTATTTCTTTTAGTACTAATTTGTTCACTCTTTTGGCAGTCCATTGTATGTCCCATACTCTTCCCCAAAACCACAGTTTGAATTCATCAATTCCTCTTCTGTCTTCCTTTTGCACTGCTCAACTTTTCCATGCACATAAGGTGACTGAAAAGACCATGGCTTGGGTGAAGTGCACCATAGTCATGAAAGTGACATTTTTGCTTTGTAAAACTTGAGAGAAATCTCCTCTTTTCAAGGAGCGTAATGTTTTCCATTTGATGTATTAATGTGACAGTCATTCACTGGGTAGCTCCCATGTCAAGGCAGTATGCCAGAATACCAAGTTTAATCAACCTGGGCCTTGCCCATGAAAAGCTTACAATCTAATGTTGTTGTTGTTGTTGTTGTTATGTGCCATCGAGTCAGACCTGACTCATAGTGACCCCTCCTTGGGTTTCCAAGGCAGTATCACTATGGAAGTAGATTGCCCAACCTTCCTTCCTAGGAGTAGCTGGTGGGTTTGAACGGCTAGCATTTTGCTTAGCAGTCAAGTGCCTTAGGCACTACACTACCAGAGTTCCCTTACAGTCTAATAAGGATGAGTTAAGATGTTGGAACAGAAAAAAATAGAGGAAGGATAAATGGGTAGAGTCAGAAGATATCACAAGCAGTGGTGCCAGCAAGGGGGAAGTGGTACTAGCAGGAAAAAAAGAGAATCTAAGAGGAGGGTCACCCTATCATGGAATATTGCAAGTACCACTTGGTACACGTGATGCTTCTATGGACATTCTCCATCATCCAACCAGCAACCAGTAAGGGGCCAGGCCAGGAGAATCTAAGAAGGTGTCACCATGGGCCAAAGATGTTCTGGTGTCCAGAGCAGCATTCAGGATAGTGTTGTCCCACAGTTCTGCCTGTGACCTCACTATCCCTATGTGTATTCATTTTTGGAAGTGGTGTGCCCATGACCCTCTCCTCTAGCCTGATGAGAGGCCATGGTGGGGCCACGTAGGTACTGGAAGAGGAGTACCCACATCTGTTCCTTTTATTTGCTCTGTTAAAGAGAAAGGTCTATTGAGGGTGCACAGGGGACCCAATCTACCGGTCACAGGGCAATTATTTATTATGAGTCTTGAATACTTTCCTGATTGTATAAGGTTTTATTGTGTTTTTACATAGGAGCAGACTCGAGGAGTCATTCTGGCAGCTAAGAAAGGTAGGGGAAAAGTGCTTTCAGGGATCATTCTGGGGAGTTAAAAGTTCACCTCTCAACAGAGTTCACCAATTTAGTGCAGTTCTAGTGACTGGACCAGAAACCTCTTGAGTTCCCATTAGTGCTTAAGCCTCTGTGGAAAGTTACAAAGACAGATATTTTTCCTATTCTCCTAACAATAATGTAATTTGCCCCCTAAATAGCTCAACTGTTGGACTTCAGGAGACCCAAGAGAAATGGAGAATCTGTTTCCAAAACACCAGGCTGTTCCTCCAGCCCCCAGGCTGCCTACAACCCTGCTGGAGTCGGTGGGATCTAGAGGTTGCTGGGGAGGGGGGGGTAAAGACTGGCTCAGGGTAATGGTGTCACTTTTAGCCGCCTTCTTCACCACGGTCTCTGGGGTGTCTCACTGTGTCTTGACCAGCTCTGTGAACTTGGATGAGTCTGAATCTCATTCCCTCTCAGAAAAGCGGGACTCTGACTACTGCTTCAGCCCTCCCAGGACTGATACACAATGGCTCCTTGGCTTCATGATTCCATTGCCACCACCTTCCTGGAAATATTTCTAGGTGTGACAGAAATGCTTCATTCTTGGGTTATATTTGAGCAATGGAGTCCCATAATAGTATAAATGGTTAATGTGCTCAGCTACTAACCAAAAGGTTGGAGGTTCAAGGCCACCCAGAGGCTCCTAATGATTTACTTTTTAAAAAAAGTGAAAATCATATGGAGCACAGTTCTCTGAAACACCCAGGGTTGCAATGGGTCAAAATTGACTCAACAATTTTTTTTTTTCTTTTTAATTTGAGCAACATCAAGGACCCAAAGTCAGAACAGATCTTACCTTTCTTGATACACACACATAAACATAGACACTTCCTTCAGGGATCAGGCCTTCCCTCAATCGTGAAGCTTACTGATACCACTATTACCACCACCACCACCACCACCATCATCATAATTATATCACCATTATTTATTGAATGTAAACTATGTGTCAGTCAGTGGGCTAAGTATTAAGCAATGGACTAAGTATTAAGACATTATCTCAATAAATCTCCACCAAAGCCTTATTATTACCTGCACTTTATGGGGGAAAATTATTGGGCTCTGTTCTGGTTACCTAGTGCCACTCTGACAGGAATATACCACAAATGGGATGGCTTTAACATCAGGAATTTATTCTCTTACAGTTTGGAGGCTTTAAGTCCAATTCAAAGTGCCAGGCTCTAGGGGCTGGGTGAAAGCCCCTCAACCTTGTGGTCCAGCTCTGCATCCTGTTCCCGGCCCACTGGAGCTAGAGGCATTTCTTTACTCAGACAGCTGCTGGCTGCTGAGGCTGAGAAGCCCAAGGTTGACAAGTAAAAAGGCACAGTCCCGATGTTACCAAACCATACAGCAGACCATTAATTTAAGTCCATTGTAAGTCTCAAGGTTGGCAGAGCATGGCAGGCTGCTGAACAATGACATGGCTACATGCAGGGTTCAAGTGTGCCATAAGCTAGAGACCATAGCCAAAGCTGCTTCTTATGTACGGGAAGCAGGCCACATCCCCAGAGCAGCTACTCAGCTGCTCCAATAGAGTCCACGATAGAGTTAATTATCAGTCTCACCATGAGGAATAACTACATGCAGCTGCCCAGCCACTCAACCAGGCCCAGCCAAGTTGACACACACATTTAATCACCACAGGCTTAGAGAGGTTTTGCTACTTGTCTAGAGTCACAGAAGTATCAAGTGATAGAACCAGGCTCCAATACCAGGTAAGAGCAATGCAAATGCTTGTCCTTAACCTCACAGCAGGGAACACTGGTGGTTCAGTTGTAGAATCCTTGCCTTCCACTTGGGAAACCCAGTTAAATCCAATGCACCTCAAGTGTAGCCACCAGCTATCAGTGGAGGCTTGTGTGTTGCTATGATGCTGAATAGGTTTCAGAAGAGCTTCCAGACTAAGACAGACTGGGAAGAAAGGCCTACTGATCTACTCCAAAAACCAGCCAGTGAAAACCCTATGGATCAAAACAGTCCAATCCACAACTGATCATGAGGATGGCACAGGACCAGGCAGTGTTTCCTTTTGTTTCAATGTGCACGGGGTGGCCTTAAGCCAGGGGCCAACAGTAGCTAATGATAACAACAAACTTCCATACTACATTGGCAGTGACATGTCCCACGCTGGTCCACAGGCCTAGTTACTGTCTCTGAACTCGTTAATTTTTGTCTAGTCTTGCTAGTGACTGAGCTGTCTTTTAGGCAGGCTATTTGGCCTCTGTGGGAAGTGCATGAGGATCCTAGTTTCTTCATCTCAGCTCTAGGCCTATCTTGATGTATGACTTTGAGCAAATTACTCTCTGCTTAAGCTCTCTGGCAGAATTACTGTGATGCCTAATGATTTACTACATTGGGAAGTTCTTTTTTTTTTTTTTTTTTT
>NW_006921639.1:11566444-11658940 GCF_000298275.1 Orycteropus afer afer | reverse complement strand
GCAAATTCTTCTGCTAGTTGGGGTTTAGTCCACTTTTGTATCCTTCCCTTCAAGGCTCAGGGGTCCAAGATTATCTTCTGTGTCTGTATTAATTGGTTTCCCTTTTCTTTGTTGAAGAACGTCTGTGCAGTCCTTCTACCTAGTCCGCCATCTTGCCAGAACTCCTCTTACATTGGGAAGTTCTTGAGAAGCCAGAGATATAAACTATTGTTAGTTTTACTGTGTTCTATCTCCAATACTTCTAAGTAGGGTCACAAAATTCTTGGGGACAGAACTGATGCCTACACTTCGTTTATCCCATAGAGTTTCTAGCCAGTGCTGAATACATACAGGACACTCATAGCAAAATAGCTGGCCTGATACGAGAATCTTGTTTATGAACATGCTTTTGCTGTGTTGTTAGCTATCATCAAGCTGACCCCTGACTCATGCTGACCCCATGCACAACAATGAAAACACTGCCTGGTCTTGCACCATCCTCACGATGGGCAACAGATTGGACCACTGTGATCCATAGCATTTCTGCCCACTGATTTTCATAAGTAGATTCCCTTTCTTTGTAGTCCATCTTAGTCTGGAAGCTCCACTGAAACCTGATCAGCACGTAGCGATACACAAACCTCCACTGACAGATGGGTGGTGGCTACACATTTGGTGTATTGCTGGGAATGAAACCCAGACTTCCCACATGGAAGGTAAGAATTCTACCACTGAACCACCACTGCATCCCACTTTCTCTATAATATCCCTGAATTACCCTCTACAGGGCTGTGCCATACTACACCTCCAGCAACAATGAATGCCTGTGACTGTTTCCTTATACTTTCAACAGCACAGTTGTGGAAATTCAACATCTGGATTTTTGCCCATCTGATAGGGGAAAATTAGTATCTCAGCATAACTTAAATTTGCACTTATCTTATTATGAATAAGGTTAAGTGCAGTTTCATATGTTTAACAGGCATTTGTAGATCCTTTTATATAAATGATTACAAATGGTATTGAACTGTGGTCTTTTTTCCTCATTGATTTGTAGGATACATTTTTGGGAGATCAAACCAATATAATTTACAAATATATTTTCCCCGTTTATTGTTTGTTTTTGACATCACTTATGGTAGAACTCATTTTATAAACAAAAGCAAAAAGGAAACAGGTCATAAGACCTATTTGAAATTTAGAAGAGTCTGTGTGTGAACTGGGGAGTCTCTGGGTGGTGCAAATGTTTAACACACTTGGCTGCTGACAGAAAGCCTAGAGGTTTGAGTCTACCCAGAGGCACCTTTGAAAAAAGGCCTGGTGATCTGCTTCTGAAAAATTAGCCACTAAAAACTCTATGGAGCACAGTTTTACTCTGACATGCATGGGGTGGCCAAGAGTGGGAGTCAACTCCATGGCAACTGGTTTTGGTTTTTGGTGTGAGCTGGAACTGTGCTTCCCCAACTGTGGATCTTGAGGGATGCACACTTGTGTGACAAGAGGAATGCAGAGACGTGGGATGAACAAAGTAGAATTTCTTTTTTTCCCCTGATAGTAATTCATTTATTATTTTATGGTAAAATATACATGGATATTGTATGGTGTAGAATTCAACATTTGCATGAATTTTTAAAGTAAAGCATTGAAATGGCAAAGAAATGTCACACTGGCATTTGGCTCCTTTGAGCTGTATCCCCCCCCCGCCCAGGCACCCTGTTAGAGATACTTCAGTAGAAAAGTTTGATAAACACCAGCTCAGGTGGAAGCAAGTAGGCCCAAGTTCTGGTCTTAGTTCACGTACTTAGTAACTGTGTAACTTGGATAAATCCCAGAGGCAGTCATGAACTTCAGCTCTACCAGAATTTAAGCTTTATGAGGATGGCAGTAGTAGTTTGCTGCTGAATCTTCAGTGCCTAGCATGATGATGAGGATGATGATGATAGCTGCTGTTGCATCTACCCTGACTCTTGGTGACCTGATGTACAACAGAGTGAATTATTAACCAGTCTTGTGTCATCCTCACAATTGCTGGCATGTTTAAGTCTGTGACAATCTATCTCACCCATCTTCACCATCACTGGCCCTCAACTTCACCACACATCATGTCCTCCTCCAAGTATTGCTCCCTCCTGGTGATGGGCACAAAGCAAGTGAGTCAGACAATGTTCTAATTGTGATCCATAAGGTTTTCATTGGCTAATTTTCAGAAATAGGTCATGAGCCCTTTCTTCCCAGTCTGTCTTAGTCTAGAAGTTCTGGTACAACATGTCCACTATGGGTGACCCTGGTTGTATTTGAAATACTGGTGGCATAGCTTCCAGCATCACAGCAACATGCAAGCCACCACAGTATAGCAGGCTGACAGACAGGTGGTGGTTGATACATCCAAACCAAACCAAACATGCTACCATAAAGTTGATTCCAACTTATCGTGACTCCCCCTGGGGTTGCCAAGGCTGTAAATCTTTATGGAAGTAGACTGCCTCATCTTTCTCCCATGGAGTGGTTGGTGGGTTTGAACCACCAACTTTTGGTTAGTAGCCCTATGCCTTTAACCACAGAGCCACCAGATCTCTGTGCTTGGTACACCCCAAAACAAACCAAATTCACTGACATCGTGTCGACTTGACTCATAGCTACCCCTCCTTGGGATTCTGAGGAGGTATCTCTACAGAAGTAGATTGCCCAATCTTCCTTCTGAGGAGTGGCTGGTGGATTTGAAACACCAGGCTTCTGGTTAGCAGTTGAATGCCTTAGGCACTATGCCACCAGAGAGGAGACTTAATAAATATATGTTGAAAACAAATAGAGCATTGTGCTCAAAATTAATTTTATCTGTAACTCTCCCCATAGGGACAGTTTTCAGTTGTCTTAACACACAAGGACTTGCCCACTCCATGTAGGACTCTGGGATATAAAGATGAATGAGGCAGAGCCCTACTTTCCCTCTGTCCAGCAAGATGCAGACACACACCCTGGAGTGATGCTGCTATAAGAACATTCTTTCTGGTTCCTTTCCTGCCCACTCTATTCTTGCCTGCATGTTACAGAACATCAAGGCCAAGAACAAAATCTCTGTCAGGATGTCTAGAGTTTATCTTATCTACTCCTCTGCTACCTCAAAGCACTATCCCTAGTCCTTCAGAGGCCTTAGGGTGGTCCAGGCCCCATGAGATTATTACTAAAGGCCGTCCCTCCACATCACGGTGGTCCCAGACCCCTCTAACACAGCCTGCCCTAAGAAACCTGATCTGGGGCTGTTTACAGGGTGTGGGCTCTGAGATGTGGGTGGCGGCTCCTGAGCCACCGGCAGGCAGTAAAGTCTGAAACCTGGGCCTGGTTTCCAGCTCCAGCTGCCACATCAAAAGGCCAAACTCCCTACAAACTGTGCCTTAATTAAAAAGTTACAGTAATCCTCAGGATGGAGGCAAGTTGGACACCCCTGGAGACAAAAGTTCTCTCTGTAGCTACAGACGAGGCATTCCCACCCACCCTAGGTGCTATTAAAAGCCGGGCAGGTCTGTGGGAGTCACAGGCTCCAATGAAACCAGAACGGAAATGCCCCCTTGGCTCTAAACACTCATAATTTGCTTTGGAGGGATCCAGGGCCAAATGTTTGAAAGGGCCTCTGGCTTCTTGGACAGATTTCTCTTTCTCACGTGTCCTTCACACTCTTGTATTCTTTGGGGTTTTTCCCAGCTAGCCTTTCAAACACCTCAAGTTCATAGAGGCACATGCTATAGAACCACTGCTATGTAACATCAGAGCCTTATCTCCTATGTGTAGCCAGTGTGATAATTAACATTTCCATCTTGCTGATGGACCATCCGAGACTTGGAGATAGGAAGGGACTTACATGCAGCCACACAGTGTGCTAGGGACAGGACCAGGCCAGCACTTGGGCCCACAGCAGCACTCCCTCTATCCATTGGAACAGTGGATGGAGTCACACAGTGTTGCCCATGGGACCATCAGTCCCTCAAGTTCGGCAGGATTATAAGATGTGGCTGAAATGAAACATGTCACTTTCTGGCTTTGGTGGTGAAAAGCTTGGGTAAGATTCTCCAGTTTCTCTTTCCCACTGCCGTGACTGATAATAGTGTTCCAGGTAGTGATGGTTCATGGATTAGGGTCCTGGCATAAGGGGTTCCTCCACTCCACACACATAATGGACTTACAGTGTGAGAGAGAAGTTCACTTTTGTTGTTTTAAGTCACAAAGATTATTGTTTTTTTCCTGCAGCATAACTGAACCTAACCTACCCTAACCTATGCTAACAAGTACATTAAATTAGTCCAATGAGCCCACGACATGTACTGAATTGCTTGTTCAATTGCTTTGAACAAAAGGAAAGAGCCCACAGATAACCAGGGAGAAGTTACCCATGGCAAATTTCAGTTCAAATGTAAGGTAATACTTTTTTTAAAAAAATTATTGTTGTAAATGTATATAATAAAAAATTTTCCATTATAATAATTTTTAGGTGTACAATTCAGTGATATTAATCATAGTCATTATATTGTGCATCCATCATCTCTATCCATTTCCAAAAGTTTTTCATAATCCCAAGCAGAAACTCAGGTTGCCATCAGCCATAGTGTCCCATTCTCCCTTCCTCTCAGTTCCTCAACCACTAATAATCTTTTGTCTCTATGCATTTGCCTGCTCTAGATATTTCATATAAATGGCATCACACAATATTTGTCCTTTAGTGCCTGACTTATTTCACTCAGCATAATGCTTTCAAGGTTCATCCCTATGTTAGTGTTTATCAGAACCTCATTTCTCTTTACGGCTGAATAATATTTGAGATACTGCTTTTTAACAGAGACACGTAAAGAAGGGCTGATGGAAATTTGGCGAAGAATATTGGTAATGGTTGCACAGTATGATGAAATGTCATTGATGTCACCGAATTGTAAAAGTGAAAAATGTTAAATTGGCAAATGTTGTGTTATATATATTTTTATAATAACAAAGATGTTTGGACTTCTTCACGATGTGGTATAGTCTCTGCCTTTTTACTAATTTGTAGTTGAGGCTGGATGGCCTTTGCAAGAAAAATGGTGGATTAGAATCCCATGCAGTGGAGTGAAGATTTGCTTCCCAGCCTTCTGGGACCACTTGCCCCAGCACAACACCTTTGTGTGAATTACAAAGAGGCTCCCCAGGATGTGTGCCTGCAGAGGAGGATTGATTATCCAAAAATACCTCCTCAGGAGTCAATGCCCAAGGTCAAAACAAGACTCCAGTTAAGGGACTTAAGACAGCTAGGCCAAGGCTGTCTTGCTCCTCACTCTCACCTAGAAAAGTAATGTTTTTACACTGTGTTAAACAGGGACTGTTTTCAGTGCTCTGAGTCTTGCCTTACTGGGAATATTTAAGGAAGTGCCAAATCAAAATATATTATTTTATCTGCAAAAACATTTACCAAGACCGGCTGAGGATCTAGGCCCTGGATATCAAGCACAACATACTTAATTTTCTCAAATACCACCAGTTAGGGAAAAAGCAAAAGAAAAGCAGACAGAGTAATTTCCTTTCTCATCTCTTGCCGCAGGTGATTGGATTGCAGGCCTGAATGGAGGAAGAAATGATTTTGTTTCTTGGATAATGGAATTAAGTGCGTGCCTCCCAATTATTTGTAAAAACGTGGGGAGCAGTGCTTCTGTTCCTGAAACATGAAATCAGTAGGGACACAATTGGGTGAAGAAAGGAAAATTAAAAAGAAAATCACCAATCATTTGATTGTACAACAACTTGTGAACACTCACATACTTAATTGGACTCTGCAAGTGTGTAGAAAGAATGATCATTAAAAGGGGAAAAAAGAAAGGATGCTGGTTTCAGCATGTTTTTTGTGAGAATGGGCTGTGGCAGCTGGAAGGGAAAGTGAAAACGTTGTCGCAGAGGCTCCTCTCCCGGGACAATGAATGCCCCTCACGTTTGTGCAAGGTCTTTTGAGTTTACAGAGCACTTTCATATGTGTTGTCTTGGTCCTTTGTTTCTGGCTCATCCCAGTGTCTCCAGCTCACTCCCAGCCTTGCTGCCACATGCTTTATGAACTGGGAACACCAGACTGCTAATTGTTGCATCCCCTCGCCTTGCCATACACACCAGCAGTGAATATGCACACACAGACATGCCCTACTGATTCTCATCCCTGTGCCTACATTGGAGTTGCTGAGTGGTGCAAATGGTTAAATGGCTCGGCTGCTAACCAAAAGGTTAGAGGTTTGAGTTCAACTTGGGGTGCCTTGGAAGAAAGGCCTGGTGACCTACTTCCAGAAATCAACCATTAAAAACACTCTGGAGCACATTTCTACTCTGACGCATGGGTTTCCCTGAGTAAGGGATGACTCAATGGCAACTCTTCGGTAGTATGCCCATGTTGCCTCTAACACTTCTTTGTTGGCTTTCTCTTCCTCAACCTTTAAGACATCCTCAGTTCTGGTGCCACCTCCTCCAGAAGTTGCACCTGAGTGCTCCCAGGCTAGGCTATCCCACTTCCTGCACAGTCCAGTGACAGGCCTCACTCCTCTCTAGGCTGAGAGGTTCTGTAAAGCAGGGAAGTGTCTTCTCCTCTGTGGACACTGGGCACTGGACAGGACTCATAGTCTGCAGCAAGAAATACTGGATGGGGCATATTAACTTGGGGAAAAACAATGGACAGTAAGGGAGGGGTCAGCACAAAATGATCAGTGGAAAACACAAGGAGGATCACAAGAGTTAAAGACAACAAAGATGAATACTATTGCATATACAATCCTACAATAACAGTAATAATAATAATCTACAAGTAGATACATAGATAGATACTCAATCTGAAGAGAGGTGGGCTGGCAAATGAGACTACACCCACACATATATATAGGTTTGACAGAAGATATCTCTACCTAAGTGTTTATATGTGCTGCAAATATATCCACGAATGTAGTAGAGTATACAGGGGGCAAATTATGCAAACTTCTTAGTCACAACCAAACACGTTGAAGGAATGAGTCACTGGGCCTAGAGGCTCAAGACCAGAGTCTTGGGGGACATAGGTCAATTGGCATAATGT
Organism: Orycteropus afer afer; assembly: GCF_000298275.1. NCBI lineage: Eukaryota > Metazoa > Chordata > Mammalia > Tubulidentata > Orycteropodidae > Orycteropus > Orycteropus afer. The sequence goes on along the minus strand of NW_006921639.1, from coordinate 11,651,898 downwards.
AGCCCACAAAGACAATGTTCTTCATCCAACTTTGATGAGTAGTGACTGGGGTCTTAAAAGCTTGTGAGTGGCCATCTAAGGTGCAACTATTGATCTCTCCCCATCTGGAGCAAAGAAGAGTGTAGAAAATCAAAGATACAAGAAAATAATTAGTCCAAAAGAATAATGGACCACATGAACCCTAGCCTCCACAACTCTGAGACCAAAACACTAGATGGTGCCCAGCTACCATTGCTGACCGCCTTGACAAGGATCACAATAGGAAGTCTTGGGTAGAGTGGGTGAATATGTGGAACAAAACTCAAAATCATAAAAAGGCCAGGCTTACTGGTCTGATGAAGACTGGTGGAACCCCTAAAGCTATGGTCTTTACACACCCTTCAAGCCTGGAACAAAACCAAACCAAAATCCAAACCCACTGCCTTGAGTCAACTCTGACTCATAGCAACCCTATAGAACAGCATAGAACTGCCTCATAGGATTTCCAAGGCTGTAAATCTTTATGGAAACAGACTGCCTCATCTTTCTCCCACAGAGCAGCTGGAGGGTTTGAACCACCAAACTTCTGCTTAGCAGCCAAATGCTTCAACAACACTCCACCACCAGAACTGAGTAAAATAGTAAAATCTGTCTGGGATGGTGAAAGGAAGCACAAAGGAGTGGGGGAAAAAAAAAAAAGAAAGAAAAGAAACCTGAATGAGCATTTGACTGATTCTAGCTCCCAGAGAATGCGGCAAGTGGTGGTCAGGTGCACAGCTGGACCCCTTCCTGACAGACAGCTTACACAGGCCAAGAGAGCCATTCCTATAATGCACTATACCTGAGTACTTACCACATGCATGCTCCTGACAACACAAAGCCTCTTACAGCCCCAGAAAAAAATGATAGTAAAACATAACAAGTAAACGCTAAGGCAATCGTCACCACATGGCGGGAGCCCAGAAGAAGGAGCAATTATCTCAGTCTAAGAAAGGAAGCTGAGTCTGCTCTGATGGATGAGTGTGGAAAGTAGGGAGGTGGGAAAGGCATTCTGGAAGAAGCAGTTGCAGAGAGAAGGGAGCACAGCCCAGAGATGGGATAATGAGTGAGTGGCACATTTACAGATTTGTGAAAGGTTTATTGTGGCTGGAAGGAGGAGCTGAAGAAGTGGTGATGATGTTGAGTCCTGTCTATTGAACACTCAGTATGTGCTTGGTACTGGGCTAACCACATAACACATATTAACTGATGCAATCGTCACAGCAACATTTTTCAGTAGGCAGGTAATTACCTCATTGTGAGGATGAGTCACTGAGATTATGTAACTTGCCCAAGATCACAAGGTTAGTGTGGACTCAGACCCAGGTCTAACCAGTTGCCATCAAGTCAACTCTAACTCATGGCAACCCCATGAGTGGCAGAGTAGAACTGCACTCCTTAGACTTCTCGATGGCTGATTTTTTCAGAAGTAGATTGCCAGGGCATTCTTCTGAGGTGCCTTTGGGTAGACTCGAACCTACAAACTTTTGGTCAATAGCTGAATGTGTTAACCATTTGCACCACCCAGGGACTCACGACTCAGGTCTATCTTGCTCTAAAGCCACATTGTAGATATTAAAATGTCTTCCATGTGTATTAGCTAGTCATTGCTGTGTAACAAATTATCCCAAAACCAGGCAGCTGAAAACAACAAACATTTATTATCTCACACAATTTCTGGGAGGGTCAGGAAGCCTGAAAGTAGCTTCACTGGGTTGTTCTGGATCAAAGCTCTCTCATGAAGTTGCAGCCAAGATGTTGACTGAGGCTTTAGTCATTTGAAAGCTTGGCTGGGTTGGAAGGTCTGCCTCAAAGCTCACTCATGTGATTGTTGGCAGAAGGCTTCTATTCCTCATCATGTGTGCCTGTCCACTAGGCTGCTCATGTACTCATGACAAGGCAGCTGTTTCTCCAGAACAAATGACCCAAGAGGGAGGGAGGGAGGGGAGAGAGAGAGAGAGAGAGAGAGGGACGGGAGAGAGAGAGAGAGAGAATGACCAAGAACCAATTACCAAAAAAAAAAAAAAAAAAAAATCAAACAAACCCCCATTGCCATTGAGTTGATTCTACTCATGGCAATCCCACATGCTCAGAGTAGAACCGCTCCATGGGGTTTTCCATCTTTATGGGAGCAGATCACCAAGCCTTTCTTCCACAGTTCTGCTGTGTGGGTTTGAAAGAACCCTTCAGGTTAGTAGTTGAGCACAAACCGTTTGTCACCCAGGGACGTTTAAGCAATGAGTCACAGTGTCTTGTATAACCTAACTTGGGAAATGGCACACCTTTTTTGGATGGATGTGATTGATCATAGAGATCAATCCTGGTACAAGATAAGAGGGGGCTATATAAGATAAAGAACAGGAAGTGGGGATCATAGGGAGTCATCTTAGAGGCTGCCTACCACATGTAGCATCCTAAATTATTTGTCCTTTTTTTTTTTTTTTTTCTCCCCAGCAAGAAATGAATAAGTGATATAGGGACTTGAAGCTTGGGTTCCAGGGTCAAAATTTATTATAAAATCCAGTCTGACCCCTAGCAAGGGACTCCATTGGTTTTCCTTTCTAATCAATGCTCTCTAAGAGACTGGCTGCAATGCTAGCCCCCGTGACTCTACCAGTGCAGTCCTATTCAGAACTCTGTGAGTCTGGCTGTCGGCTTATACTTCATCAGCTCATGCTCCGTCCCCTCTTGAACTGTCACTACCACATCCACTCAACTGCCCTTCTGAACAGGGACTTCCCATAGATCCACAGGATTCCGGGTGTTGGGCCGCCCTGAAGGCTCAACTTCCTTTCCTGAGGGTTTTGTCAGCCTACAAAAATAAACAGAGCTCTCTTGGCCCTTGATGTCTCAGGGTTGCCTTTTAATGACTGCCACTTTCTGAGAAGAGAGGCCAGCCCTTTTCCTGGTAGACATCACACTCACACCAGCAGGGCTGAACTTGGGGTCTTGGGACCAGATCATCCCAGACAGTGCCTGACTGGTTTGCAAGAAGCACTTCATTAGAGGGACACCCTTTCTGCATAGAACCAAGACTCGGTGCCCAAAGCTCTGAGAGGAACTTCCGTTGACAGGGATTAACATCTGTGCCTGCCCATGGAGTGATCTCTCTAGACCCCTCCTCTGACCACACCACTCCCTGCTTAAAACTCTTCTTATACTTCTCCCCCTTCAGGATCAGTTCAGGCTCCTTAGCATGGCTTAGGAGGACTGCCATAATGCAGTTTTGCCTGCTTTCAGCCTCATACTACCCTGTCCCATCCCCTCCAACCGAGCTTCCTTCATTTTATGCTGCAGCCAGATTCACCCATTTGCAGTCAGTGAGTGAATCTATTCTGTCTTTCACCTCATCTCTTCCTTGAATGCCCTTCCCTTCCTAAATAACATCTATTGCTGCTTCAAAATTCAAAATTCATTCTCCTCACCTGGGACGTCTTCCATTAACCACCCACAAGTTGAATTCTGTCCTCCTTTTCTTGTCTCTGCAGCACTGGGATGGTGGTCCTGGGCTTTGAACGCTGGCTGCTTCCTTGATGTCCCAGGCAGAGTCCCTATCCCCACAGAGACTCCTCATCTATGCTCAGGTAGACTTGTGAAGCCAGTCATGTGGACTCTCACCATGGGTGAGAGGAGAGAGCTGCACAGTGTGGCTCAGGAAAGCCCAGTGTATCCCTCCTGTCCATCATCACTGAGGTCCCCAAGGCTGTAAGGAGCATATGGCATGAGCTCCCACAGTCCTTGCTGAAACACAGCTGTGGTCTGGCCAACACGGTGAGAATGCATTGATATGCAAGAGACCATGCCCTGATTTCCGTACAGGACATCTGGGTTTAGTTGAACCTGGACCCTCTTTACTGCTCATGACCTCATGGTCTTCATTTGTGCATCTAAGCAGCAAGGGAAAAGCAAGGTTTGGAGTGGATCTGGAGTCAAATCCCAACATGACAACTACTGATGTAGCTTTGGCCAGTGTTCCAACTGGTCAAGCAGAGGCGCCATTCCCCATGAGCTGTTAGGATGGTAAAATGAGATCACGTAAGTGAACGACATAGTGTAATTGTAGATCCTGTCCTTCTCTCCTCACTCCCTCTCTGCCTCCTTCCTCCATTCAAGGCTGTGTGTCAGCTGTTTGCTAGGCACTGGGAGAGAGAAATCATGAATTAAACACAGTCCTGCCCTGAAGGAGTTCAAAGTCCAGTGTAAAAGGTGAGATTTTGGTGTTAGCTGCCATTTAGTGCCCTGACTTATGACTGCCCCATGTACAATGGGATCAGACTGCTGTGAACCATAGGGTTTTCATTGGCTAATTGTTGGAAGTAGGTCACCAGGCCTCTGTTGCTAGCTTGGCTTAGTCTGGAAACTCCACTGAAACCTGTTCAGCATCATAGCAACACTCAAGCCTCCCACTGACAGATAGGTGGTGGCTGTACTTGATGTACAGCCAGGAATCGAACCAGGGTTTCTCACAGACTATGCCTGAATCCCCACTGCCTCCCAAGAAGTCAGATAGGGACATGCAAATGGGATCCAAAGGGGCAACTGACCAGTCCTGAGGAGAGGTCCTGCCCCTGGCTTGGAGAGAATTTTCTGGGGGCAAGGATCAGAGAAGCTTCAAGTCTGAGGTGGCAGTGTGGGCTTGGAGCAGCACCAACTCTGCATAATACCAGGATCTGCCCCCTTGCCACAAGCCAGAGTGACTGCTCACTGGCGATGAAGCTCAGCTGCTGGGGCTGAGGCAGTGGCGGGAGTGGGAGGGCAGGCCGGAACAGCCAGCCACTGGCGGTGGTGACTGCATTCTCTGATCCTTTTTGCCAGGATCTGAGGAGGCCTGTTTACACGGGTGCCCCCTGTGGTCTCTGCTGCTTAATATGCCTTTTGAAAATCATGCTCAGTGGGATGTGTGCACATTTGTAATTACAAAGACCAGGCTGGTTTTTTGCAATCTGTGCCTGCTAATTTCTCAGTCGCGGGAAGGGAAATAGCAGGAAAGTCCAAAGTATTCTTTCTTGAGTGGGTTCCCTAATAGCACTTAGCTAGTGCTTCCTATTTACAAAGCACTCTGGTTCTTCCCCATGAGGAAGGCAGACCCACTACTATTAGTGCTAGAGGGGAAACTGAGGCCAAGAGCTCTCCCCATTTCTCCTGACTGCACATTGAGTGCTCCTTCTTATCAACCTCTGACAATAGAGAGAAGGAGTGATGAAACTGGAAATTCCCAGAACGCGGTCTGCTTCCCCTAAGAGGTGGGCGTCCTGCCATAAGAAATGGTTCATGGGGAGCCGCTGAGTGAAAACCCACAGAGAGAGTCTTCCCAGTAACTGAGATCCAGCCTCAGGCTTCCAGGAGCAGAGCCTCAGATGGAATGAGGGCGGGCTATGGTTTCAGCCAAGCCTTTGAAACTGAGCTTGTGGTTGAAGTCAGGTCAAAACTTTCACAGGCGTCCCAGGCCCTATCGACGTCTGCGGTGGGAAACCCACCTGAAAGCTGTTGAAACACAGGGCCCAGCACCGGTTTTGCAGAACAGTGGCTCTTTGAGTGGAAGGTGTTCGAGAATTAAGTTTCCCCAGTGTTCCCATGGCTCAGACTTAAAGCCAAGGAGGCCTGGGCCCCCCAGTGCCTGATGGAGCCGCTGATAGGTCCCTGCTGGCTACAAGTGATGACATTGGCAAGAAACACTGATCTTTCTGAGGAGCAGAAACTCAAGTGCAGAACACAAGGCAAGTTGTGTTACCTGTCACAAAGCCCCAGCATTCATGCCTAGCAGAAGGGGGAGAGAAAAGGACCACTGGGTATCAGGTATCAGGAGTCCAGACCAGACCCCAAAGGAGGAAACTGAAGGAGTGAGACCTTTGCTTCTCTTGTTCACTCCTTCTTCATATAGAGAGTCTCGTAGCATGCTTGGCCTGCAAGCAGAGACTATGTCACCCACTTCCTTTCTCTGTGTCACAGACAAGAACACTGAGACCCAGCAGCATGATGAGATGTGGCCACAGGCAGCAGAGAGAGTCAGGGACTCAGACCAGATCTCTAGATGCCAGGTCCATGGCTCCTCTGGATGGGGAACAGCAACACAAATGAAAGGCTCCAACCTTTGTCACCATGCAACAGGCCACAGCCATAGCCACAGCATGCCTACACCTGGCCTCCTTCACACTCCTTTGTGAACCCGTTGAGTGCCATTCCCTGCTGTAAGCTGATGCTATACGATGCCTAGCCAAAGCAGGTTTCAGCTATTGGGTGAGATTTGCTTAAAGGCTAAATTGGGTTGTGAGAAGCAGACTCTGCTTAGGTTGGCTCCCTTAGCTCAGAGCAGCCACCCATTGCCTCTGCTAGCTAAAGCTTGGGTGAATAGTGAACCCAGGGAAATCTAATGTGAGTAGCATGTGTGTACAATCTAAGAGGATTCTGGAGGACAGTTGCTGACAAGGGCTCTAGCTATGGGGTCTTAAAGGCAGGGCAGATCTAGGTCAAGTGGCAATCCTGAAGTATTGCTTCAGGTGGTCTATGGGTAGACACGAAGATGCTGATATTGCAGGGAACATTTTATGCTTATGTGTGCATATGCATACTATCTGTGTCTCGAAAGGGAGTCCTTAGCTTTCTAATCAGTTATGATCACCTGAAAGCTTAATAAGTCATTTTGTAATTGTCTCAAGGGATCATCCCGACCCTGTCTGTACCTTCTTCAAGCTGTCCCTTTGTGCCTTGGCCCAACATGGCCCACTCTTAATTGGAATGTCTTTTTCTGACTTTGAAACCTTAAGTTTTGATAGTCTTGGTCATGGCCAGATGACTCTGACTCCTGAAAACTCTGTCCTTTTGTCTAATGATTGTGTTCTTTCTGCAGGACAGTCACTCTCTTTGTGCTATGACAATGGGGATGAGGGACTACAGTTGAAATATGGAGAGTGGTGGATTTCAGAGAGGAAGTTTAAATTTTCTTTGGTATAAAAGAGGCCTTTCTTCTTGAAATGCAACTTGAAAAAAGATCCCCCATTGGGGAATGCCATGACATTTCCTGTGTAACATACATAAACATCCCCTGGCAAAGATGGTCTGGGGGGACCCCAAAATGGTATGAGTCATAGATGTGCCTGGGCCTGCACAGGAAGTGGTAGGAGTAACAACATCTTGTCCTCTCTCTAAGCCTCTTTCAGTTAATAAAGGGCTTAGAACTTAAAGATAAAATAATAATAAACTTGGAATCCTTGAATAGCAGATCTAAAAAGAACTATGGTTGTCTCAACTGTAAAATGAGACATGGATGAGAATGGCCTCCATGGCGTAGACAGATGATGGGACTTACTCACACACGTGTAGTAGGAAGCCATTGTTTTGGACCCTCAGTCAAATATTCTCTGTAGAAAGCCTCTCAGTTTCTTCATGAGAACCTCCTCACACTCTTGCTGGAATGGGCATCCTTGGGAATGGTATCATGGAATTAAACATATAAATGAAACATGAAAGCCTCCCATTTTCTTGGATATGTTTTGCTGTTACTTTACCAGCTGCTGAGAGCAGCTCCAAATCCTCCTCTGAATAAATGTCTTCTTCAGTGACCAGGGTAAAGAAATTTTTCTAAAGCACATGGTTGCAAAGAACCTTCAAGTCATAAAGGATCAAACCTTGGAAGTACCTTAAAGGCCACCTAGTCAAGTGTCTCCATTTTGTTCCTGGAGTTTCTGAGGCCCAGAGAAGAGAAGAGAATCAGATTGATAAGCTGTGTCTATCAGATTCCCCCTCTCAGAAAGTTGAACTGAGGGGCAGAGTGAGATGTTTCTAGCTATGATAGACAGTGGAGCTTGAAGGCTATGCAAACTTGGGGCCTTAGGTGAAAAGTTTCTAAAGTTTTTGTTTGGCTAAGATGAGTAAACTGATGAAAAATTAGCCTTCAGAGAGTGGAGAGTGGAGAAAGAGATGTTGTTTCCTGCCCTGGCTCCCTTGAGATTCTAACATTTAAAGCCCACTGTATTGGAGGGAAGCTAACCAGGTCAAAGGGATTTAGGTATGCACAGGGGCTGTACTGTAGGAACTCTGTGAGCCCTTTACCCTTTAAAGCAGTTGAGTTGCCACTCGTGGCCACCCACATGTATCAGAGCAGAACTGTGCTCCATGGGTTTTCAATAGCAGATTCTTTAGAAGTAGATTACCAGGGCTGTCTTCTGAGGTATCTCAAGCTTCCAACCTTTCAGTTAGCAACCAAGTGTGTTAACCATGTGCACTATCTAGTGACTCCAAAACCAGTTACCATAAAGTGGATCCTGCCTCATGGTGACCCCATATGTGTCACAGTAGAATTTGGTCCATAGGTGTGGCAGTTAAGGCTGTTGTCAACTTGGCTGGGCCTGGTTGAATGGCTGGGCAGTTGGATGTAGTATTCCCCATGATGAGACTGGCAATCAACTCCATGGTGGGATCTACCTCAAGCAGCTGAGTAGCTGCTTTAGGGATGTGGTCTGCTTCCTGTATATAAGGAACAGCCTTGCGGAATGGTCTCTAGCTTGTGGCACACTTGAACCCTGCATGTAGCTGTGTTGTTATTCAGCAGCCTGCCGTGCTCTGCTGACCTTGGGACTTTCAATTAATGGCCTGCCGTGTGGTTTGGTAACATCGGGACCGTGCCTTTTTACTTGTCAACCTTGGGCTTGTCAGCCTCAGCAGCCAGCAGCTGTCTGAGTGAAGAAAAACCTCTAGTCTTAGTGGGTCAGGAGCAGGAGGCAGAACTGAAGCCCAAGGTTGAGGGGCTTTCACCCAGGCCCTAGAGCCTGGCACTTTGAACTCAGACTTACGGCCTCCAAACTGTAAGAGAATAAACTTCTGTTTGTTAAAGCCATCCCATTTGTGGTATTTTCCTGTCAGAGCGGCAGTAGGTAACCAGAACAATAGGGTTTTCAATGGCTGATTTTTCAGACCAGCAAAAGCAAAACCAAGCTCACTGCCATAGAGCCGACTTCTTTGGTTTCCAAAGTGGTATCTCTACGGAAGTAGATTGCCCAGTCTTCCTTTCAAGGAGTGGGTGGTGGGTTTGAACCACCAGGCTTCTGGTTAGCAGTCAAATGCCTTGGGCACTACACCACCAGAGCTCCCAATTTTTCAGAATTAGATTGCAAAGACTTTCTTCTGAGGTGCCTCTGAGTGAACTCAATCCTCCAAACTTTTGTTTTGTAGCTGAGTGCATTAGCCACCAGGAACGCCCTTTACCCAGAGGCCCTTTGCTTTCACGAGTCTAAGGTTTCCCTGACCATCTGAGCTAGTGAGCATACAGGCTAAAACATCTCACACCAGGCCCTCCAAAGTTAAAGAAGGAGGTTCTATAAAATGGTCTTTGAGCTCCTTGCTGCTCAAAGTGTGGTCCTTGACCAACAGCAATGACGTCACCCTGGAGACATTAGGGATGCAGATGATCAGGTCCTATCCCAGACCTTCTGAATCAGCTTCTGCATGTTTCATAAGCTCCCCAGAGATTCTTGTGTACTCTGAGTTTCAGAAGCACCGATCTAGGGAATAGTGTCTTTTTCCTCAGGAAGAATATGTGGACGAAACGCTGTGAGAGGAGCCGTGAGCATCAGGCACGAATCTCGCCTCCAGAACAAACGCCGTGTGGCCTTGGGAAAACCATAGCCCTGTTCTGAAAGGCTGCTCTCTCATCTGCAAATGAAGGGGTTGGATTGGATGATCTTTATTCTCTACCTTCATAGGCATCTCTGGTAGGAGATGGGAGGGGCGAGCCTCATTCAGCTGAAGATCAGAGAGCTTCTTGCTGTGTAAAACACTCCCTAATCAGCCTTATGTCAAGTCTCCCGCCCCCCGACTAACCACAGTGACAAGTCCCAGGAGTGCACCTTGTCAGGCTGTGAATAAAGTTCAGGCAGCTTGGTTAATTACCCTGACACCAACTAGAGTTAGCTACCCAGCAGCTCAGGAACTCGCCTTAATGATTATAGGAACACACATGCCGCAGCTTCGGGCACAACCACCACCTTCATGGCCTATGCCTCCTTTCAGAGCCTTAAATTCAGGCAGAAAATTCCCAGGGACATCAGGTGACCAGGAGCCTTCCTCGTCCATTCCAACATGGGTATGAGGTCATTTTCTGATTATGTCATTAGGAAGCTTGGTACCCATAAGAGACTATTCATTTTCTTTCTCTCGTGCTTCCATTTGGAATCAGTCCACAATGCTCCATGGCCATGAACAAAAAGCCACATGGATGGCCCCCTCCTAATTCTTCAGCCACCTCTCTATTAAACCCTATGGCAAACTCTCTGCCCTGATTCCAGAGGGCTGTGCCTGCCTCCATGCGTGAGCCTTGCATGTTCTTTCGTTTCTTCTATTTGCTCTTTCTTCTATTTTGCCCAGAATACTTCTCTGCTCTTGGCTGCAATCCTTGCTCATCCTTCTGATTTTGATGTTTATATCATTTTCCCCAGAAAGGTTTCATAACCCTCACATCTAGATTTGCTGCCTGTGTTCCTATTGAGCCCTGTCATACTTACATCAGTCACACTAGATAGCACACTGGATTTTAAAACAGTCTCCTCCACAAAACAGTGAACTCAGGGCTGGTGGGGACCATGCCTGGTTTGCTTAACATATAAGCTCAATGTGCTGCAAATGGTTAATGCACTAGCCAGCTAAGTAAATATTAGAGCTTTGAGTTCCCCAAGAAGGTCTTGTGAAGAAAGGTCTGGCCATCTACTTCTGAAAAATCAGCCATTGAAAATCCTATGGAGCACAATTCTACTCCCACACATATTGTCATGAGTTGGAGTCATCTCAACAGCAAGTAGTTTGGCTTATAAGCCAGTGAGGGCAGGGATTTTTAACTGTATTTTTGACAATTGTATCCTTAGTGTCAAGTACAATCCCCTGGCACATAGTAGATTCTCAATAAATGTTTCCTGAATGGATGAATGAAGAGATGAATCTCCCATGTTTAGCACAGTGTCTGGTGCATGATGGGCCATCCAGCCATAGTTGGTTTTGGATGAATGGATGGATGAATGGAAATCTTTGTGTTTCAGCATAAAATCTGAATAGTGGGAGCTCATTAGGAGGGATTTCTTGGTGGGTGGAAGTACCAATATGTTCTCAAGCCCTGCTAGCTCTGAAGAGGTCTGACACCAAGTGAGGAAGTAAAGGTTGTCTTGTGGCTGTGGGTTCTGGGGTGAGAGATGCAGAGAAGGGACTTCAGTCAGAGCATTCCTTTGAATGGATGACCGATGGCGAGGTGTGAAGGTCCACTCTCACAGTCCAGAGCACACATCCCCTCTCTCCAGTGGACCATCTGAAGGTCTAGCTGACTAGGCCAGGCCCAGTCTCTCAGTGGGACAGAGGCAGAGGCGAAGAACAGGTTTCTTTAGGCAAGGCCTTTGAGAGGGAGAATAGAAGTCAGAGCTGAGATTGTATAAGCCACTCTGTGTGGTCCTTAAGCCCAGAGTTCTTTCCATGCTTCATGCTTTGAAAAAAGGCTTGGCATTTTTGTGTTTTTTAAACAAAACTCATTTTGAAATATCTATTTCTTTACATGTGGTGGCAGCAGTGGGATAAAAGTCTAGCATCCTTGGCAAAAATCAAAGGAAAAATAATGGAACTTCTCTGGAGGGTCTCCTATTTTCTAAGCCACTTTGGTTCAAGTTGCTTAGCTTCTCCCTTGGGTGCAGAGTTGGGGAGGCAGTTTTCATCCCTCTTTCCCTCCCTCTCTTTTTCTTCTCTAACAACCTGTCAGTATTACCAAGCAACTTCCCAGGGAACTGTGTGACAAGTCTCAAGTGATCAGTGACACAGAGCAGAGGAGGTAGGATAGGATAACGGTTAAACATCCAGGTCCGAAAGTCAGACACATTTGGAATTAAACCACCTTTGCCATTTGTGGGCTTTGCCGAGTAACTTCATTTTTCCGCATCTTCATTTCTCTCATCTGTAAATTGGGGAATAGTAGTAATAATAATAATACTAGTAATCAGGAATTTTACGAGCTAGTGAGATAAATGTAAGCAAGATATTTAGCACAAACCCTTATCCACCAATCTGAAAATAGAAAGTTCTGGAAACCGAAAGCTTTTTTTAAATAACTCATTTGGCAATAAAATTTGATCTCTGCTGAACTCACTTGGCAACAAAATTTGACCTGAACTCTGATGCAAAACTATTTAGAGTCATTATTGTGACGATTTACATGTTTTGCTGCATAAATATTGATGTGTTTGATTACAAGGTTAATACCTCAGTACCTACTGAGAGTTTTAGGTAACTTGAGCTGTATGTACCACGTTCAATTTCTCAAATCTAAAATGTTTTCTTCCCAAAATATATATGGCTTCAAGGATTTCATAGGAGGGATGGTGGCTTATAGAGTACCTGGCCAGGGTCACTGTTCAGGACTCAAAGGCTCTCATTACTATTACTTCAGGGATCTGCTTGAAGACACACAGAGACTTGTTTGCATATGGGACTTTTCTCAGGTGTTATTTATTCCACAACATGCCCTTGATCAAAAATATCCCTTTAAACATTCACCTTGAACTTCCTCCAATAGAAATCCATTTCATGGATTTTTCAGGCTCTTTGGTCATTGAGAGACTGTAAAGATGAAAACTTGCTGACTGAGGGTTAAAAGAAGTTGAAAGAGGTACTCACGGGGCAGAACCAGAGGAAAAGAATAGGGACAAGATGTTGATTTATACAGAGGAAAAGGTGATCCACTGGGTCACAGCACAGGTACTGTATGTACCCAGGGCCAGCTCTGAAAGCTAAATAGAACTTTGATGGATTAGAAATTTAAAATATATAGAGCAAGTGGATGAAGCAAAAAAAAAAAAAAAGTTCCCAACATCTTATCTTTCCTTAACTTTTTCTCTCAAAAGAATTTGGGACAGTTTTATAAGAAAATCTAATATAGTTGTTAGTATAGAGTTAGAAGGTCACGTGTTATAAACATAAAGCAAGAAGTAAGAATAAGTTAAAAGAAGTTGCTGTAGTTCCTTCACAAAACTAGGTCTGAGCTTCCTGGAAGCCAAGGGAAACATGATGGTTACACAGTTTTCGTAGTATGTACTTTGGCCATCTATTGTCGCATGCAGGAGTCTTGGTGGCACAGTGCTCAGCTGCTAAACTAAAGGTTGGATGTTCTAGTCTCCCCAGTGGTACCTTAGAAGAAAGACCTGACAACCTACTTCTGAAAAATCAGCCATTGAAAACTCCATGGAGCACAGTTCTATACTGAGGTCACGGTAAATCCAAATAGTCTCAAATGCAACTGTTCTTCTTCTTATTTTTTTTTTATCTGCTGGGTGAATGCCCCAAAGCCTAAAGATTTCACTTCACCTAGCCTCAGAAGGAAGGTTGGACAATTTACTTTTGTAGTTCGCCTTGGAAACCCAAGGAGGGGTCTCTATGAGTCAGTCCGACTCAACGGCACACAACAGCAAGAAGCCACGCTCTGCTTATCTGTGAATATGGGATTGGTCTGGACAACTCCAGGTTCTCTTTTAGCATAAAATTTATCCCAAGTCCCAGATGATTTGCTGTGACAGCCCTGATGCCTCCATTTATGTATTCATTCATTCAATGATTGTTTCATTCATTCAAGTCGTTCATCAAACAGCTACTCTGGGTTGACTATTTGTACTGGATTTTCAGAGAAGTAAATGTTTAAAGTGCTCACTTAATAACTTAAAAGCTGATTTTGCCAATTACATTTCATTGTAAGACATCCCCAAGGATTAATGTGCTATTGTATCCCTGCGTATTTTCACACAAACCCCTAACTCTCCTCCCATAGTTTGAAGGGATGTAATCTTTATGAAAAGGAGCCCTAGTGGCACAGTGGTTAAGTGCTCAGCTGCTAACTGAATAGTTGGCAGTTCGAACCCATGCAGCCACTCCATGGAAGAAAGATGTAACAGTCTGCTTCTGTGAAGTTTCCAGCTTTGGAAACCCTATAGGGGGGAGTTCTACTCTATCCTGTAGAGTCATCACTATGGGTCAGAACTGACATGATAGCAATGTGTCTAATCATTATGGAACAGGATCATCAGGCCTTTCTTCCTTGGTGCCACTGGGTGGGTTTGAACCACCAACCTTTAGGTTACCAATCTAGCTCAAACTGTTTGCACCACGCAGGGATCTTCAAGGCTAACAGAGGGGAGGATTTTTGTCTAGGGTCACAGGTGTACATGGGCAAGAGAAGAGGCAGCAAAGGAATGCAAAATAAAACCCAACAGCACAGAAGGCAGGTTGGGGTCCACATGGCAGCAGCTCTTTGAAAGCTCCTGGTATCTCAGCAGCCTGACCTTACTGATTTTTCCCAAGGGAGAATTCTCCCCAGACAAGGTCTCTGTCCACTGGGCCATGCCGTTTCCTTTCTCCTCCTCCCCCTGACCACCCCACCCATTTCCTCAGAAATTCTCCTCTTTTTCTGAATTGCCACATCCAGCAGCCATAGCTTTACCCTGGCCCTCTGACAGACTTTTAGGGGGCTGGAGTGCTGAGGGCATATTCTCTGGGGTCTCTAAAGGGATGCCTTTGAGTTTTTACCAGCAGAAGAGGAATCAGTGGTCCCTGCCCCCATTTCCTGCAAGCCAAGTCTGGCCCTGGTGGCTCTCTTCCAGGATCAGGCCTTCTGGAGATTGCTTCACGTGTGTCTCAGCTTCCAGACCAGGGTATGCTGTTCTTGGCTGGAGTAGATGTTTTAAGCACAGAATGCTCAGTGCAGATATCTCTGCAGGGGTGGAGAGTGGGATGGGGCTAAGGGATGGGTAGAGAAGACAGGGAAAGCAGACCTTTCAGCTCATCAGAATTCAGAGTGTAACTCCTCCACTCTGTCCCCTCGGTGACTTTACATGTTCTCAGGACAGGCAAGCTTCTGCCTTGCTATTTGCACTTGTGGGGTGGCGGGTGCGGGGACTATATGTAGATTTTGTTGAGATTAGGCAGAAGGAAGCGAAGACACCCTCTTCTGACTCATGACATGTGAGAACGTTCTCTTGACAGAAGCAGCTCCCAGT
This sequence comes from Orycteropus afer afer, assembly GCF_000298275.1. Lineage (NCBI taxonomy): Eukaryota > Metazoa > Chordata > Mammalia > Tubulidentata > Orycteropodidae > Orycteropus > Orycteropus afer. The sequence goes on along the minus strand of NW_006921639.1, from coordinate 11,636,872 downwards.
AATAGTAACAGCTCCTGGGCCTTCAACAGGCCCAGCCCATCACCTTCACCACCCTGCCAAGCACAACAGCATCCCTACTGCAGGAGGGTATGGGGACCCGGCTGGCTGGGGATGGGGCTAAAGACAGACATAGAGAGAGAACAGAGACAGGTATGCAGCAGGGCAGAGTTAAGTAGTTGACCAGAGCAGAGAAAGGGGAAGAAGGCCAAGAGACAAAGAGAAAATAAGGCAGAGAAAAACACAGGACAGCAAGGCATAGAAGCTCGGGAAGTCAGAAAGAAGGAGGCAGAGCAGCACTGAAGGTGGAAACAGAGGAGATGGACGCCGGACTGATTACTCACATGGGCAAATTTGGCCCTGCCCGACGCCAGCCCCCAGCACTCCTGCGGCCCCCTCCACTTGCCCCCCTAAGTTGCTTTAGCTGGGGTAGAATGACAGAGGTGTCTCACGGATTGAATCATGGCCTCCGAATATGTGCTGGAATCTTAACCCCTATACCTATGAATGCAATCTTATTTGGAAATAGGGTTTTTTCTGTTACGTTCATGAGATCATTTTAGTATAAGGTGTGTCCCAAACCTGATCACTTCTGAGTTATAGAAAGAAGAGATTAGACACAGAAGCTGGCACAAACAGGGGAAGATACCACGTGAGGATCTGCAAGGAACCGAGGCCTGTAGAGCGGTAGAAGCTGAGACAAAGATCTTCCCCCAGAGCCTACAGACAGATAGCCTTCTCTGAGAGCTGGTGCTCTAAATTTGGACTTCTAGACTCCTGAACTGTGAGCAAATGCATTTTTCTTCTTTAAATCCATCTACTCATGGTATTTCTGTTACAGCATCACTAAAAACCCAGTCAGTGAAGACAGTGCCGTGAACGAGGCCCCCATAACCATAAATTTCAGGGCTTCTGGAACTAACAGAAGTGCCCTCATGGCTCAAATGGTTTGTGCTCGACAACTACCTAAAAGCTGGTGGTTTGAACCCACTCAGCAGTGTTGTGAAAAAAAAAAGGCCTGGGGATCTGCTTTAGAAGGTTTACAGCCTTGAAAATCTTATGGAGCACACTTCTACCCTGTAAATACAGGTAGTTCCTGGGGTACAAATGAGTTCCATTCCTCAGTCTGTCTTTAAGATGAATTTGTATGTAAGTCAGAACAGTTAGGTTCGGTTCATATCTAACATCAGTCAAATGATTATCTTAGTATACAGTATGTAGTGTACCTTTCTATGCATAAAAAACATTAAAGAAACACTTCCAGATACACTAAAACATCTTTAATATAATAATAATACAATAATAATAATAATGTTGTGATGCATGTTACAAAGTAGTGCTCTTTCATTGTTATGAATGATTGGACCTCAAAATTTTAATATACTAGGCCTTGCAGGGATTGATTCCTAACCTCGGGTTACATGTAAGTCAGTAACTCACGGACTGCTTGTACACAGGGTGCCTGTGAATCACAATCGACAACATGGCAACTGATGTTTTTGGAGCTGGTGATGGTGTCAGGACCTGGGCTCCTTGGTCTACAGATCTGGGAAGATTTCTCCTCTCTGATATTAAGATTTGAGGGGCCACTGTTGGTGTTAATTATTTTAAAAACAGGATCTTTTTAAAATATAATTTTTTTTTTCCTTTTAAAAATAACTTTTTCCCACTTCTGCTACCCCATCAAAAAAAAAAAAAAAAAAAAAAAAACCTCATCATAGAGAACTTGGGACAAATGGAAAGATACAGGAAAAATAAAGCATGAGTTTTAATCACATCACCTAATGACAGTCACCAGGAGCAATTTGATGGAACTCCCTTCAGTCTTTTGTCTAAGGTTATAGCTATGTAATTAATAATACTAGACCACAAAATTTTATCAGAATTATTTGACATCATCATTTTATTAGTATACATACTCCAATATATGGATGAGGCATTCTTTGTTGAGGTAATCTATAGTTGCATGGAGTCCCTGAGTTAACACATGTGGTCCCCATGATTTGAGGTGACCAGGAGTTGGAATCAACTCAATGGCAACTGGTTAACTTGTTATAGTTGAATTTTAGGTTGCATTTAACTTTGCTACTATGAATAACACTTCAAACATTATCTTTCTGTATACATCTTTGCCTGAATTCCTGATTCAGGATCTATTTTCAGGATAATTTCTTCAGGATCTATCTCAAAAAGAATTACAAGTCAAAACCAACTCCATGGCACCTAACAACAACTGTATCAAAGGTCATACACATTTAAGGCTCTCTCTTTCTCTTAAAAGGTAGATAGATGATAGGTAGGCAGAAGATAAGAAGGTAGGTAGGTAATAGATATATAGACAGACAGATAGGTAGATGATAGATAGATGGATAGCTAGCTTCCTCCCCCAATGTTGTCATTGTTGTTATGTGCTGTCAAGTCAGTGCTGACTCATAGAGACCCTACGTACAACAGAATGAAACACTGCCCAGTCCATTATATCAGTGTTTTACTGCTTTTCATAACGTTTTTTTGGGCCAATTCTTTAAGAAGTGGATGGCCCCTTCCTTCTTCTGAGTCTGTCTTAGTCTGGAAGCTCCACTGAAACCTGTCCACCATGTGTGACCCAGTGGCATAGCCTCCAGCCTCACAGCAACACACAAGCCACCATAGTACAACAGACAGACGAGTGGTTGCTCCCCCAACAAGGCTGTATAATTATATTTCTAGGGCATTTTACGGGAGCTCTGGTAGCATAGTGGCTAAGACACTTGCCTGCTAACCAGACGGCTGGCGGTTCAAACCCACCAGCCACTCCTAGGAAGGAAGGTTGGGCAATCCTACTTCCGTAGTGATATTGCCTCGGAAACCCAAGGAGGGGTCTCTATGAGTCGGGGTCGACTCAACGGCACATAACAGCAACAACAACAACAAGGGCATTTTACACCCAGGTGCTAACTACAGAGAATTATTTGATTGTTAATAACAGACTTTTGCAATTTGTGAAGGATGTTCACATAATAGGTGGTGAGCAAGTATAATTACATCCAATTTTCAAAGGAGGAAATAGAGAACCAGAAAAGTTAAGTGACTTGCCCAATATCTTAAAATTAGCTATATGGTCCTCTCTACAGTTTTTTTTTTTTTCCCCCATTTAGCTCAGCACTCAGGGTGATGGCTTCATGAGCTGTATGTAACTACCCCACACTGGACAGCATAGACATAGAACATTTTGATCGCAGAAAAGTTCTATTGAAAAGTACTGCTCAAGAAGGGTTATTACTGATATCCCCAATTCTGGTTTGGATCCCTCCACCTCTCTGCCCACCAATTCTCACTATCATATTCACTGAGATTGAATCAAATCTCTTGAAGGCGAAGATTCTGATCTTTGCTTTGATCACTAGTTCAAAACCTTTATGGAGTCCCTCTTACCTATTACCCGCCACATTACGAGTGAACACAAATGAAGATATCAAAGGCACATGGAAAAAGTTCATCCAAAGAACTAATGGACCATGAGAACCTCAACCTGTATGACCCTGAGACCAGAAGAAGTAGATGGTGCTTGGTGACCAATGCCAACTACTCAGAACTGATCAAAATTGGAGAGCCTGTATAGAGTGGGAGAAAATGTGGAACAAAACTCAAAATTATTAAAAAGAAAAATAAAAATATAAAAGGCCAAACTTACTGGTCTGATAGAGACCGGTGATACCCCTGAGACTATGGCCCTAGTCGCCCTTTGAGCCTGGAATTGAACTCACTCCCATGGTTTACAAGCTTATAAGCTGAACACCTACACCAGGGAGAGGTACTCCTTAGAATAATTAACCATGGGAGATCAGAGGGCAGCATTTGCACAGAGAAAAAGGTAGGGAGGCAGGAATGCATAGGCAAGAAGGACTCAGGGAAAGGATGGCCACAGGGAGGAAGTGGGAAGTGAGATGTTATACTGTGAGGAATGTAACCAGTATCACAAAACAATATGTATATGAACTGTTGAATGTAAAATGAATCTCCTTGTAAAATTTCACCCAAATCACAATAAAAAGTTAAAAAAAAAAAAGGAGTGAGCACAAATTTACAGCTATCTTTGCTCTTTAAATCCATCTGCTTTCTCTATAATTATTACATATCATCTGTGTGTCTAGATAGAGACTCTGTAGGCACAGAGGTGGACAAGCCATGCTATACCCTCATGAGCCCACAGTTTGATGGTTAAAATAACACACATTCCCTTACTCCTGTCCTGCTTTCTTTTTCTTCATAACACTTATTACTACCAATATTTCATAATACTGCACATTTATTTATCTGTTAGGTTGCCTGCACTGGAATTTAAGCCTTACAAGAGCAGTGGCTTTCTCTGTTTTGTTTACTTCTGTGTCCACAGAGCCTGGTGCAGTTCCTGGTACTATGTAGGTATAAAACAAATATTAGTATTAGTGAGTAACTAGGATATTGAGCTTCCAGTTATTTCTGATGGACTAGAAAAATTGGAATAAAACCAATGCTCAACCTCAGGAATTTGTATCTCAAGTCTATAATGCTTAAAATTTGACCTCAAATACCAGCATATCACATTCATGCAAACATCCAGTACTCCCTCCACTATTGGTATCTAGGAAAACAAGATGAATTTTATGGTAACTGTTTGGTGTCCAAAAGAACTACCTTCTATTTGAGCACTCAATCCCAACAAATTACAGCAGGAAAATTCAAAGAGAATATTAAACTCCCTAACTCCAGGCTCGATAGATATGAAATCAGCAACTCCCTGTGCCTCTCCTCTGCACTGATTTCTGAGGTAGTTTTTTGTTGTTTTTAAACAACAGTGAGCATTAAGTTTGAGTACGTAGAATTCTTTTTATTTAGAATTCCTTCTTGGATGCCTGTTCATTTTTGACACAAATACAGCAGTGGGGCAAGCGATTATTGAAAAAATAGTGACAGAATTTCAGATTCCCAAATGTTCCATAGAAGCTTCCTTTACCTTTGTTCTATTTTCCTTCATCTTTACCTTCACTCAAGCCTTCCCATCATATATATATATATATATATATATATATATATATAAAATGTTTCATCTCTTTCTGTTTACTTTTTAAGCCTAATTAGAGAATCTCTGTCTTTTACAGGAAAAGTTAGTCCATTTATTTGTAGTGTAACAACATTTTTTACACAATGTGATTCCTTACAGTTGACCTTAATACTATTTAGTTTGCTTTTTTTTTACTGTTTTGTTTCACTAATGATTCCCTTCTGCTTCCTTATGTTCATAATTAAATACATTATTCCTTATTATATGAAAACAATATGCTCCCATTGCTCCCCCCACCTCACTCCAATATTGTACAGCTTTTAAAATCCTTTTAATTTTCTTTTTAATTTAAAATGAGACTTTAAAAACTCTCCTATTTATATTCTCTTTCCCCTTGTTCTCCCAAATCCTAGTTGTTCTCAAGATAGTTTTATTATTATTTGCCTTCATCTTTTACCTACTCCTCACTTATCGACTATATTGTTATCTGACATTTCACATTTACACCAACTTTGAAATCTCAGGTAGTGTAGTGAATAAGGCGCTTGACTGCTAACCAGAAAGCTGACAGTTCAAACCCACCAGCCACTCCTTGGAAGGAAGGTTGGCAATCTACTTCCATAGTGATACCACCTCGGAAACCCATGGAGGGGTCGCTATGAGTCAGGTCTGACTCGACAGCCCATAACAACAACAACAGCCTCTAATAGTCCAGGCCCTAAACAGGGCCATGGCTGGGCCTGGAGTGCCCTCTGTGGGCCACCCTGAATGATATAACAGAAGCCGCAGCAACAAAGGGGCCCCACAAGAGACAGTGGCTGATGGGCCATAGGACACATTTTCCTGTTATACATGGCATCTTGATCAGGCCACAAAGATGGTAGGGTGGGATGGCAAGGGTGGGATGACACAGGTCAGGTGCAGACAGGGGGAGGCCAGACAAGATATGAGAGGTGTTGGGGAAGCCGGAAACAGAGGGAAAGTGAAGAGGGCTGTGTGGGGCTGTGGGGCAGGGTGGATAGAGGACAAGGGAGGTCACTGCCCAAGGTGGATGGCAGTCAACCCCAACCACCACCACTACCCATATCCCGTAGGCTCTGCTGTGGTGGGGAAGGTGTGGCGGCAAAGGGGTGCCCACCACAGCACATGCATACCAAGACATACTAGAGGCACCTAATGGGCAGTGAGCAACCAGAGAGAAGGGACACCAGCAGCAAAAATGGAGCACAACTCCCAACACTTGTGTAACACCAATTTCACATAATGACCTGGTCTTTGAAAATTATGTCGATAAGTGAGGTACGAATATAGTTCCATACTGTTACTTGGTTTTCCTTGAATACGATGTTGTTTCTATTTCAAGATATTTACTTAGCACTTTCATTGCACATTCCAAAAATCTTGATAATTATTCATTTAAATTTAACTATATATAGGTTAATTACTCACTGCTCTTCTCTCTCTCTCTCTTTTTTTTTTTTTTTTACAGTCTCCTACAATCTCTGTTCTATTTTTGAAGTTCTATTTCTCCCTTTATTATTGTCCTTAAATGGTATGGTTTTAAAATATGTGTGACAATTTCTTGATATGCCTTCCTTCATGAGATGGAGCTCAATTCTCTTTCTGTGAGTGTGTGCTACATGTGCTTTTAATGAATAAACTGTGCAGGAAATGATAATATGTGACTTCTGAGACTCACAAAAAGCATTGCTGAGTCCCTAGGCAGTGCAAATAGTTACCACACTTGGCTGCTAATTGAAAGGTTGGAGGTTTGAATCCACCCAGAGGCACCTGGAAAACAAGGCTTGGTGATCTATTTAAAAAAAAAAAAAACAACAGCTATTGAAAATATGGAGCTCAGTTCTACTCTGACACATATGAGGTTGCCATGAATAGAAAGGCTCATTAGACACTTGTTAAATAGAGCTCATCTTTTTCCCCTGGTGACTGGAGTAAAATAATACTCTTTTCTTTTCATAGATAATGCTGATGGTGTGCCTGCAGTCCTGAAGACACGGCATAATTGGAAGTTAGGATGTGTTTTCCTTCAACATCTCTAGTATCTTGTCTGGATTCTTCTGCAACGAGAGTACGTATTTCAGATACTTATTGAAGGGGTGGGCTGGAGAAGGGAATCTTTGTCTTTGTCTTTGTAATCCATATTGGTTCTAACCTACTTCTAGGAGTCTATCCTAAAGGTTGTCTTGGTAAACTCAATATGGCTTCCCATGGAAGAAGTTTCTCTACTGTGAATGGTGAGCGTCAACTGAGGCCAGCGTATCTCCAAGGATGTTCTGGGTAGCATTGCTCCCATGAGCTACTTTGTGAAAAAAGGATACAGAGTTCAAATATGTTTAACAAACTTGGCGGTCTAAGGCATAAAACACATTTGGATATTAAACACACAGAGAAACAGTAAAGAAATCTGTTTAAGCCCAAATATCTCAAACATATTTTACCACAAGACTCAGTGCCCCTTTTTAGTACATACTATTATTAGCACCTATGTGAGCTCTGGTAGCATAGTGCCTAAGGCACTTGACTGTTAACCAGAAGTCTGGTGGTTCAAACTCACCAGCCACTCCTCAGAAGGAAGATGGGGCAATTTACTTCCATAGTGATACTGCCTCGGAAACCCAAGGAGGGGTTGCTATGAGTCGGGTCCAACTCAACGGCACATGACAACAATAACAACAACAACAACAGTTATTAGCACCTATGGGAGTATTTTCTGTGGATAATACCTTGGAGGAATGCTGGAAAGCCAGAGCCCCAAGGGACCTTTGGGCTCAGAACTTTCACACTGTGTCTGAATTCCCTTTAACTCTGAGGCAGGTGGACCTCAAAGTGGGGTCTTCAGACCAGTAACATCTACATCACCTGGGAACTTACTAGAAATGCAAATTCTCAGGCTTTACTTTGGACTTGTTGAATCAGAAGGTTGAAGGGTGGGGCCCAGCAGTCTGCATTTTAATAAGCAGCTGGGTGATTCTGATACATGGTTAAGTTTGAGCACTTCTGACCTAGGAGTTAAGAAGTCCTCTCAAGTCACACTGTTATTAGCTTGCTGTTGAGTTGACTCTGTCCCATGTGCAAATGGATCAGAATGTTGTGATCCATAGGGTTTTCAGTGGCTGAGTTTTCAAGTAGATCACCAGGCCTTTCTTCCTAGTCTGTCTTTGGTAGCCCTTCTAAAATCTGTCAGCATCATAGCCACACACACTTCTGCACCATCAGGTGAGGAGTAGTTGTGCTTGAGGACTCGAACCCGGGTCTCCCCCATGGAAGGTGAGAATTCTACCAGTGAACCACCACTGCCTCCTGAAGCCACATTGCTTAGCTTTAAATTCTACCTGCCTCTGCATCTTTGTGACCTTGGGCGAGTTCCTTAACCTCTCTTTGTGAAATAATACTCAGCTCATTAGGTGGTTGTAAGGATTGAGTGGAAAAGAAAAGTCAAATATATAAAGGACATAGAAGAGTACCTGCAATGTGTTTGTTGCCTTTAAATATTTGCTACTCTTGTCATTATTAAGTCGTTTCTTTGAATTTCCACTGAAAGGGAACAGTGAAACAAACCAACCAGCCCACTGCCATCAAGTCAATTCCAACTCATGGCAACCCACAGGACAGAGCAGAACTGCCCCATAGATTTTCCAAGGCTGTAAATCTTTACAGAAACAGACTTTCTCCCACAGAGCAGCTAATGGGTTTGAATCACTGGCCTTTTGGTTAGCAGATAAATGCTTTAACCATTGGATCACCAAAGATCCTTAAAGGGAACTGTAAAACAGTCATTATTAAGACCTACTGTGTGACAGGTGCTGAATTAAGGGTTGGCATAGGTGGGCATGGCAGTTGGTACCATCAAATTCTCACATCTGATCACCAATCTTATGCAACACAAGACATTTTCATGTGAACAGATGCATGGTATTGTGACATTCCAGGAGCCATCTTTTTATTATTGTTCATGGTAATTAATTATGAACTACTAGTCTTGTAAAATTCAGAGCTCGGAGGAAGTAAAATCATCTGCAGTTGGATTTTCAGAATTGGCTTCAAGTAGTGACTGAAACCCCAGATTCTGCTTCAGCCAATGTCCATTGACTCCACAGATGATGTCTTCCTCTGGGCACAGTAAAGAAATCAAGGGTCAACCTCATTTATATTTTCACCATGACAAACCTGATGACAGTGACAGTTGACAAAGGTTGTTCTGTGGGAGAGTCAGGATTTGAACCCAAGGCCTCAGACTCCCTGCCTAGTGCTCCTACTGCGTCATGATGATATGCTCCATCTGGAATGGCTCTTCTTGTTGTTCTTGTTACACGCTGCCAAGTCAATTCCAAATCCTAGCAATCATAAATGACAGAGCAGAACTGTCTCATAGGGTTTACGATGTTGAAATCTTTATGGGAGCAGATTGCCAGGTCTTTTCTCCAGGAACTACTGGTGGGTATTCAACCACCAATCTTTCAGTTACCAGTCAAGCACTTAACCATTGCACCACCAGAGTTCCTTGGAAGGGCCCTTAAGGAGCATCAAGTACAATCAGCTCAATTTACAGAGAGAAAGTTGAGGTCCAAAGGGAGACAGTGGCTTGCTTAAGGTTGTACAGTGGCTTAGCTACAGCTTGGACCTGGGTCTCCTATTCTGAATTCAGCGTTCTTTACTTCAAGATGTGAGTAAGTCCCAGTATGATTTTTTTTTACCATACTAGATGTAATATGTGGGTTGATTTTGAAAGTCTTCTTTTCCAAGCACCATGCCCTGGGTGGTGAGAATCAGCCTCCTGGGGTGAGGTGGGTGTGTTTCTGCCATCAGTGGCCCTGCTCTACCCAGCAGTCCTGTCTGGGCCATGCATGGCTGGCACTCTCTGGGAAGCTCAGGGAAAGCCAAACAAAAGGTAACTCAAATGTGCCACAGGGGGCCCATTAGCTTCTGGGAGCCTCGCAGAGCAGTCCCAGGAGGAATCATTGCTGGGAGTGTGTGTTCAGCAGCGGCAGGTACCGTCACAGGCAGCTGCTGGCATATTAATATTCCAGACAAATGGCTCTTGGCTCTGGCAAAAGATCCTTCTTGGGAGCAGGTTTCTCTTTGAAGGTCCTAAGAGGGGCAGCTTGCAGAAAAAGGCAAGGAGAGAAAAAGGCAGCTTTGCAAAATGATTCCACTTGAAACCCTCTGCTCCAATCTGGCTCTGTTTGTCTTGTTCCTCTGCCTCTCCTGATTCACAGCAGTCTGACAAGAAAGGAGGAGAGAGGGGTCTTGGCTGCACACATCCTCGGGGAAGAAGACAGTCAACAATTAGGTGGGACAGTAAGCAGTGTCTACTGCAGGACGTATGCACAGCCAACAAGCTTAAGAGCCTCACAGCCCTTGGTTTGAATCCTTGCTCTGCTTCTTCCTTTGAAGGAAGTGTGACCTTGAAGGAGTCACTTAACCTTACTGATGTTCAGTTTTCGTGGCTGCAAAATGGGGAGGATGATACCTTTCCCATGGGGTGAGGATGAAAAGCAGCTATGTATACAAACTGCTTAGCACAGTGTCTGGTAGGTAGTTGGAGACAGATGCCATTATTACAAAGGTGGAGGCTCAGTGCACATGGAGCCACCAGAGGGGACTGGGCAGGGCTGTGAAATTAACTTATCCCCAGTGACACTGCTCACTGGCTGCCGAATTCCCTTCTTCTTGAGTTGGAGTCATGAGGAGTGTGTGCTGATATTCCAAACTTAGGGCGACTTTAGCCTCAAGCCCTTTACCCTTGATTTTAGAGGTGGGAAAACTAAGGCTCAGAGAGGGAAAGTGGCTTGCTTAAGTCCTGATGGCAATTAGATGTTGGGATGGAACAAAATCTTGCTTTTTCCTGTCTTCCAGAACACAAAAGACATACTTTCAGAAGGAACCCCACTGCTCAAGACCTTTCCCTCTCACCAGATCATGCACCTGAAAAGGTGCATCACAGGTGCATACCCAACAGACCAGAGCAGGCTAGACTGGGAGAGGATGCATATGGTGAAGAAGTTCCAGACCTCGACCACACTGGGATGACCGGGGGACCTGAACAGAAATTAGGCCCAGTCCCACTCCCAGAGGGACCTCATGGAAGGATCTGTGTTGGGGTCTAGGCATCTGCATATCTACATTTCCCCCCAGATAGTTCTTCAGAAGAATAGCCTGGAGGTCTGTTGGGCTGGAGAACCTCACCCCCACCCCAGGAGGGGCCCTGGTTACTGATTGAGTAACCACTGATCTACATTACTTATCTGAGTCTCAGTCTCAGCATCTGTAAAATGAAGGCCTGACTCAACAGCATATAACAACAACAACCTCTTCTTTTTTCGTGGGCAATGTAGGGAACTGAGGACAGGACATATGGCAAAAAGCCTAGGCCAGTGTCTGCTTTGTAGGGCAAGCTCAGGGAAGTTCAGGAGGGCAGGGCAACTGGACCAGCGGGGCTGGGGTAAAGGCTTACCATAGAGGGACAGGACCACATCACTCCACCCTCCTGCCATGTAGATAGGGGCCAGGGCCTTGAAAGAAGATCTGACCTGGCCTAGATCACCAGCAGGGCTGACCAAGGAGGGTGTTGTTAACCATAAGCCTTGGGATATGGATGCCATGAGTTGTAAACATGCACAACCACCACCACAAAAGTAACAGGATATTTTGTGTGCTTATCATGAGCCAAGGATTAAACTAGGTTTGTACTGGCCTGTCATTCTCCTCTACCTGGGATCTAGCAGGTGGCCCCATTTGCATCACTGCAGACAGCAAGTGGCAGATCAGGCCCAGGATCACTCAGTAGCACAGAGCATGGTCCTTCTAGCTTTGACCACTCCCTTATCCAGCTGGGAGGGCAGGGATGCCCAGGCATTGAGAGGAGACTTCCCAAGGTGGCAGCATGCTTCCAAGCTCCAAGTCAGGGATGTGCTCAAGGCTTGGCACTAAGCCAGGGCTTCAATAGACAAGTCTCACCCTCAGAGCCATGGCTTTCTTCTTGCCCAGAAGAGAAGCAGCCTCCCCACCCTTGCTGCTTTAGAGGGCTGCTAGGAGGACCTCAGAAAAAGGTATAATTGACAGACCTTGGGAGATGCTAAAGCCATTTTCAATGGTGAGGATAATGATGGTTTAGGAGGAGGAGAGGAGAGACCCACATTGCTCCAATATCCAAAACAAACAAACAAACAAACAAAAACAGTTATTATAGAAGCCTGACCTCAAACTCCCCTACATATCCAGGGCTGGTGAAGGAATCCATTTTCTAAGACACCCCTCACACACACACACTCACAGTGCCTCCTCTGTCCATCTCTCTGGGGATAGTCTAGTGCCTTAGGCACAGAGATACTGGCAGACCTGCAAGAAATGCATGACTCACAGTCTAAGCCTCATGAAATTGTAGGGTAAAAGAAGCCTCCAGAGGATCCAAGTGAGGCCAGACAAGAGCATATGCCACCTCTTATGTGATGTGGCTGTTTTCAGTTTAATCCACAAGGTCATATTACTATTCCTTTTCAGTTTGATCAGGTATCTTTCAATTCTGAAAGTCCATGATGCTCAGGGATGCCCTAGGTTGTGGAAAAAGTTAATGTGCTCATTAACCAAAAGGTTGGAGTTCATCCAGAGGTGCCTTGAAAGAAAGGCCTGGGAATCAACTTCTGAAAACCCTATGGAGCACAGTTCTACTCTGACACATGTCGGGTCACCATCAGTCAGAACTGACTTGACAGCAACTAGTAAGATGATGCTCAGGCATTCAGTCCCAACATCTATCCGATGCTTCACAACTCTGAGAGCATCCTTCGGAAGGGGACACCCAGGCCCTGCTTGCTCACCTTCTGCAATGGGGAATCATTAGCTCCTTTGGTGGTCCATGCTTCTTCCTTGTGGCTCTGGCTTTGTTAGAAAGTTGTTCTTCATGTTGAGCTGAAATCTGTGACATACCTGCTCTCGTTGCTGCAGGACTACCCTTTAGAGATCCTAGAGGTGGGAGCTTTCCCCCTCTATAAGTTCTTATGAGACACGAGATGACAAAAGACATGAGATGGCACCATCCTTATCACATTCCTAGGAAACATCAGGGATATTGCTCCTTACTCTTTGCTATAGAACTTTTCCATCACTTAGCAAATGAAAACAGGTCTGATGCTTTTATCTCATTTTATTGATGAAAACAATGAAGCACGCAGAGTGTGAGTGATGGGTCAAAGGCTAAACAGCTGATAAGTTGCAGAAGCTGCACAGAGAGTCAAGTAATTGTCTTCAAATCTGAAGCTGTCTGGTGCATAGTGGGTGGATATGGGGATCTAAGTTGCAGGGGGTTTCTGGGATGATCCCTGTCCTTTAGGGTAACTGACTCCAACCCACCTTTTCTGACTGACATTCTGTCTCCTGCCCTGTGTGACCTTTGGAGGAAGAGATACTTCATTCTTCAGAATAAGGCTAGACAGCCCAGGCTGTTGGCTTTCCTCCAGCAATTCTTGGGGCTGCTTCAAGTAGCAATGTCTGGAAACTTGTGGAGACCATGAGCAAATGGCTTCATGGAAGCGCCTGTTAAAATTTCCTGAAGTAGACTGAAGTAGACAGAGCCAAAGGCAGTGAGCCCCCCTCCTCCCACCATTCCTCCTGGGCCTCATTCTCCCTCCACTCCAGCTCAGCCCTGGAAAACCCATACCCTTGTTTAAACACCAGCACCAAGCAGGCCCAAGCAGAAACCATATGTGTTCGATTATATGTTCTTTAAAATATTTGCTGGTCTTTTCCATGGAAGCTTAATCCTCCCTATCCCATTAGGCTTGGCCATTTGATTTGCTTTAGCCAATGGAATGTGAGTAGAAGTGCAATGTTGTCACTTCTGAAAAGAAGCTTTAAGGACCATTAAATTATACTCTGGTTCCCATCAGACATGAGACTAGCGATGTTCTGTACGAAAAGGCTGCTCAGTAAACCTGGCAGTGGGATGAAGATGGCCTAGAACACAACTACAGCTGACCTAGAGGGATATGCAATGCAAATGAGAAATAAGCCTTTGTTTCTGTAGGTTACTGAGAGCTGGGGGTTATTTGTTGCTGCACCATAAGTTAAGTTATGCTGTCTAATATGCCATGGCAGGAGGTGGTGTGTTGCTTAGACAGATGGCCCCCAAGACCCCTCCAGATCAAATATTCCATGACATATGAGAAGAGAGAGGAAATATCCACAGGTCAACTCAGAGACAGGGGAACTTCCCTTCACAGCCTTTACTAACTTAAAATGGAGAAGGTGGATTTAGCATTTGCCTGATTTCCCCATAATTTTGTCAGCATAAAGCTTATTTTGGACTTTTGATAGAGATTATGTGAGGGCCAATTTTGACTCAGATATTGATTTCTATTGTGAGGAGAAAATAGTTTGTGTTCTTTAATGAGAAAGGAAAATAGCTCTAGAATTGATTCCTAAATATATTAATTACCTTTTGTACAGATCCTTCAGAGCTGCCCAAAGGAGTATCTACATAGAGACTCACGTACTGAATTTCCAGCAACACCAAAGAGAGAAGAGACATGGAGAGCTTCATTGCCACCCCTACCATGTTCCCCTGTCTCCTGGGAAAGCACTAGGACATTGGGCAATGGAAACCACGGAGACAAACTCATCCACTCAAATAGACTGGGAAATCTGATGCTCAGAAAAGACACACACCTAAAATATCCTTGAAGTGTTTAGTGTTTTATGTTTGGTGAAGTGTGTTCATATCTCTTATTTTAACTGATTTCCTCACCTTTGTAAGAAAAAAAAAAAAAAAAAAACCTGACTGGAGGTAGGGAAGTTGGGGTCTGAGTCCTGCTTTACCACTAGAGGTGAAACATTGGGCAAGTCTTGTCAAGTGCTGGAGTCTCAGTTTCATTGATGGAAGTCTTGTTGTCTCCTTCATTCACTCATTCAGTCATTCAATAGTCACTTACTAAGCACCTGTTACGTATGTGGCACTGTTCTTAGATGAACAAAGCCAATGAAATGAATTGGCTGCAGATTGGAAAAATGACCACAAAGTCTTTCCATCCTTAAATGTTTACCTTTTTAGAATCTAACTTTCCAAACCCTTCCATCCATAGGTGGAGTATAGCTAGACTTGATCATGTGACTTTCTTCAGCCAATGGGACAGTAGGAAATATCACACAGACACTTGTAAAGTACTTCCACATTAGCATTTACCTTCTCTTGCTGTGCTTGGAAGCCTAAGATCATCATGTGAGTTAGCCAAGGCTAGCAGTGGTCCCCACAACTTGATCAATAAGCAATATCATGATAAACAGAGAGAAGATTGAGGTTGTCAGGGATTTCATTTCACTTGGATCCACAGTCAACATCTATGGAAGCAGCAGTCAGGAAATAGACATCTTATTGCACTGGGTAAATTTGCTGCAAAAAACTTTTTAAATTGTTGGGAGCAAAGATGTCACTTTGAAGACTAAGGTGTGCCTGACCCAAGCCATGGTATTTTCAATTGTCTTATATACATGTGAGAACTGGGCAATGAATAAGGAAGACTGAGGAAGAGTTGATGCCTTTGAACTGTGGTGTTGGTGCAGAATACTGAAAATACCATGGACTGCCAGGACAGACAAATCTGTCCTGGAAGAAGCTTAGCTGGAATGCTCCTTAGAGGTGAGAATGGCCAGCCTTTGTCTCACCTACTTTGCTCATATTATTAAAGGGGACCATTCTCCAGTGAAGGATATTTTTGGTAAAGTAGAAGGTCAGCAAAGAAGTGGAAGACACTCAATGAGATGGATTGGCACAGTGGCTGCCATGAAGGGCTCAAGCATAGCAAGGACTTTGAGAACGGTGTCAAACTCAGCAATGTTTTATTCTGTTGAACATAGTGTCACTCTGAGTTGGAGCCAACTCAACGGCACCTAACAACATAACAATAAGCAGTGGTTAACTGCTCAGCTGCTAACCAAAAGGTGGGCAGTTTGAACCCATGAGATGCTCTGAGGGAGAAAGATGTGGCAGTCTGCGTCTACAAAGATTACCAAAACCAAATCCACTGCCATTGAGTTGATTCTGAATCATAGCGACCCCCATTGGGTTTCTGAGGTGGTCAGTCTTTATGGAAGTAGATTGCCCTATCTTCCTAATGTGCATTTCTGTGGATTGGCTGGTGGGTTTGAACCACCAGCCTTCTGGTTAGCAAAGACCTTAGGCATTGCACCACTAGAGCTCCTTCCAAATAGATTTCAGCCTTAGAAACTCAGTGGAGCAGTTTTTTTGGCCCAGTTACTCTTACCTCCCATGCTGATAGCCTGCCAACCCCTAGCATATGTGCGAGGCATCTCTACACCACCCAGCTACCAATCAACCCATGAGCTGACCAAAGATCCAAAGATGCATGAGAGAGCCCAGAAGAGATCTGCTAAACCTGCCAGATCAGAAAAAATGAACACCATCTGACTCACATTATAAACTCATTGCCATCGAGTCGATTTGACTCATAGTGACCTCTCCTTGGGTTTCCAAAGCAGTATCTCTCTGGAAGTAGATTGCTCAATCTTCCTTCTAAGGAGAGGCTGGTGGGTTTGAACCACTAGCCTTCTGGTTAGCAGTCAAATGCCTTAGGCACTACACCACCAGAGCTCCCACTCACATTATAGTGAGCTAAATAAAATGATTGCTATGTTAAGCCACTAATTTTGAGGGCAATTTGTTATACAGCAAAGGCTAACCAATACAGAAGGGAAGACATTCACTGAGTATCTTTTCATGACAGGTGATGTATAAGACACTTTACTTAGATTTACTTATTATAATATTATAATAATCCCATGAGATAGATAATTATTGAGCCCAGGTCCAGGGTCACAAACAAAAGACATGAATCACACACTGACAGGGGATGTAACAATGCTTTACTCACATAGAGAAGAGACAGAGCAAGGTCAGCTTCAGTACTGGGCACCGGTCCCAAAGACCAGTGAGTCACTCCCACAGCCAACACAGGGCTGGTGCTCTGCATACCTCTTTCATGTTGCAGGTAAGAAACTGTTCCCTCTCCAGCTGGAACAGATATAGCAGTGGTGTTGGCCATGTGCCATACGATGTTCATGAGCAAGCAGAACAAAGTGGTATTTGTTAGGCCCCAAACAGGGAAGGGGTCTCTCAAATAAGGAGGAAGAAGAAATTGGGAGAGAGGTAGGCTCAGTTCCCTCCCTCCATTATGAGGGAATGTTGTAGGCCCAAGGGTTCTGATTAGGCAGCCTGGGTGAGAGGCACAGGGAAAACCATCCTCCCAACAATAACATTGGGAAAATGACACTTAGAAAAGTTAATCCACAGGCCAATTCACAGAAATGATAGAGCCAGGAGTAGAATCTGAAGTTAAGATGAACTTACCCTACCAAGGACGTACCTGCCAAGAGAAGGGTTTGTATAGCAGGATCTGTGTGTCCTTAGGTGGCTCAGAATTCCTGGTCTGCGACCTGCTCAACCCACCTTGATGTTTCCCTCCTGGACTCCTGGAGAGCTGCGTGCTGCATGGGAAGGAGCATGCTGAGTCCAGAAATCCTTTAAGAAGATGGGGTCATGATGAAAGGTATGAGGAGAAGGGGTCAAGTCGGTGCTTTAAAATTGAAATGCCTCATAAGACCAGCTTATGGGAACCTGCTTCTAAATGATCAATTCCAATCTCATTATGACTGCAGCTGCCATTAACTCAGGAGCTAATTGCTATTAGCTTATAGAAACTCAAGAGGGTTTAGCTAAAAAAATACCACGACATAGGGCCATCACACTGCTTAAATGGCCACATTCCTGTTATTAATTCCATTTGACTATTAGCTTATTACTGTTAAGTTATTATAACTTTGTATAAAGTCCTTGAACTGGATGCATGTCCTCAATGCACATTTCATTATGGGGAGCAGAGTGCACCCAGAGGTTCAATAGTTTCATTTTAATTTTTCTTTAAGGTATAGGCTTATTAAAAAGCATCGAAAAGGTTCTTGATTTGGAAGACGGCTCCGTAAGCAAAGGCCCTAACAAAAACCAGACTTTGCTCAGCATTTTGATGCAATTAAGGCTTGGCAAGTGGAGAGTAGGTCTGAGCAGCAACAAAGCTTAGCACTGGAAGAGCCCTTCCAGACTCTAATCTATTCTTGTGTTACAGTTTGGGAAACTGAGGGCTAGAGAGGAGAGGCAGGACTCAGGTAAGACAAAATGCCCTGTTAACATCAGGCAGATAACATTATCTAAAACAGCCAGGTCTCTGTTTTAGATAAATTAAAATCTGCTGAAGATGCCAAATATACAAGAATACCAGCACTAAACAATCAAAGCAGGGACCCCAATCTTGCCTGCGAAAAATGCCTGCCTGATAAGAAATGAGCCAAGATGCAATCATTTTCTCCTTTTCAGTGGCAACCCAGCTGGATGGAGCACTACATGACAGTGTGTGAAATTAGACATATTTAACGGGTGACGACAAGGTATTCTCTCCTGTGTTCAGAAGCCTCCCTTAACGAGATCCAGTTGGTTTGTTAACAAAATAGGAGTATGTGCAATTACCAAGTTCACCGTTTGTTTTTGTTTAACTTTGCAGCTTCTTCCCAGGATGCCTTGAGGCATGTCTGGAAAAATGTCAGCACTTGTTGCTAAGCAGAACCTGGTCTTGGGAGGTGGCCCCTTAACGGTATCTTGAGTCCCTCTCTGGCCAAGTCTAAGGGGCAGTTGATGGGGAGGGATTTGGAGAGTAAGTCAAGCCCTGACGTCAGCTCTGTCTCTGACTGGCTACATGGCCTTGAGTTTCACAGTTCCTCTTGCAGTCTTAGTTTTCTGGTCTATAAAGCTGAGAAAAAGGAGATGGTATGTCTTCAGTCCTTTCCACTTCCAGATGTCTCTTCTAAATCTCTTTTATTGGATTTTTTGCTCTTAAAGCCATGAGGAGGGAGATGATAAGACAGGGCAAAGGAAATGGGCGGCTGATGTGCAGGGCTTTCTCTTGGGTCAGGGTTTCTGAAAGGATCCTAATTAAAGCCAACTCTTCATAGAGTTGCTTGTTGACCTTGAGAGGTAGGAATTTCTGGGGGAGAGAGAAAAGATAAGAGAGAGACAAGGAGAAAGAGAAGTCAGAAAAATAAGAAGCCACAAAGAGAGAAAAGGAGAGGAAGGGAAGAAATTAAGGGAGGTAAGCAATGGAGGGGAAGAGACACACAGACCGAGGTGTAGGGAAAGAATTAAAGAAATAAAGAAGGTGGAGAATATCATAAGGGAGGAGAGGAGAGCGAAAAAGAATCAAAGGGAAGGAGGGACACAAAGGAAGGCAGGGTAATAGAAATGCATGCACCTGTCACTTATGTTCTGTTTTGTTAGTGGCTGTTGACTCTGGCTCACGACACCCTTATGCATAAGAGAATGTAATGTTGCCTGGTCTGGAGCCATTTTCATGATCTTTGGTATGTCTGAGCCCATTGTTGTAGCCATTGTGTCAACCATCTCATCGAGGGCTTCCCTTGCATTCACTGACCCTCAGCTTCACCAAACAAAGTCCTGTTCTAGTAACTGGTCTTTCCTGATGATGTGTCCAAAGTAAGCACACAGAAGTCTCCCCATCCTCTCTTCTAAGGAACATTCTAGTAGTATTCTTCTAAGACTTATTTGTTTGTTCTTCTGGCAGTCCACAGTATATTCAGTGTTCTTTGCAAGCACCCCAGTTCACAGTATAGAGGTGAGGCAAAATGGAAGGATGTGTGTGAAGCATGAAGCACATTTTGTGATACTGAGAAAGCAGCTAAGCAAGGTTTTGATAATTGTTTACTTGCTTGTTTGTGTTTGTGTGTGAACATTTGAGCACATGTGTGCATGTAGCAGGCAGTTTTTCTCTAGACTTTGTGAGACATGCCCCAGAATCTCCTGGTCATGGTCATGGTCAACATACCCCAAAATTGTGATAGCTGTCATGCCTGTTTCCGCTCTTGGATAGTAACTAAAATCATAAGTCAATAGCTTCATGGAATCCCTGCAAATCCCTTCCTCTTCCTGCCATCCTGGACAGGCATGGTTGTGTTTTACCTATAAATATAAGAGCTGCACCCCCAGGGTAGACATGAGAGGAGAGTGCCTTGAGATAATCTCATGCCTGAGTCTAGTTTCCTGGTGACCCACCTCATAGCTGGTGGGTGGCTCCTGTGGTTTTGGTGGCTTGAGGTTCCCCCAGAAGGCATGAGGATCTCTGGGAAGCTAAGTGGAGAAGCTTGGTTCAGTGGCTTTATCCCTTCTGGTTCTCCTGTTTCTGAGTCAAGTGATTTGCCCCAAGACCCACACAAACCACACAAAAGTGAGCTTTCTTTTTCCCTCAGTGCTCAGTGGCTCCTTCCCTAGGTTCTAGACATCTCTGCATTGCGGGAAAACAATAAGCCCATCTCAAGGCTTCTGAGGTCACCCCATCAGTGGGTCTTGATTTTGTCAGTTCCACCCAGAGGACAGAACCATGTACTATGGTCCAAGTGGGGAAGTGAAATTGTAGTCTGTTGCTAAAGAGGAAAAACTGAAGCTGAGATGAAAATTGGGTTGATATAGTCCTGTAGGTGTTTGAAGAGAGACCCCCCCCCCCAGCTTGTTTGTAAGTTCCTGTGTTATGCTATGAATCCCTTTTCATTGTTAGCACCCAAACTGTCCAGTGGTGTGTGGGTAAGCTGGAACCCTGTTCTGGTTACCTAGTACCACTCCAACAAGAATATACCACAAATGGGATGGCCTTAACAAACAGGAGTTTATTATCTTACAGTTTGGGGGCTTTGAGTCTAAGTTAAAAGTGCCAGGCTATAGAGGCTGGGTGAAAACCCCTCAACCTTAAGGTCCAGTTCTGCCTACTGCTCTTGGCCCACTGGAGGTAGAGGCATTTCCTCACTTAGACAGCTGCTGGCTGCTGAGGCTGAGAAGCCCAAGATTGACAAGTAAAAAGGCACAGTCCTGATATTACCAAACCACACAGCAGGCCATTAATTTAAGTCCATTGCAAGTCCCAAGGTCGGCAGAGCATGGCAGGCTGCTGAACAACAACATGGCTACATGCAGGGTTCAAGTGTGCCATAAACTAGAGACCATTCCCAAAGCTGCTTCTTATATACCAGAAGCAGACCACATCCCTAAAGCAGCTACTCAGCTGCTTATGGTAGGTCCCACCTTGGAGTTGATTGCCTGTCTCATCATGGGGAATAACTACCACCAGCTGCCCAGCCACTTAATCAGGCCCAAGTTGACACACAAACATAACCACCACAAACCCCAAGGAAAAAATTCTGATTGGTAGCATTTGCTAATTTTCGTGGTGTAAATACTCCCACTATAGCCAATTCCAAGCTATTAAAGGTGATCTCACTGAAGGAGGAGTTGGGAAGAGATGAGCATTTTTATCTCTTACAGTTCCAGTAGGAACTGGTTGCAGCAACTACTGATTTGTAAACATTTTCTAACAGGCTTCCTTTAGCCCATACAGGGCCTACCTTGCTGCTGGAGAGTTAGTTCTTCTGAAACACAGGGGGGGTCATTACGGGGCTTCCCTGGTTATAAACCACCAATTGCTCTTGATCATCTTTAAAACAAAATTCAAATGTCCTTAGCCTTGCATTCAAGGCTAGCATTCAAGATCTGTTCAATTTGGCCCCACTCTATTCTTTTCAGCCAGGTACATGACCCATATAACAGACGTGTATCTGAGCTCTGACAGTCCCACTAACTTATTTTCCCCCCACTGGGATTAAGTTCTTTATGGACAATCTACCTATCTTTGCATCTCTAGTGCGTGGCATATCACATGCTGCAAACATGGTGTTGGGGTGCCACCTGACCTCCTCCAACTTCACAAGACGGAAAGATTATCTGCATTAACAGCCCAAGGCTGATTTCTGTGACATGAAGGGTAAAGACATGCCTCTACCCTCCAACCTTTTCACCAATTCTGACACCAATTATCCCTCCCATGGCACTCTCTATTTCTCTGCTGGGCTGAATGATTCCTTGAAATGGCCACACAGAACTCACAGACCATAGTCAAGATTATGGGGTTTCTTAGGTAAATAACAGGTTATGATTCAGGATCAGGAAAAACTCAGCATGCAGTTCTTTGATCAGGATAGCCTCTTCTCAACCATGCCACAGGCACACCGCTCTCTGGCCCTCAGCCTCTTGGCTTCATGACCCTAGTCCTCTGCCCTGCTTGAGCAAGTGTTACAAAGCTTTTTCAGCTCTACCAGTAAGTGCACAGAGGTACCTCACTCTGCCAGTAAACTTTGGCCCAAAGGCATTCAGCTTTTTTGCTCAGTGAGTCAGTGAGCCTAGCTCCATGATTAAATGCGCAAAGGTACTCCACTCTGCCAGCAAGCCTCTTGCCTGAAGGCACTCGCCTTTCTTGCTTCATGGGCCAGGAAGTTCATTGCTCTGTCCTCTTGTTGGTCTCTTGGTTCTGCTGCCTCTGCTGCCACTGTTTCTCTGCCACTGCTTCTTGCCATCTCTTGAGTCTCGTTGTCATAGCTCTCTGTCTCCTGGATTGAGGGAGTTCAGTATAGGGATCTTGGATCCAAAGGATGCTTTCCATTCCTGGCTCTTCCTTCTTGATGGTAGTGACAGTCCCTCTTTTCCACCTCTGGGATAGCTCATTTTAAGCCTAGCAGGATGCCAAAACTGACTAATCCCCATGTAAGGATTCCATATGCCTTATTTGCATGGTCCCACCTCCAAAAGGGTGCCATGTACCTTAGCAATTCTCTTGGTGTGCCACACGCACCTCATATTTGCATAGTCCCCCACAGTCATTTAGTGAGAATTATAAAGACTATGGCTAGAAGGGCCATATTAAGTAATTCCCTGTGCTACATATGTACTCCATAAATGTTGAAAGAAGGAAAAAGGGAGGAAAGGAATTGATTAATATTGGACCTCTTGCTTTTTCCAAATATGGTATACTCACCAATTCCTCTGTAAGTTATTTTTACTATCCCTGCACAGTATGCCCCTCCTAACAGTTTCTCTACCTGTCAAAATCTGGACCCATTTATCCTATATCCAAGAGTCAACTGTGTATGGGAATGTCTTTTTCACTGCATTATCCATCCATTCAACAGTAGATATTATTTGAGTTCATACTATGTACCAGGGACTGTTCCATGTTCTGGGGATACAGCCAAGAACAAGACAGATGATATGTCTGTCCTCCTGAGGCTGATGCTAGTGAGAATCAATAATCAAATGAACATGTAATGGAATACTGTAGAACAAAAGTGATAGGAGGAAATGAAAGCAGGTAAGGGGTGACAGAGGCTCTGTTGTCACAGTGGTTAGGCAGGCATCTCTGAGGAAGAGTTCTGTGAAGGGATAGACCATTACTTTGTCTCCTCCATTGAGTCTGGTTGCTGTGTCTCTTCCAACTTTGTCTCTATTGATTATTTCTTATGTATCTCACTTAGTCAACAATCTCTTATGCAGGTTTTTCCCCTACTGCTAAAAAGACAGTAGATGGCATGGAGATGGCATCTTCTGACCTCCTCTAATTTCACAAGAGGAAGACAGAATCATCATCAGCATCACAAGGCTTATTCCTATGAGACCAGACACACCAGCACCCTCCAACCTTTTTCTAGTTCTGACACCAGCCTTCCCTCCCAAGGAAATCACTTCTTTTCTGCTGGGTTTGATAATTCGTTGGAATGGCCACACAGAACTCACAGACAATACTCACGATTATGGGGTTTATTAGGGAAATAACAGGTTACAATTCAGGTTTTCAGGAATGCACTCAAGATCCATTCTTTGATCAGGATAGTGTCTCCTCTGCTATGCCCTCAGGTATGCCTCTCTCGCCCTTGGCCTCTTAGCCTGGTCTCTGGCCTGCTTTGGCAAGTGGTACAAAGCTCTTTTAGCTCTACCAATAGGTGAATTCTACTCTGCCAGCAAGCCTCCTGCCCAAAGGCCTCAGCTTTCTCATTCTGTGGGTCGGAAAGCCAGTGGCTCTATCTCATGCCTCTTGGTTTCTCAGCCAGGTCTCTGCTGGGTCATCTCTGCCAAGGAGGTCTAGTGCAGGGATCTTAGGTCAAGGACACTGTTCACTTCACCTCCAGCTCTTCTCTTTTGATGGCAGTGAGATCTCTCCTCTGCCTCCTGTTGTTGTTGTTATGTGCCATGGAGTTGGACCAGACTCAAAGTGACCTCTCCTTGGGTTTCTGAGACAGTATCGCTATGGAAGAAGATTGTCCCATCTTTCTTCCGAGGAATGGCTGGCTCCTAGAAGGGCTCATTTTAAACCTCTCAGAGTGACAAAACTAACTGATCCCAACATCAGAGTTCTACACACCTTATTTGCCTGGGCCCACCCAGTAATTTGGCGGGAGTTACAAAGACTATGGCTAGAAAAGCCATACCAAGTAATTCACTGCACGTTACCCCTGAAGCAGGAGGAGCTCTGGTAGCATAGTGCCAAGGCACTTGACTGCTAACCAGAAGGCTGGTGGTTCAAACCCACCAGCCACTCCTCAGAAGGAAGATGGGGCAATCTACTTCCGTAGTGATACTGCCTCAGAAACCTAAGGAGGGGTCACTATGAGTCGGGTCCAACTCCATGGCATATAACAACAACAACAACACCCCTTAAGCCAACAAACATGCTCATATGCTCATCAGTTCTGTCTCATCCTGGGAAAAACAACCCCTCCTTGACTATGTCCCTCTTGCAATGCCTCTCTCTCTCTTTCTCTTCTATTAATAGTGAACATGAGTTTGTAATGTGTGTCTCCACTGTTCCACCTACCATCACTGCTGTCTCCTTGCTGACATCCACTGCCACTTCCATGGAATCCATTCTCAACTATAGTCTTGTGACCACTGAAGGAGCATATCCAGTGGACATACTCAGTCCTCACCTTCCTGGGCCTTTTCAGAATTTGACCTCTGACCATCATCTCCTTCCTGAAACTCTTTCACTTCATCTTCCCTGATTAGTTTAGCCCCTTCCTGAGTTCTACTTCCATGGCCTTCCTTTCAAAAGCTCTTACTCTCTTATTCCTCCAAGGTCTTTCTTTTGGTTTCTGTTGTTGCTCTACAATGCTCCTAAGACTTCAACCTCCGTCTATAAGCTGATGAACCCCACTCCACACCTATAGCCAACTCTTTTCTCCTGGGCCATGGGCCCTAGAACCAGCCTTCTCCTGGACATCTCCAATTATGGACAGCCCACAGGCCTCCAACATTGATGGGTCAAGGACTCATCATCTCACTGCCCATACTTGCAACTCTTCTTGAGCCCCCACCTCAGTGAATGGTTCCACTTTTCTTCCAGGACACCCAGAGATGAACCCAGACATCATCCTAGACTCCTCTCTCTGGCACACTTCCCTCATCTAATCTAGCTATTCCTGCCCATTTTTACCCCTTAAATAATTTGAACCATTAACTTTCTGGTTAGCAGTCAGATGCCTTAGGCACTGCACCACCAGAGACCCTATGTAATTTCAAAGTTCATTTTTCCATTTTTGTGACTATTCCCATACTTCCTGTTCAGGTGCTCACTATTTCTCATCTTCTAACAGGTCTCCCTGAGACAGGCTGGCCCATGATGAACACAAAACTGCCAGAATAATCCTCAGAAACACAAATCTGACCACATCCCTTCCTACTTATAACCTGTCTGTGTCTCCCTCTCACCCACAGCATGGGGCCCATACTCTCAGCAGGCTCCACAGCACCTCTGTGGCCTGGCACCTGCCGTCTCTCCACTCCCATCATCTGCACTCTGCCTGGCCCTTGATATTCCAGGCACACCTTACTTCTTGTGATTCTGTGCACTCAGCAGAATGTTTAATGGCTCAGTTCCTTTGCTTACTCAGGACCCTCTGCCTGGAACATCCTGACTTTCCTACCTGGCTTCTCTTCCTGATTCTTCCCCTCCCAGGTCAGGCATTATTGCTACAGGGTACCTTCCTTCACTGCCACCCCTGCATACAGACCCCAAAATTGAGATCACTGTCACACACCTCTGTCTCTCTGTCTCTAATATATGCATGCATACACACACACACACACAACACACACAGCTTTGTAATTACCCATTTGTGCCCATCCCTCCCAGACTGTGAGGTCCTTGAGAGTAGTAACTGGATCATATTTGTCATCTTGCATCCTCCACACTTGACCTATACTATGCACTTGAGAAATCATTTGTACACTTAATCTCACCATCCATCTGTCAGTTCATCATACTGTGGTGGCTTGTGTGTTGCTGTGATGCTGGAAACTATGCCATTAGTATTTCAAATAACAGCAAAGTCACCCAGGGTAGGCAGGTTTTAGCAGAGCTTCCAGACTAGGAAGAAAGGCCGGGAGATCTAGTTCTGAAAATTGTTGTTGTTGTTGTTGTTGTTGTTAGGGGCCACTGACTTGGTGCTGATTCATAACCACCCCATGTACAACAGAAGGAAACACTGCCCGTTCCTGTGCCATCCTCACAGTTCTTGCTATGTTTGAGCCCATTGCTGCAGGCACTGTATTACTCCATCTCATTGAGGGTGTTCACCTTTTTCACTGACCCTCTACTTTACCAAGCATGATATCTTTCTCCAGGGACCCATCCTTTCTGGCAACATAACCAAAGCACATGAGATAAGAGCCATTTTTGCTTCTAAGGAGCATTCTGGCTGTACTCCTTTCAAGACAGATTTTTTCACTCTTCTGGAACTCCATGGGAGCTGTGGTAGCATAGTACCTAAGGCATGTGACTGCTAACCAGAAGGCTGGTGTTCAAACCCACCAGCCACTCCTCAGAAGAAAGATTGGTCAATCTACTTCCACAGAGATACTGCCTTGGAAACCCAAGGAGGGGTCGTTATGAGTCGGATTTGACTCGATGGCAGTGAGTTTGGTTTTTGGTTTGGAACACCATGATATTTTCAATATTCTTCACCAACACCACAATTCAAAGGCATGAATTCTTTGGTGTTCCTTATTCATTGTCCAGCTTTCACATGCATATGAGGCAATTGAAAATATCAACGCTTGAGTCAGGTGTACCGTGGTCTTCCAAGTGACATCTTTGCTCTTTAACACTTAAAGAGGTCTTTTGCAGCAGATTTGCCTGATGTCTGATTTCTTGACTGCTACTTCCATGGGCATTGATTGTGAATCCAAATAAAATGAAATCCCTGACAACTTCAATCTTTTCTCCATTTGTCATGATGTTGCTTATGGGTCCAGTTGTGAGGTTTTTGTTTTCTTCATATTGAGATGTAATCTGGAGATCAGACAATGAAAACCTATGGATCACAACAGAACATTTTCTGATATGGTACTGGAAGGTAGGCCCCCACTTCCACCCCTGACTGGAACGCACTCAAAATACACAGTGGCCACCACAATGGACTTCAGTGTACCAATGATAGTGAAGAAGGTGCACAATGTGGCAAATTTTTTGTTCCATCATATATGGGGTCACTATGAGTCAGAGCTGACTCCATGGCAACTAAAAAAGCACTTGGTTAAAAGAGAGGAAAGAAATGCACACTTGCGGCAGTGAGGGGCAAAACAGCATGGTTCCTGACTTTCTACTTTGAAGCTGTGCTTCCTTAGACAAGTCCTAACTTTCTGTGCTTCTGCTTCAACCCCTGTACAATGGAGTGATAGCAAGGCATCTGTCAGAGTTGTTGGAAAATAGCTGAGACAATGTACCCAAGCAGTCAGCCCTTGTATTATTCTCAGCACACAGTGTGACTGCACATTTGCAGATAGCATTTCACAGAATTTTCATGATCTTTGATGAAGTAGGTCTTATCACCCTGCTTTTCCTTATTGTGGAAATTTTTCAGAGGTCCAAGGGTCTCCTCAGTCTCCTAAGGGCTGACATCCCAGCTCTATCTCCTTTTGCTTAGGACTTAGGACTCCTTGTGGCCAGGCAATCACCCCCTCCTCACCTCACTTCAGTAAGCTCAAGGGCAATGACAGATGGGATGCCTTGATGGAGTCTAAAAGATAGTTGCTAGCAAGCCAATGAAATGTGAAATGTGCTTGGGGGAGGCACTCACTGGCCCATAGGTAACATTTATGATGCCCACAGAAAGTACAAGGGGACGTTATTAGAACATATTGGTCACTGGAAAGAGCCAGAGGTGTGTGTTTAGGGGGGATCTTTCTTCCTTCTGGGGGGTGATGGTCTAACCAGGGACCTCGAGAGCTGGTCTCCTTCTTCCTCACCAGCAGGACTCTTGGATGGGGGCAGCAGTGGGAGGGTCAGTTTATCTGACAGGGCTGCATAGAGAGTCCAGAGCAGCATGGCCAATGAAGTGGGGTCCCTTGCGCCTCACCTACCTCTGCCTTATGCTCACTATGTATGTGTGTTGGATGAGCTGCTTGCATTTCTGTACGCTGGTCCTTTATCTATAAAATATGGCTCATCGTCTCTGGCCAAGTTCAAGTGCAATAGCAAATGCCCCACATTTGGGGTCTAGACATGCACTGGGGAAAATTCCACCCTTGTGGGTTTCTGTCCATTTAGAAGTTACCTCCAGTGGAGACTTACCCTTGAGTAAGAGTGGCTGCACAACTTGCCACCTCTGCCAACCCTGTCCCCACATACTTCCACAGGACCCCCGAGCAGTAGGGGCCTCAAGGCCTTGGGAAATCCATCATTTAGGGAGTTAGTTTCCTCTATGTAAGGCCAAGGTCAAATGAAGCATACTTTTCTGATTTGGGAGGAGTGGGCACAGGGGCAGGGAGGGGAGTGGATCAAAGGGGTAGGGGGCTGAAAGGAAGCATGCTGACAGTTGATTTCCTAAGCAATGGGGAGGACAGATTTTCTGGAGATGGTTCTTGTCCCAGCTGTGGCAAGACAATTGGTGCCAAGCAAAGGGCCCCAGGCCAGGGCCATGGCAACAGAGTCATAGCTCAGCTATAATTCATTCTGTGACCTTAGCCCATCATAGTCTTCTCATGAACCTCTGTTTCCTCACAGTACAATGGAGGAAACAACAGTCAATTCACCCATTTACCCATTAGTTATTTATGAGCATCCAGGCCCAGGCCTGGTGCTGGGACACAGAAATGAAATACAGTCTCTTCCCCCAGGGGCTCCCATCTGTTCCCATCTGTGGAATTGGACCACAGATTCCATCTAAGGGGGGTAAAAGCCAAGGAAAATCTTCCTCAGGTACTGCAGAAATATAAAGGAGGGACATTGTAGTGGGTTGAATGATGGTCCCAAAAGATACATCCAGATCCTAACCCCTATACCTGTGAATGTGACTTTATTTGAAAAGAGGGTCTTTGCAGATATAATTAAACTAAGTATCTTGAGATGATATCATCCTGGATTAACTGGGTGAGCCCTATATCCAATGACACCTGTTCTTATATGAAATAGAAATGAGAAGACAGGATAAGAAGGCCATGTGATAATGGAAACAGTGATTGGAGTGATGCTTATACAAGCCAAGGAATACCAGGGATTGCCAGGAGTCATCAGAAGCTGGGAGAAAGACATGGAACAGATTATCCCTCAGAGTTTCCAGAAGGAACTAATTCTGACACCACCTTGGTTTCTGACTTCTGGCCTCTAGAACTGTAGAGAATATGTTTCTTTTGTTTTAAGCCACCCAATCTGTGGAAATATGTTATACAAGCCCCAGGAAACTGATACACAAGACCTGCAGGAGGGAGACTTTATTCTGTAAGAGGGGTGTCTGAGCAGGCTTCCAAAGGTGATGACACAAGTAGATGAGTCCTGACATCTGAGTTGAAGGTAGTTGGATAGAAGAAGGTAGGTGGGCAACATTTCTGGAAGAAGAATCAGCACAGGCATAGGAGAGAGAGCAGGCAAGGTGGGTGCAGAGACCCACAAATGACCCAGTGGCAACCAAAGATGAGCCAGCTCATCAAAGATAGACATCAGATTTAACCATAGAGTTTGGATGATGCTCTATGGGTAACAGGAACTCACTTAAGGATAGCGGCAGAGGTCTGACCTGGTCAGTTTATGCCTTGGAAAGACCACTCAGAGGCCCCAAGGAAAGAAATGAGGAGCTGAGCATCAAGGCCAGGAGAACTGTGTGGCAGAAGTGTCAGCATGGATGACAGGCTGGGAGCAAGGCGGGCATGGAACCCAGAGGATGGGAGGACCAATTGGAAGGTGGTGCCATCAACAGTGTCTAGGGCTGATTTCTGGGGGGAAGAATCTAGGAGGATGCCCAGTTAGGAATTTGAATGATAATATAGTCCTACTGGGAGCTCTGGAGGTGTAGTGCTTAAGATATTTGACTACTAACCAGAAGGCTAGAGGTTCAAACCCACCAGCCACTCCTCAGAGGGAAGATTGAGTGATCTACTTCTGTAGTGATATCACCTTGGGAACTCAAGGAGCAGTCGTTATGAGTTGGATCCAACTTGACGGCAGTGAGTTTGGTTTGGTTTATAGTTCTACTAACTGAATGATGAAGAAAGAGTGGCCATGGGAGTGAGTCTATGATGAGGTTAATTTGGAGACACCTTGCGTTATCTTGGGATTTCTAAGAGGATCCATGGAATATAATCTATGCAAAGTACCCAGAACAGTGGCTGGTGAGAGGTACTCAATATTTATTAGAAGGCTGGAGAAAGAGGCTAGAGGGATGGACACACATCCTTACTTTTTTCTACATCCCCAGCACTATCCACAGTGCTGAACACAAAAGATAATCAATAAATGTCCATAGAACCAAAATATAAGCTGGACCCCAAACCATCTGCAAAATGCAACATGCTCTGCAGCAAGGAATTCATCCCGTGGCTCCCATCACCATCCCCACAGTCAGAGGGAAATCAATTGGTCCGGCTCCAGCTGTGAAACTAGAAGCCAAGAGGAGCCTTGGACAAATAGTGATCAGCTCAGCACTTTCTCCGTCTGGGAAGAAAACCAGGTGTGTGTGTGTGTGTGTGTGTGGGGGGGTGCACCAAGCCATCAGAAGGTTATGAGGACATAAATAAGAGATTTGTGGTAAATAAGCTGGCATGCAGACCTGCTCACTGCTCTTTTTTATCACTCACCTAGTGAGCAAAACTCCCCTGCATCTTTTCTGCAGGCCAATAAATATCCTTCAAGGAGCCTGTATTTACATAGAGAACAAGGGAGGGGGGATGCCAGCGCTCCCCAGGCCCTGTGTCAAGCAGGAACAATGTATGGCCCTAAAGAGAATGCTGTGTGGAGAATCGATGCACATGCAGTTCTTTTTCCCCACATGATGCTCCTGCCCAGGGTTCAGTCCGAGTTCAAGGTTTGTGTTCAGGCCAGGGGTGCAGGCACCTTGGGGTGGGGAGAGGAATCTTAGGCTGGGTTCCCAGCCACATGATCCTTCGTGCTCTGGGGCTCTGCACACGAGACTTATGGGATGTACTATGACACCACTAAGTTAATTACCTGGAGATCCCTGAATGGTGCAAATTGTTTACACTTGACTGTTATTATTTGTATGTGCCATTGAGTTGGACCCAATTCATAGCGACCCCTTCCTGGGTTTCCAACGTGGTATCACTACAGAAGTAGATGCCCAGCCTTCCCTCCAAGGAATGGCTGGTGGGTTTGAGCCGCCAACCTTCTGGCTAGCAGTCAAGTGCCTTAGGCACTATGCTACCAGAGCTCCTTTCTACTTGACTACTGACCCAAATGTTGAGGGTTTGAATTCACCCAGTGGTACCACAGAAGTAAGTCTTAGCAAACTGCCTCTGTAAAGATTGTTATTGCTGTTAGTTGATGTTGAGTCAATTCTAACTCAAAGTAACCCCGTGTGTGCAGAGTGGAACTTCTCCACAGGGTTTTCAAGGCTATGACCTTTTGGAAGCAGATCACCAGGCCTGTCTTCTGAGGCATCTCTGAATGGATTCAAACCACCAAAGTTTCAGCTAGTAGTTGAGCACTTAATTGTTTGCACCACACAGGGACGCCTCCATGAAGATTACAGCCAGGAAAACTCTATGGAGCCTTTCTACTCTAACACATGTGGTCATTCAGTTGGAATTGATTCGACAGCAATAGATTTGGTTTTGGTTTTGGTTTTAAGTCAACCACAGGGTGGTGGTACATGACACCATAGTATAGACAAATAGAGGTCAACAGTACAGATAGGGCTCCTGCCTTCTTGGAGGCCAGTGAAATTATTAACTGCAATCAAGGGGTCTCCACCAAGAAAAGTGGAAAGCTGGCCTGAGAGGCTGACTTTCACTGAGGCTTGAAGATGAGCAGGCATCAGATGAGGGAAGGGAGTCTTGAGCAGAGGGAATGGCCTGATTGCAGGCTCTAAGGTAAAGGCATGAGGAAGCATGGTGCCTGGAGTGGATACAGGGATGTTGTACAGCTAGAGCAAAGTTGGTGAGAACTGTGGGGAGAAGTAGGACGAGAAGAGAAAGGTGATTTAATGGGATGTTAAGACCCTGGGTGGGGCAAACAGTTAATGTACTCAACTGCTAATAGGAACCAAATTCTTTTAGAGGCACCTTGAAAGAAAGGCCTGGCAAACTACTTCCAAAAAATCAGCATAGGAAACTATGAAGAAGTTTTACTCTAACACTGTGGGGCCACCATGAGTCGGTACTGCCTTGACGGCAACTGGTGGTGGTAATGGTAATGGGATGTGGAACATGAGTACTCCTCCAGTCCCCAGGAACTTTACCCTATAGTCAACAGAGAACCATGGTAGAGTCTTAGGCAGGAAATGACATTTCCAGAGAGCTCTCATTTATGGAGAAAGCATTTGGCAATATCTATCATGACCACAATGGCTTGGATGATGTTTTCTTTGACAGAATAATGCCCAGCACAAAATAATCACTTAATACATGCTTGCTAAACTATTGAATCAATGTATGAAATACCCTACGTACTGCTTTGACTTTTCAGGTATGTGTCCATTTAAACAACCTAGAAATCCAGTGATATGGGCAGCATTTTTCTTCTCTCTTCAGAGTTGAAGGAATAAAGGAAAGCCTAATAGAGGTCAAGTGACTTGCCCAAGGTCACTCAGCTAGTTGATGGCTGAGACTGAACTTACGTAGTCTGTTTATTGAAACGGTTCCAACACAATGTAGCAGGGAAAGAGAGCCAGAAGTAATATAGGGACCAAGATAGAGAAGATAGAAGGGAAGAAGAAAAATGAGCAAGAAGGGGGGAAAATACAGCACTGTGTGACAAGTCAAGATTTCATTTTCATTCCTTATCATTTTGTGCTCTATTTATGGTCCTTGGTATAATCACGGAAGATATAAAATCTTTTCAACATTCATGTAACCAAGATACACACACATTTGACCATAGTGCATTGTTTTACTTTATAAAGAATAAAGAAACCTGCTTTCTGAACATCTGGCTGCTATTTTCCAAACTAGATGTAGTAAACAAGAATGACAAGTGAACGGGCTATACCTGCCAGGAGCAATCTCCCAGTGTTTCTTTAACCGAGTATGCGGTATTCCTTTTAGATTCCACTAAGGATGTTTATGCAAGCCCTGGGAAGCCTTAGAGTTTCTGGAAGGCTGATCCATGACAACAATGCTTAATGTTACTCCAGGGTCTCAGCTGTTGAAGCGGGGACTTCCGTACCTACTTTATCTTAAGAGATTCTTTTGAGGGTGGGGCGGAGGATGGGAGGGTAAAAATAAGGAGGGAAAGCAATGGGGAGGGATACTTTTATGATTGGTTACAGTCCACAACGGCCATTGGACTGCATTTCCTAGTGGGCAATGTCACTATGTATTAATGGCTGGGACCAGGTATGACATGTCCTCTTTTACTTTCTTGGCCCATAAAGAGTTAGTTAGGGCTAGGGTTAGACTTGGAGTTAGGGTTAGTGTTAGTCACCCTTCTTTTCCTCTGTCCCTGCTTTCTAGCCCATGGCAGGGAAGTAGATGGAGTGATATGTAATTGATGTACCCATCTTGGACATCAAGGGGAAGGAAGTAGGTGCCTCATTTTGGCATGGTTCAGCTGGGTTGTTAAAGGAGAAGAACATGAAACATAGTTGAGTGAAGGCATGCATGTTTGTCCAGTTGTCAGTAAGGTAGACCTTTCCCCAAACCTGCTGTGACCTTTTTAGTCCCTTGTGTCTGTAAAACCTGTCTGAGCCCCTGGACAAAGAGTGCTAGAAGAAGGGTTTGGGGGTAAGGTACATATCATCTCATACAAGTAGAAAAACTCATTACCAGCTTCTGTTCTTTCCTGGTGATCAAAAGTGGTTAGTTATGTTCACATGTCCATGCTCATAAGTAGAGGGGCAGTTGTTGGGGAGACAACTGCCCAAATCCAAACCATAGTTGGCAGTAGAGGCTGGATGAGACTTGGTCATTGCAGCCCTGACTGGGGTTAGCTTTCAAACTCAGCAGGCCACTCACCTCAGGGGAATCAGAATCTTGGCCCAGTTGCCTTCAAAGGCAACAGTGAGCTCCAGAAAGAGGATACATGTGACTATCTGGAAAACCATGAACCAGACTGGATACAAATTATAAAGATAATCGGTACAGCATTAGACTGTCACTAAACTGTGACCTCTGCAAGAGAACCACAAACATTTCCTCTCAGAGGCAGAGGTCCCAAGGGGACAGAAACTAGTCAGCACTCCCAACCCACTCCAGACCACAAGCTGGAGGAGCTGGGTCAGGAGACTATGAAAGGAGAGAATATAATTTCTTACTTGTGGCACAAGGAGATTTGAAGAGTACCCATCTGCACACAGCCTACAAAGAAACCACTGTCAACACTTCCCAAGGCTCTGAGGGCAGGGCTCGTTCTGGAAACAGTCAATCCATGTCCTTCCCATGTTCCCTAAGATTGCCCTTCCCCTCCTGTCTTACTCTTAATATCATGTCTAACTGGACAAGGTCTTTCTTTGGTGGAAGGGTGATTTACAAAGAAAGTCCTGGATGTGTGAGTCCTGTTCACGTCTTCCAGGTACAGACTGCCATCTTCAGCAAGATGTTTGCCCTTTCTGCACCATAGTTTTCTCAGCTTTCATTATGTAAAGTACATGCCCTGCCTAATACATATCATCTCATACAAGTAGAAAAACTCATTACCAGCTGCTGTTCTTTCCTGGTGATCAAAAGTGGTTAGTTATGTTCACAAGTCCATGCTCATAAGTAGAGGGGCAGTTGTCAGGTAGACAGCTGCCCAAATCCAAACCATAGTTGGCAGTACAGGCTGGATGAGACTTGGTCATTGCAGCCCTGACTGTGGTTAGCTTTTAGACTCAGCAGGCCACTCACCTCAGGGGAATCAGAATCTTGGCCTAGTTGCCTTCAAAAGTAACAGTGAGCTCCAGAAAGAGGACACATGTGACTATTAATACGGGGCAGCCTTAAGAATCAAGAGAGAATGGATATAAAGGTGATTTGTAGATTCAAAATCCCCTAGTTACCTGCTGCTGTCAAAACAACAACAACAAAATACCACAAGTGGGTGGCTTTAAAGAACAGGAATTTAATTTCTTACAGTTCAGGAGGCTAGAAAACTGAACTTAAGGTATGGCTCTAAGGGGAAGCCCTTCCTTGTCTATTTTAACTTCTAGTAGCTTCCAGCAATCGTTGGAGTTCCTGGGCTTGTAGATATATCTGTTGTGTGTTTTTCTCTTCATCTGACATGCTCGCCTCCCACTACCCTGTGTGTGTCTCTGTGTCTATTCTGCTCTTTTTATAACTCACTACTCTACACTAGGATGACCTCATTAATATAACAAAATTAACGCCTCATTTCCAAACAGGGTCATATTTATAGGTACAGGGGTTAGGATTTCAACAAATTTTGGGGGGTAAGGGAGCGTTATTCAAACCAGAACATCAGGGAAGGAATTGTAATACAATTTTGTCTTCTCCCATCACCATTCCTAGAGATAGGTCTGGGCCGAACAATCAGAGATTTTTTTAACTCAGTTCTAAGATCTAACTAATGCCTCACTAAATAGCAACCAAGATGGCATATAGAAAATAATTTCATGTTGAGGTCAATATACGCTGATAGGTAAACACTGGTCATCAAACCCAAAGCTGAGTTCCCACATCTCCTGTGACAGTTGTGAAAATCAACTTCATCAGGGCCACAAAGAAAACAGCAGTCTCTCAGCCAAGTTAAGACCCCTGCAGGTGGCCATATAGGTGGGCTCTGGCCTTTGGAAATGAAGCCGGGGATTCATTTATGAACTCAGAAGTCAGAGCAGTTTCTCCTCACCCCTGTCAGCATTCATTCTGTAAGACATCACAGTAGGATTTACAGTTTTCCTTCCTAGAGGACATTCCAAGAGTCCTTCAATTGGCTCTATTTTGTCTTCAGTCCCTCAAGTTCAATGGGGACATCTCCTCTTCGGGGATTAATATCATAACATTGTCACTCACTGGTGGGCCCAGTCACACCTTCATACGTGAGGCTGATCATTATGTACTCATTTGAGATTCACTGAGGTGACACTGTTTGTAATGTATTTGGGAGAGGAAGGGTGTTAAAGGGCTGTCATAGAATCACCCTCTGGTAAAACGCAGGCCGTTTGAAAATGCAAAAGCTCTCACTCGGGAAACTCCTCCTTTACATTCAGTCCTTCTCTAGGGTCCTCAGTGTCCCAGGCAAAATGTTGGGATCACACAGGTGCAGCAAAATAGCTGGACTTGAAGCCTTGGTCCTGCTGCCCCCGCTCTCTGTGACCTTGGACAAGTCATTCCCCTTAAGATGATTTCGTTTCCATATCACACAGATGTCATTCTCACAGAAATATGATGTTGATTACAGGAGATAAAGGATGTTAAAGTACTTGGTGAATCTTCATCTGTTATAACCGTAATTAGGATTTTGACAAGCAGCTGTGGAGGGCATCCTGTGCAGTCCCTCTCCTGAGCACTTTGCATGTTCTCAGGACAACTCCTCAACCTGGGCAAGCATTTGTCCCCATGTCACAGATGAGGAGCCACGTCTAATACAGCAGCATGATGGTCTCTGATGAGCAGGACTCCTGTGCAGTGGGACTCTGGGGCATGAATGTTGCCAGGCTGGGTCTCCAGAGAAGGTCACATTTGAGAGTAAAATTCTGTGCCTTTATGTGGGCACTTTTTTGCTTGTAGATAATATCCCCTGAATGTT
Source organism: Orycteropus afer afer (assembly GCF_000298275.1). Classification (NCBI taxonomy): domain Eukaryota; kingdom Metazoa; phylum Chordata; class Mammalia; order Tubulidentata; family Orycteropodidae; genus Orycteropus; species Orycteropus afer. Next base: position 11,599,756 of record NW_006921639.1, on the reverse strand, counting down.
CCAGAAAGGATCAAAAATACTGTTCTTGCATTATCTAATTTTGATCAGAAAGAGTAGCAAGGAATTTGCATGACATCCAAACTGGTCTTCATTTTTGACAGAATCAGGCCCAAGTCCATATATAGAGTTAATAATTCTCTCACCAGGGCAATGCACCCAGGGACCTGGAAGCAGTTTCACTCTTTCTCTGCCAAGGACACTAGAAGCCAGAGCTGCTGGAGAGTCACTTATCCCTCCAGGACATGGCTATCCCATGCAGAGGCCCATGGAGATGCGGCATTCTTAACCTAAAGGGATTTTGCTGTTTCTTGGTGCCAGAAGCTCATGAGAACCGTCCAAAACTGTTTCTTGAAGACTTTGATGATGGCAGGTAATCACACAAGTGGCCTAACTTCCTGAGATGGTGGGTGAGGGTGTTGTCTAAACTATATTTCCATTTAGATCCAAATTATCTGGATTGCTCTTCAATCAACAACAGAGGCTATCTACACTCCAGGCTCTTGCCAAAAAGCTCAGCCTGGAGCCAATTCCTGGCACCAAGCCCAGATGAACAATGGAGAACAATAGCTCCCATTTCTACATCATTCCACATTTGAAAGGCTGTTTTCACACTGGTTATCTCCAGGGCAGTCTCCCCAGCCACTCTGTAAGTGAAGAGTTCTTAGTCTGCAATCCATAGAAGCCTAGAGAGTGAATAGATTAACAAATGAGTATTAGAGGTGCCATGAAACCCATAACCAGCTCCGGATTCTGACTCATGGCACCCCCAATATGTGTCAGAGTAAAACTGTGCTCCGTAGGGTTTCAATGGCTGGTTTTTCGAAGTACATCAACATGCCTTATTTCAAGGTGCCTCTTGGTGAACTCCAAACTTCCATGTCTCAGCAGCCAAGTACTTAATTAGTTTCACTACCCAGAGACTCCATGAACCCCATAACTGTGTGCAAATTGTTGGATGCAGATGTATTTTGCCACAGAGAGCAATCTTAATTTTTTAAAAAATCAAATTCTCTAAAATGATCTATGACTCCAAATCAGATCCAAAACCTCTGCTCTAAGAAGTTTGCTTTTATACTAAGAAGTCCAAAGAAGCCAGCTCTCCTGACCTTTTTATTTATTTAGTCTTTGCTCTGAGATGCACTTTAATTTTATGGTCCAGCTGTCATCCAAGGACATATGAAGATCAATTCTGTATCCTCTTGTAAAGTATTATTAAAGGCAGGATCCATTAAAATGTTTGGGGTCCCCCAACCTAGGACTCATGAAATGAAATCTTTTAAAAACATTTTGTTCTAGGAAAAAGTTTGTCTCTAACAATGACAGTATTATGTGTCTTTCCTTTTATTCATATGCAGGCATTTGTGACTCATGGTCTTTCCCTCCTTGCCCTGCCTGCTGTAAATTGCTGAGTCACGTTTGATATTAATTCCATTCAGTGATTGTCCAATGCCTTTGGTCTAACATTGTGCTTAGCACTGGGGATAGAGGATAGAACAAGACAGGCATGGTTCCTGCTGTAACAAAACGACATAATTATGGCAGGACTTTGTATGTCTTTTTGATACCACTGTAGATTTTAAAGTGTGGCAATAGCAAACACTTTTATAGTGCTTGCTATGTCCGGGCGTGATCTAACTGGTTTACACACATTAGCTCAGTAAATGACCCTAAGCCACAATGAATATTGAATATACGGTAGACTGCCAAAAGTACAAACAAAATTGATCTAAGAAGAAATACAATGAGAATATTCCTTAGAAGAAGGCTAGATAGATTTTGACTCAAATGTTACTTTGAAAACATCACCAGGAAAGACCAATCACTAGAGAAGGACATCAAGCATAGTAGAGGGCCAAGGAAAACAAGAGAAATTCTCGATGAGATGGATTCCCACAGTGGCCACAACAGTGGACTCAAATGCACCAATGATCACAAAAATGATGAGGGACAATGTTTTGTTCTGTTGTACATTAAGTTTGTCATGAGTCGAAGCCAACTTGAAGGCAACTAACAATAAAAGACACAATGACCCTAAGAGGTCAGTATTATTAACATCACATTATAAATATGAAGAAACTGAGAAACAAAAAAGCTTAATAACTTGTTCAAGGTCAAAATGCTAACAAGTGGCTGAGTGAGCATTTAAAGCCCAGCCCTTTAACTTCAGGCTTATGACTCTCCCCAGCTTCCCTCTCAATTCCAATTATTCAAACAAATAATTATTGTTGTAATTCTTACTGAATTCTTATTTTAAAAAAATGTACATTTGTCTAGTGCACTCTATTGTCTTTCACACCCATTGCTGACTTTCGTCTCCACCATGCCCTTGGTTAGAAGACATTGCTTTTCCCATTGCAGGGATGACAGATTGATGGTCAGAAAGGCACATTAGTGATCGAGATAGCGCTGAAAATCAAGTCTTCTGAACCCCAGTTCAAAAGGGCTCCTTTCCACTGTGCCTTACTCCCTCCTTCCTCGTTCGTAAGTGGCACAGAGCCCTGTGCAGGGCAGTAGGAAGAAACAGTACTCAAATTACTTCATTTAATTAAACAATGTCCAGGTGTCCAGTCACCCTTTGTTGGTTTTGTGACTTTGAAGATCCTGTAGTGTTAGTTAAAATTATAAGATTAGATAGAGAGACAGACCCACTAGTGGACAGATAGCTAGCTAGGTAGCTACCTTGTTGACTTTGACTCATGGAAATCTTATATATAACAGAACGAAACGTTGTCCAGTCCTGAGTCATCTGTATGATCGTCATCATGTTCAATTCCATCGTTGTGGCTATTGCACTAATTCATCTGACCAAGGATCTCCCATGCTCTCACCAGCCCTCTGTTTCATCAAACATGATGACCTCCTCTAATGATTGATTCCTCCTGATGTCATGCCCAAAGCAAAAGTGTTGGGCGATGTTCTTTTTTGATCCAGAAGACTTTCATTGGCTAATTTTAGAAGTAGATGGCAGACTTTTCTTCCTAGTCTGTCTTAGTCTGAAAGGTCTGCTGAAACCTGTCCACTGTAGGTGACCCTGCTAATATACAAAATACCGGTGGCATAGCTTCTAGTGTCTTAGCAACACACAAGCCACCACAGAACCAGTTGACAAATAAGTAGTGGAAAATGTAAGAATAGGCTTTGCTAATGCTGAGAGGGACCTTGAAGATCATTGATTCAGCAGTTTCTTAAAGTATTGGGGGTGGAGTCTCTTTGGAGAATCTGATGCAAGTTCCGGACACTCTCTTCCAAATTCAGCTCACCCTGAACTCCCGTCCTTGTTCTTATTTGACCTCCATGACACTATAGTGGTAATTTTCATTGTTCTCAGAAGTGACTCTTTAAAAAAAAAAAAAAAAAAGACAATGTTTGTTTTCTGTGGATCTAAATATCTTTCTCCTGTTGTTGAATGGAGGAATTTTTTTTTTTTCCCCTTTTGCTGCAAAGGGGAAAAAAGGGAAGTGTAATTTTCAACTCTCAGCATAACATATCTTTGATTAATGTATATCGTAATCATCACAGAATACACAGCTGTCTATTAACGATGGAACCAAATGAGTTGAATAGATTATCAAAGAGCAGCAGCGCCAGTTCCACTCTGAGGTGCACGCTTGTCTTTAGAACATTAATCTCGTTACAGGTTTGAGTCTGATTCCAATTTCCCTGACAGTTGGGAAGAAGAGGAGAAAGGCTGATCAAATGCGCCAGGAGCGGCACGGGCTCAGATCTCAATGGGGCTGGAGAAAGAGAGCAGCATGGTTTTCTTAACATGATTATTCCAAAGGGATGAGAAAGGCGGAGAAGGGAAGCGAGGCTGCTTTGAGAGTAGGGTACAGGATCCTGGGATAAGCAGGCAGGGTAATGGGAAAGTAGCTTCCGGATAGGCGCGAGGTGACTGCCTGCGGTGTTGTGTTGCTCTATGGGCGCTGCTAATGAGGAGGCGCCAAGCAGACAAGGGCTGAGAAGAAAAGTGGCAAAGTAACTAGAGCCAGATCTTCAAGGCTTATTCAGCTCTCAGGGGCGCTGGCACGCTGTAGCAGAAGGGAGCTCTGGATTTGAGTTCCCAGCTATTCAATCCCATATCTTGGGAGGAGACCCAGGCTCTACCACAATGCTGGCCGGCCTGGGCCTCTGGGGCCAGGGGTCAGGGGAAAGGCCTTACCCTAATTGCCTGAGTGATTCTGAGTGATTTGGCCTCCTCAGTCTTGTCTTAGTCTCTCAGGATTATAGTAACAAAGAATAGAATTATATTATCTCACAGTTTAGGAGGCTGTAGAGTCTAAAATAAGGGTGACACTATGTTGATTCCTCCTGAGGACTCTGAGGAAGGATGTGTCCCATGCCCCTCTCCTGGTGTCTGGTGGTGGCCAGCAATCTTTGGCATTCCTTGGCTTGCCGATACATCTTCACACAGCCATCTTTCCTCTGTCTGCCTGTCTCTGTCTCATCTCTTCTATGAGAATAATATTCATATTGGATTAGAACCTACCCTACTACATATGATCTCATGTTAACTGATAGTATCCTCAAAAATCCTATTTCCAAACAAAGTCACAAGTACCAATAGTTAAGACTTTGACATATCTTATTGGAGGACATAAGGAGCTCTGGTGACACAGTGCCTCAGGCATATGACTGCTAACTACAAGGTTGGTTGTTCAAACCTACAAGTCACTCCATGGAAGGAAGATGGGGCACTCTACCTCCATAAAGATTTACTGCCTTGGAAACCCAATGGAGTTGCTATAAGTCAACTATGAGTCAGGTTTGGTTTGGGTTTGGTGTTGGAGGACACAATTCAATCCATAACAGTTCCCACTGACCAGTTTCCACCCAATTCATGCATGGTTGAAGAACCCTTCAGCACTTCCATATACAACACACAACTCTCTTTCCACATCATACCCTTACAACTTTTCCTACAGTTAGACTCTTTAGTGTTCCAAACAACTCTCACCTTGTACACAAACACCCACATTTTTATACACCTACTGCCTCAGTGTAAATGTTTAAAAATAATGTCATAGAATCCTTTACCTAATTCTTCAGTTACCTTTCATCTGGACATTCTTCTTCATCCTTCTCCCCGCAAAACCCACCTTTCAGCTAAGCCTGTTTACTATTCCTCAAGGTCACCAACATTTTTCATGTCTCCAGTCTTTTTTTTGCTGGTTCCTCTACCTGGTACACTCTTCTGCTCCTTGTCACCTGCCACCCCGCCCCTCCTCAAAATTCAACACCCAGCTCAGCAGTCACTCCAGCAGGAAAATGACCTGGATTTAACTTCCTTTACAACAACTTTTCTTATTTATAGCCAGAGTCCAGGGCTCCCTCTCTTCTACCTGTGCACTTGTATTAGATCCCCCATTGTGTAGGGTTAGAATTGAACATAGCCTGTCTTCTCCTTTCTTTGTCTGTGAGTGCCTCCAGGACAAGCTCTTTGGCTGATTAATCATTGCCCCCCCACCAAGCTGATCACAGGGCCTGACTCATAGATGTTATTAGAATGAATCAACGGTCACATCCAGCTTTCAAACTTTCCCATCTCTTTGTCACATGCCTCCATCTGCCAGAGCTTGGCCAGATACTTTCACTCATTTACCCTTCCAAAAAAAACCAAACTTACTGCCATGGAGATGATTCTGACTCATAGTGACCCCTATTGGATTTCTGAGGTTATAAATCGTTATGGAGGTAGATTGCCCCATCTTCCTTGCATGGAGCAGCTGGTGGATTTGAACTGCTGACCTTTTGGTTAGTAGCCAAATGCCTTGTACAGTATGTCACCAGAGCTCCTTAATTGACTCTTACTGGTATGTTTATATTCTATTTGATGGAAGAGGAAACTGAAGCTCAAAAGAGTTAAGTAAGGTGCCTGAATCCCGCAGCTAAGAGTGGCAGAATTCTAAACTAGGTCATCTGGAGCCAATGCTATGTTCACAACCCCACACCACCTCTGAAGGAGACCAAGTTCATGGGATAGAGAATATAAATTTCAAATTTTAATTTTAGACAATGTTCCAGGGATCAGAGCCTGGACTAGAGTAAGGCCAATGCGGAGACTAGGGCATAAAATTTAAAGAGGCTCTCATTCTCAGGTGCCAATCCCACACTTGCCCAACAATGAGAGTGAAACCAGGGGAAATAGATTCAGAGCCTTGGTGCTATTAAAGGAAGTCAGCACACAGACATGCAGAGCCATACCACTGTTGCAGGTTCAAAGGCTGAGAGTTGGGGGTGGAAATGAGAGCAGGTGTCATGAGCCCAGTGATAGGTAGAGCTTCCAAGAGATGTTGATTGTCAAGAACAGAAGGTGTTCCAGGCACAAGAAATAGCAGAGGGAGCACCATAAATGCAGGAATGCACGGCCTGCTCTAGGAGGCCTGTTTAATAAGACAACGATGAGAACAGCTGGGAGGTAGGTTGGCATCTGGATGCTGCCAGACCCATTGCATTATGGGACAGCAAAGTCAGACTGTAGGAGCTAAGGGGCTACATTCCCCAGAGTGAGGGGCTTTGGCTGAGAACAGATAGTGCTGGAAAATCATGTTTAAAGCAATCACCATCTTTAAGAGCTGTCCCTGAAACCACAGCCAACCCCAGCCCCTCAGAGTTGGACGAGGCCTCCATGCTGACCCTCCCTAGTTTGTTGGACATGCTCTGCCAGGCTCAGTGCTCGCCAGACACCTTGTTCTGCTGGAAGTTCATAGAACATCGGTCCTGTCAGGTGGGGGACTGTGGCCAACACCGCTGCTCATAGCTCAGCAGGGCAGAAAGGGGATTTGGAAAGCTGTGGCTGGGAAAATCATCATGCTGGGGTGGGGGCAGGATTGGCTGCAATTTCCCCCTTTCAGTTCCTCTGCTCCATCCTCTGCTGTGACCCATAAATTCACTGAGATGAAGTCATTCCCCAGTCACTGCTATAAAAAGTCAGCCGCGTAGCTAGGGAGTTTGCGGCCGAGTTAGATTATAAAATAAAACCAGAGTTCTGGAGAAGGAGGGTCAAACCCGTTGTGCCTGGGGGAGGGAAGCACGTGTTCTGTTCTTTTTAACAAGGACCAGTGAGTTTCTAACCTCATACGATTCCTTATCCACTCCTCCATGTCCCTCTAACTCCCTTTTTATTATTATTATTATTATTAAAGTCATTCCAGCAACCATCATGGGACTGCCTTGGTGTTGAAAAATAAAGCTAAAATAAAAAAATTAAAAACCATGTTGGAAGATCTCTTCTTCCTGTAGAGTTTGAAATATGTCTCATTATCCTGAAGTCTTCTGAAAGTTGACCAGAATCTAAGGTCTACAGAAGACCTAAGCCCAGTGGTCTTCCCCATGCAGTGAGACGCCCAGTGCTGGAAAGACTGGCTTGGCCTGGGGTCTGACAGACCCAGCCTACTCAAAGGCAGGGAGACTCAGCTTTCTCATCTGTAAAAGAGGTGGCATTAGTTTTGGAACATCACCTTGCTTAAGATCTCTTTTAGCTCAAATAGTGTTCAGCCCCTTTTTCATCCACAAAATATTTATTGAGCATCTACTGTGTTGCAAAAGGAAGACAAAAGAACTGATGCAGTTGAATTGTGGTGTTGGCAAGGGTTATTGAATATACCATAAATTGCTGGAATAATGAAAGTATCAGTCTTAGAAAAAGATACAATAAGAATGCTTCTTGGAAGTTAGGATGGCAAGACATTGGCTCCCATACTTTGGACATATGGCTGGGAAAGACCAATTACTAGAAAGGGGTTGTTGTTGTTGTTGTTGTGTACCGTCGAGTCACACCTGACTCATAGTGACCCCTCCTTGGGTTTCCGAGGCAGTATCACTACGGAAGTAGGATTGCCCAACCTTCCTTCCGAGGAGTGGCTGGTGGATTTGAACCGCCAGCCTTCTGGTTAGCAGTCAAGTGCCTTAGCCACTATGCTACCAGAGCTCCCACTAGAAAGGGGTATGATGGTTATTTTAAGTAGAGGGTTGGCAAAAATGAAGGAAACCCTCAATGATATAGATCCACACAGTAACCACAACAGTGGACTTAAACATACCGATGATCATGAAGATGGACAGGATTGGGCAATGTTTTGCTCTGTTCTACCTAAAGTTGCTGTAAGTAGGAGCTGATTTGAAAGCAACTAAAAATAACTATTGGATGGAAAATTGGACAGTCTACTTTCGTAGAGATACAGCCTCAGAAACCCAAGGGGGGGTCGCTATGAGTTGAACCAACTGGACGGCAGTGAGTTCAGTTATTTATTTATTTTAACAATAACTATGTTGCAGACACTGGAATGATGCTTAGAGATATAACAGTGAACAAAGTAGATGAGATCTTGCTTTCTCCATTTTGCCTGGCAAGGATTGAATGTCTGGTGCACTAAAAATGAGACCACTCAGGTCCTTGTTACCTTTGATGGTAAGGATGACAATAAATGTGACAATGGGATGCTTCACATATGTACCAGCCTCCCAGTTCACCAAATGCTTCTGCTATCTTATTTTACATGAACTCTTTACATCAGGATAGAGGAAATAAGCTCAGAGAGGACAACAAAAGACATAGATAATTATTTTGGCAGTCATGGGCTGGGCCAAGCTGTTGCCCCCTTTCTTTCTATCCTTGACTCCAAGCCCAATGCTCTCTTCCAGTGGCAGGAGAGGAGAACAAGCTCTTGAGCATGTGTTGAAATCTTCTGTATGCCATGCACAGCACCAGGTCCTTGCATATACATTTGGTCTTTATAATAACCCAGGAAAATAATTCACAGTCTTTTTTTTTTTTTTTTTTCCCGCAGATGAGGAATTTAGTACAGGTTAGGTTGCCCAATGACAATCAGCTAGTGAAAGTCAGAATCAGAATTTGAACCCAGATCTGTGTTTTTTCCAAACACAGGTTTAACTGCATTGTGGTTCTGAAATCATAATAGGGGATGACCTTAAGGAGGGTCACTGTCCAGTGTGCACAGAATCTAATCTCTGGATGCCAGCCTTTATGTAGAGCTAGGTAAGAAGCCAGGGGTCATCTCCCTCAGATCTGACTCCCCAAGGTAAATGTGAGTTACAGCTTTATAGGGTTTGCAGAAGAAAGGTACATATATTCATTGAAATTCCAGGAGAGCTATTGCATGGGGACATTTTTGGGATGTGCAAGTGCACACACAGAAGTCATACATCACATGTTCTAAAAGTGGCAGCCTTAACATGATCGACAAGGGAGTTTTTGCACTGAGTCATCTCAGGACAAGGCTGGAGTCTTCTGTGCAATGCTCTGTGGGGCAAATCTGGTAGGAACCAGTGTACGATTATTGTCTCCTGTTTGCAACTGCTGGTTTTTGAAAAACAACTTAAAGTTTCAGTTGTAATGGAAAATTACCGATTCTGAGAGCTGTAGGGGCACAGCTGTAAGTGCATGGTTTGCCTGTCAGGAGCTATGGGGGCATGGACTGTGTTACAACATGTTTATAGCATTGCCGAAAATAAAGCTAGGAGGATCTTGAGTGACCTCATTGCCTGTAGCCCATATCTCAAGCTTTCCATCTTTCCTAGGTGGGAAGATTATTTTTCTTCTGAGTTTCCTTGGAACTCTTGGAATAAATGAATTGTTAGGATTAACTTCAGTGGTTTGAGGGTGTGGTGGAATGAGTTCCTTTGTGTGCCTTTTTGCTTTGATTCTTCCGAAAACCAGTTTGAGAGATTTTTCCCCTCAGCCTTTAAGAGTTACCTTTGCCCTAGTTTTCTACTTCAGAAGGTTTGTTCCATTTCCTGCATAAGCTGTAAACAATTTGGTTTGATACTTTTTGTCTGGTCTTGGGCTGCAGCCTACCCAGTGATTCCTAAGCACCTTGCAGGGACTGGTCAATATACTATGCAAATGAAGTGCCTATAGACTATGCAAATGAAGTTACTATAGGCTACTATACCAATGAAGTGTCTGTGACGTACTGAGAGGGGGTTGGTCAGTTCATACCTTGAAACTGGTGAGGATTTTGCATATATATGCAGCCAACCCCACAGAGGTTTTTCAGACAGGAGCAAAAAGAAGGAAGGAGAGAGAAAAAGCAGAGAGAGAGGAGACAAGGACTCTCCTAAAAGAGCTGTAACATAGGCCAAGGGCTGTAATACTGAAGATAGCGATAGGACTGGAAAGGGCCCAGCAGCAGAGTCAATTTTGACATGGCCGGGCCAAGAGGAGCCAGTTCTGAGGGGGCGGAGAGAAGGCCTGTCCTGAGGGGACTGAGGGGAACCCTGAAAGGTCAAGAGGGGCATGCAGAGCAGAGAGAAGAGCGTGCTTATTTGCATGGCCCAGAGGAGCTGAGATCTCTCCTGCACTGAAGAAGGGAGACTTGGCCTGCCTGTTTCCTGATCCTGATCCTGAGTTACAGCCTGTTGATTCTGATCCAGAGTTGTACCCATTACATCCTTAATAAACCCCTTAATTGTAAGGATGATCTTTGAGTTCTGTGTGGCCATTGCAATTACTGAACCTGGTAGTGCCGTGGGAAGGATAGAAATGTTGGAGTGGGAAAGTATGTCTGACTTCCACCTCACGGGAATCAGCTTTGTGCTCATTATCTCTCCTGAAGTTAGAGAGGTTCTGATGCTACTACTCCTATTACTAAAACTACCCTCATTTTACAGATTGCAAAATACCCTGTTTTGAAGCTTTTGCTGATTTCTGTAATGTCAATACTGTGTTGTTGTTCTTAGGTGCTGTCGAGTTGTTTCCAACTCACAGCGACCCCATGCACAGCAGAACGAAACACCGCCCGATCCTGCGCCAGCTCCACGATCCTTGCTATGCTTGAGCCCATTGTTGCAGCCACCATGTCAATCCATCTTGTCGAAGGTCTTCCCTTCCTTTGTCGACCCTCCACCTTACCAAGCATGACATCCTTCTCCAGGGAATAGTCCCCTCTGACAACATGACCAAAGTAGGTGAGACGAAGTCTGGCCATCCTTGCTTCCAAGGAGCATCTCAGCTGCACTTCCTCCAGGACAGATCTGTTAGTTCTTTTGGCAGTCCATGGTACCTTCAGTATTCTTCACCAGCACCATAACTCAAAAGCATCAACTCTTCTTCGGTCTTTCTTATTCATTGTCCAGCTCTCACATGCATACGAGGCAATTGGAAATATCATGGCTTGTGTCAGGCGCACCTTAGTCCTCAAGGAGTTATCCTTGCTCCTCAGCACTTGAAACAGTTCCTTCACGGCCAACCTGCCCAGTGCTACACACCGTCTAATGTCCTGACTGCTGCTTCCAGTGGCCTCGATTGTAGAACCAAGCAACATGAATTATTTGACAACCTCAATCTTTTCTCCATTTATCGTGATGCTGCTTATTGGTCCAGTTGTGAGGATTTTTGTCTTCTTTATATTGAGATGTAATCCATACTGCAGACTGCGTTCCTCAGTCTTCATCAGTAAGTGCCTCAAGTCATCCTCACTTTCAGCAAGCAAAGTTGTATCATCTGCATATCTCAGGTTGTTAATGATTCTTCCTCCAATCCTGATGCCGCATTCTTCTTCATATAGTCCAGCTTCTCTGATTATTTGCTCAGCATATAGATTGAATAAGTATGGGGAAAGGATACAACCCTGATGCACTCCCTTCCTGATTTTAAACCATGCAGTGTTCCCTTGTTCCATTTGAACGACAGCCTCCTGGTCAAGGTACAGGTTCCTCATGAGTACAATCAAGTGTTCAGGAATTCCCATTCTTCTCCATGTTATCCGTAATTTGTCATGATCCACACAATCAAATGCCTTTGCATAATCAATAAAACACAAGTAAACATCTTTCTGGTATTCTTTGCCTTGAGCCAAGATCCATCTGACAACAGCTATGATATCTCTTGTTCCACGTCCTCTTCTAAATCCAGCTTGCACCTCTGGAAGTTCTCGGCAATATACTGCTGCAACCGTTTTTGAATTATTTTCAGTAAGATCTTACTTGCGTGTGATATTAATGATATTGTTCGATAATTTCCACATTGTGTGGGATCACCTTTGTTTGGAATAGGTACAAATATGGATCTCTTCCAGTCAGTTGGCCAGGTAGCTGTCTTCCAAATCTCTTGACATAACCTAGTGAATACCTCCAATGGGGCATCCATTTGTTGAAATATCTCAATGGGTATTCCGTCAATTCCCAGAGCCTTGTTCTTCGCCAATTCCTTCATTGCAGCTTCGACTTCCTCCTTCAGTACCGTTGGTTCTAGATCATATGCCACTTCCTGAAATGGATGAAGATCAACCAGTTCTTTTTGGTACAGTGACTCTGTGTATTCCCGCCATCTTCTTTTGATGTTCCCTGCATCATTCAATGTTTTACCCTCAACATTGCAACTCGAAGCTTAAAATTATTCTTCAATTCTTTCAGCTTGAGAAATGCGGAGTGTGTTCTTCCCTTTTGGTTTTCCAACTCCAAGTCTTCGCACATTTCATTATAATAATTGGCTTTGTCTTTTCGAGCTGCTGTCAATACTCTAATAAACCAAAAAAAAAAAAAACAAAAAACCATTGCTGGCTAATTGATTCCAACTCATAGCAACTTAATGGGAAAGAATAGAACTGCCCGTAGGGCTTTCAAGGCTATAAATCTTAACAGAAGCAGACTGCCTCATCTTTTTCCTACAGAGCAACTAGTGGATTTGAACTGTTTACCTTTCAGTTAATAGCTGAGCACTTAACCACTGCACCACCAGGGTTCTGTCAATACTCAAACCATAGCTAATTTCAACCTACCAATGTGATGTTATTGAATGCAGAATTATATAGCATTTCCCTCATATAGACACAATAGACACAGACAATCTCAAGAACATACATAATTTTAAAATGTAGTAAAATAATAAGGATTAACATGATGGGTTTTAAATATTTCTTTTCTTTGCTGTTAATATAATTTACTTAATTATAAACCAAAAAACCAACTCCACTGCCATCAGGTTGATTTCTACTCAAACAACCCTATAGGGCAGAATACAACTGTCTTGTGGGGTTTACAAAACTATAAATCATTGCAGAAGCAGATTGCCCCATCTTTCTGTCATGGAGTAGCTGGTGGGTTTGAACAGCCAACCTTTGGTTAGCAGCCAGATGCCTTAACCACTGTGCCACCAGAGCTCTTTTACTTAAAATTATAAGTTATATAATTTAATTTCATTTTTAATTGTGGCTATGTTTAACAATCAGGACCCACCAAGGTCCTGAAAATGTAGCTGTTGGCTCTCATGAGCTGGCACGCACCATCTCCAGATACAACTAGCTTTTCCTTGATGGGAGTCTCATCCCTACTCCTACCCTGCAACCCTTGAAGACATGGCCTTTCCTTCTATGTGTCTCGCCTGGAGGACCTACCATTACTTTGTATGTAGTTGTTACTGTCATTGTTAGCTGTCTTGGAGTCAGCCCTAACTCATGTCAACCCCATGCACAATGGAATGAAATACTACTCGGTCCTGATGCAGATTGGACAATGTTCTGATTTTCTGAAGCAGATTGTAGGCCTTTCTTTCTAGTTCGTCTTAGTCTGGAAGCTCTGCTGAAACCTGTTTAACATCATAGCAACACACAAGCCTCCTTTGAGGAATGGGGGGTGGCTGAGCTTCAGGTACATTGGCCAGGATTCAGGACCTATAAAAATGCTTTCTCAGTGATGGGCCACAGTTCTCACTGGGTGTACTCAGGTGTCTTAGAAATCGGCTGAGATTTGTAATCTTCACTGTTTTAGAAACACTGTATATTAGAGCCAGGAAAACCCTGTATCATTGTTTAACAAATTACCCCAAAACTTAGTGGCTTGAAACAATAAACATTTGTTAATGCACAGATTCTGTGAGTCTAGAATCCAGGTGTGGTTTAGCTTGGCCTTTCTGGCTCAGGGTCTCTCATAGGCTGCTTTCAAGGTGGAGGCTGGGCTGCCTCATTTCAACTCACTGAAGTGGTTGTTGGAAGGATCCATTTCCATGTATGTTGTTGGACCAAGGTCCTCTCTTCCTCACTGGTTATTGGCAGAAGTCTCCTTCAGTTCTTCCCCACAGTGCAGCTCACAACACGTTGGCTGACTTTCTTTAAAACAAGCAAGTGAGAGAGCAGAGAGGATATATGTAAGTTGGTATACACAGCCCCCCCTTTTTTTTTTTTAACTTTCTATTGTGATCTGGGTTAAGGTTTACAGAGCAAATCAGTTTTCTATTCAACAATTCATACACAATTTGTTTTGTGGCATTGATTGCAATCCCCACAATGTGATATCACTCATCCTACTTCCTCCCTGCATTTTCTGTTTCCATTCCTGTCTTAACCCTTCCTTCCTTGCTGCCCTTTTGCTCCCTAATGGTTGATTGTTCTAAGGCCTATGTACCTCCCTGATGTTACTGTTCGCCATATAGGCCTGTCTATTATTTGGCTGAAAGTTGAGCCATGGGGGGTGAGTTCAGTTTCAGGCTTGAAGGGTGACTTGGAGGTTCCATCAGTCTCTATCTGACTAACGAGTCTGGTCTTTTTTTAAGACTTTGAATTTTTGTTCCACATTTTCCTCCCACTCTATCCAGTACCTTCTAATGTGATCTGTTTCAGAGTGGTTGATAGTGGTAGTTGGGTACCTTCTAGTTCTGATCTCAGGATTCTAGAAGTTGGGATTCATGTTGTCCTTTGCACTAATTGTTTTCTTGTGTCTTTGATTTTCTTCACTCTTCTTTGCTTTGGACAGGAGATAACAATAGTTGCGTCTTAGATGGCTGCTCATGAGACATCAATTGCTACACCAACGTAGGATGTAGAATATTTTCTTTGTGGACTCTGTGTGCTAAGTGACCTTGATGTCCCCTGAAAATGGTCCAGCAACTTATTCCTTTAAGGTGTTTGGTTACGGCTAAGAACTTTTAATAATTTTACCCCCTGGTATACACAGTCTTTTATAAGCTAGCCTTGGAGTGTCATTACTTTATTCCTATCATATTCTATTCATTAGAATGAAGTGAGTCACTAGGTCCAACCAATACTCAAGGGAAGGGGTTTACAAAAGCATGAATATAAGGAGGAGAGGGTCACTGGGGATCATTTTTAAGGTTGCCTACCACAAAATCTTTGTGTTGATTGTATTGTTTCCCCAAAACATTTATTGAAGTCCTGGTCCCATATCTGTGGATGTGATCCTGTGTAAAAATAAGTTATTTGTTGTGTTGCATTAACAAGGACATGCCCATATAGGCTGTGTCCTAAACCTAATCATTTCTGAGTTATATAAAGAGTAGGATAGACACAGAGGCCCTCACAGGGGAAATATACCCTGTAAAGACAGATGCATAAGGCATCTACAAGCCCAAGAATGCCACAGATTGCTGGCAGTTACTAGAAGCTAAAATAAGCTAAAAAGGAGCTCTAAAGTCATGGTCTGAATTTAGACTTATAGCTTCCTGGACTATGAAAAAATTTCTGTTCTTTAAAGCCACTTATAGTTTTTTTTTGTTGTTGTTATTATTGTTATGGCATTCCTAGGTAACTAAGACAACCTTGGTGATATCATAGCTACTAATATTTATGGAGCACTTACTGTGCTTTGAGAACTGTTCTGAGTGGTTTTCTTATAAAGATTTACTTAATCTTCACTACAACTTGGGAGGTTGAGTCTGTAAACCACACTTTATGGATGAGGAAACCAAGATTTCAAGGTTAAGTGTTTATCCCAAACCACCCAGCTAGTAAGTGGAAAGAGCCATAAGCCTGTCAGTGAGCCTCCGTCAGAGCCCACGCTCTTTATCTTGAAATGTACTTACTCATTTTAAGAATTATTTTGAGACTCAGGTGTTGTTGTTAGCTGCCATCGAGTTGGTCCCTGACTCATGGTGACCCCATGCACAACAGAACAAAATGGTGCCCAGTCCTTCATCATTCCCGTGATTGGTTACAGATTGGACTGTTGTGATCCATAGGGTTTTCATTGGCTGATATTCAGAAGTAGATCACCTGGTCTTTCTTTTTAGATGGTCTTAGTCTGGAAGCTCCACTGAAACCAGTTTAGCATCATAGCAACATACAAACTTCTACTGACAGAAATGTGTTGGCTGCACATGTGGTGCGTTGTCCAGGAATTGAACCTGAGTCTCTTGCATGGAAGGCAAGAATTCTACACTGAATTACTACTGCTGTCACAACTACTCTTTTTCTTGTTGTTGTGAGCTGCTACTGAGTTGGCTCCTGACTCATGATGACCCCCATGTACTGCAGAGTAGAACTGCTCTACAGGGTTTTCTTCATTGTAATTTTTATGGAAGCAGGTCATCAAGTCTTTCTTCTGTGGAGCTGATAGGTGGGTTTGAACCACCAACATTTAGATGAGCAACTGCTTGCAAGCCACTTGTGCTACCCAGTCTTCTCTTTTGGTGGATAAGAAATCTGAGGTCCAAAGAGTTTAAGTAACTGAGTATGATCACACAGCAAATTAGGAAGAGAGGCAAAATGCACTCTTAGTGTCTTCAGGGCACCCTGGTTTCTGCAGGAAGACTAAAGAGATGGACAACAAACCCATGGAGTAGTATTTAACTCTCTCCTGGCCCTCTCAGGTCTCTACAAATTGGAAGGTGACTGACACTTGGCCCAACTCCGAGAGTCAGCTGAAAGGCAAGCTTTCCCCCAGATTCTGACATGAAGGTGATGGCCCTTGGTTGTACTTTCAGTTAATCCACGTCCTTTTTCTGGAATACTTTTCCCCTCAGCTGGGGAAAAGGAAAAACATGCCTGTCCTAGACATCAGAGTAATGGACTGGTTTTAACTTCTCCTGGGGGCTTAATAAAAGGTGGTAGTTTGGATAACGTTTCTGTGATAGGCCCTTCTGTTAATACTTATCTAGCTAATGTGTCTTCCAAATGGCCTAAGCACAGCGTTCAGGACATTAAGGAGATTTCGTGATGCTGTTCTACATATGGTATTTCTGCACTGGATTTTTTTTCTTTCCACTTGTATAAATTATTTTACGATGAAGGTGGTGATGCTGGGGGAGTAGGGTGGGAGGAAGGGTTAAGATTTCACAGGGCCCAGCCTGAGGCATTTTTGGAGCCCAGAGGGAACCAGGCCCAGCATTCTTGAAACAAGGGAAAACAGGAGGATTGGAAGTTGAGTGAAATGGCGGGGCCTGTGGCTGACAAACACCAGCTGTGCTGAGTACATATTACATCCTGGTCTGGCAGACGTCTTCTCCTTCAAAATAGCACAGGCCATTAGTGGACTCCCCAAAAGGATACACCAGAAATGGATGCATGAAATTCCTGCTGAACAGGAATCCCAAGACTGAAGCTGTCTCCCCTGCCTTTATCAGACCAGCAGAGATACCTGTAGTGAAGGCATCATCTGAACATGAGGAAGAAATTCTTCCTTGCAAATACCAGGTACCAGATCTAGGCCCTGTGTTTTATGAATTCACTCATTGCACAAACAGCTGAGTGCCTGTTCTGAGCCAGGTACAGTGTTAGGAACTGCAGATACAGAATGAATAAAACAGAGCGCTATAAGGGAATTCCCAGTCCAACCAGATAGCACTGGTTTAGCCGTTACTAATATATGATGTGATAAGTGCATTGACAGAAGGAAGCTGAGGGTGGGATGGAAGCATGGAGGAAAGGCCCAGAGGCAACCACTGGCGCAGAGAAGACTTGTGGAGGATAGAGTTTGAACTGCATCTTATAGGATGGTTGAGGGTGAGCCAGGCAAAGAAAGGCGAACATGCAAAGTCAAAGTGCGAGAGTTTGTCTGATACACATACCTAGGAGAAGAAATGCAGAGACGTAGAGTATCGATACCTTAATTTCTCCAAATGTTTTTATAAGGTTCTCTGAAATGATTGCAATGTAATTCCTCCAGTTGCACGTGAAGGTTCCTGTTTCTCCTATATCCTCACCAAGAGTGAATGTCTTCCAACTTCCTGATTTCTGCCAATCAGAGGAGGTGTAAAGTGGTACCTTCTCTTAATTTACATTTCTGTGATTTCTTGACAGTTTGAACACCTTATCAAAGATTGATTAGTCATTTGATGTCTTCTGAGAAATGCCTATTCATATCCTTTGCCCATTTCTCTACTTCTTTTCTTTTCTTTCTCTTGTTAATTTATAGGAATTACTTGTACAATCAAGTTATTAATCATTTACTGGTTTTAGACTTTGCCAGAGTCTCAACAAGAGTGTCAGGCATTTGTTAAGATTTTTACTGGTGTATTTTGTTGAACACAATTCTCCCTTTAATTCTGATGTAAATCAATTTGGTTTTCTCATTATAATTTGTGCTTTTGAGGTCTTGTTTAAGGAATCATTCATGACTCCAAGGTCGAAAAGATAATCTATATAGTTTTTCCTAATAGCTGTTAGTCTTAATTTTCACATCTAGGTCTTTAAACCATTTGGGACTTATTTTTATCAAGAAAATGAAATAAGGACTCAATTTTATTTTTCTCTGCATAGGAAGTCACTATTTCTAACATAATTTACTAAACAAGTCATTCTTTTCCCAATGATTTGTGATGTTGGCCCTACTATATACCTGTTGGGAGACAACCCATCTTGTATCTCGTACATTTCTGCACATTTTGTGATCAGACATTGTTCACAACTATCATTTTAAGGATGTTTGTACAGCAAAAAATCCTTGGAAGTACAGGTAATGTCTCTAACCACAGCAAATGGAAGATTTGTTTACTCTCCAATATTACAAAGCTAATGTCTCCCTCTGGGACAAAGGTCAGACAAGATAACTTAAGTTAGAGAGGTTCTTCTCCTGCACTTCAACGCAGTACATGTGCAGGCATCACCTAGACCCTTTGTGAAGCCCTGTAGGTATTGGAACCCAGGAACCAGCACAAAATACTGATAATCTGGCTACTGCTATTGGTGTGAGTGATAAGCTGTCCTTTCTGTCTGATTCAGGCGTCTTATGCCTCCTGCCAGCAACCTTGAAACTGTGGCTAACTTGTTATCTTGCAAATGAGATAAAATTGCATACTCTTCAGACTTCCTGATAGTACCAAGGTCTCATATAAGATTGGGATTCTCTACTTTTTTTACTGGAATATTCACAGCATATTTCTTTCCTTCTCTCTCTCTCTCTCTCTCTCTCTCTCTCTCTCTCTCTCTTTTAAACACCAGTACCAACTATTTTAATTATTGTGACTTTGACTTTGTCTTAAGTCTTGATATCTAGAGGAGCAAATTCCCAACTTTGGTTTCTGTCATACTGACTTAGTTATTTGTTAAGATTCATTCTCATATATAAATTTAGGAATCAGTTATCAAGTTATCCTGAAAATCTTGTGGAGATTTTGATTGGAATTATTTTGGATGGACAGATAAATTTGAGGAGAATTGGCATCTTTATAATGTTAAGTGGCCTCATTCATGAACATTGACTTATATGTCATTCCTTCAGGTTTAAATAATGCTTTCTGAGATTCAGTCCTATTTTGCAATAACAAATCAATGATTTGTCCCTCTTTATTGCCGAGTATTATCCCATTGAATATAACACTTTTTTTTTTTTTTTCTGTTGATGGCCATTTGAGCAGTTCTAGTTTGGAACTATTATGAATAAAGCTGCTTTGAATATTCTTATACAAGTATTTGTGTGGACCTCTTTTCATATCTTTTGAATAAATACGTAAGAGTGGAACTACTGAGTCCTTGGATAGGTATTATTTTGTTTTATAAGAAAACTCTCAGACATTTTCTCAAGCTCATAGTATCATTTTATACTCTATTGGGAATCTCTTGATCCACATCCTCATAAGCACTTGACATTGCCAGGATTCGAACCCAGGTCTGTACCACTCTAGAACCATCTGTATAGCTCTTTTCCCTGCCCTTGGAATTAGGATACCTATTCATTCCTGGACTTGGAAAACCTCCTTTTCCTTGAGTCTCTTTCAGTCAATGAGAGGAAGTTTCCTGTAATGTATATCCTCTGGCTGATCTTGCACAAGTCCCTCCCCTCCCCTTGTGTCAGTTTCTTTTTTGATGACAAGAAGCTTTGGAGAAGGATTGCTTGACTTCCTTCCGGTGGTGGCATTTTCCATGAGCCTTTCCAAATTATGCTCTTTCCTGATTTCCTTTTCCATCTGTCATTTGACTCCAAGCAATTGATTACATTTCCTTAACCAACTTGAAAAACGCTTGCTTCTTTTTTTTTTTATCCTTTAAAAAAAAAAAAAGACTCTAAATAAAATAAACCTTCATTTTGCTAACAAATTTGAATTGTTATTGTTCCTGTTTGGTGCCATCGAGTTGACTCCAACTCATAGTGACCCATGCACAAAAGAACGAAACACTTCCCGGTTGGTGCCATCCTCATAGTCCTTGCTATAGTTGAGCCCATTGCTACAGCCACTGTGTCAATCCGTCCTGTCAAAGGTCTTCCCTTTTTCCCAAATTTGAAATGGGGATATGATATTTATTGGGCACCTACTCTGTATGAGTCGAGAACGCTAAGATCCAGTCTCTCATGTTGTTACCACAAGCAGCCTGGAGCACAGATTCTCTGAGAAGCCTTTCTACCTTAGTTCCACTTTTCCCTTCACCTCAAATGCTCATGCCTTGTGGTCACTCTTTTGCCTCGTTCACACTTTTGTCATGATGCTACCTTCCCAGGTACTCCCTGCGAAACCTAGTTAAAATTGCAGCCTCTCCTATTCACACCTCTGACACTTCTTGGCTCCTTCTCCTGCTTCATTTTTTTCTCATATCATCATCTAACTAGTTTTTTTTTTTTTTTTCCTTTTCTTACCCCCACTTCCAACTGAAATTTAAACCCCATGAGGTTAGGAACTTTTGTTTCTTTTGTTCACTGCTATATTTCACTACTAAGCACTTGGGAGCTCTGGTAGCATAGTGGCTAAGACACTTGCCTGCTAACCAGACGGCTGGCGGTTCAAACCCACCAGCCACTCCTCGGAAGGAAGGTTGGGCAATCCTACTTCCGTAGTGATACTGCCTCGGAAACCCAAGGAGGGGTCGCTATGAGTCAGGGCTGACTTGACGGCACATAACAACAACAACAACAAGCACTACTTAGCACTACATTTCACTACTTAGTACTACTAAGCAGTCAATGAATACTGAATGAATGATGTATTGAAAGAATGAATGAGTGAATTAATGACAAGAAAGAAAAGTTTTGAGAGAGTGATTGACTTGTCCAAGGTGATCCTGTAGTGAGCTGTGGACCGGTGAACACAAAAATGAAGGAAGCTTGGTCCCTTTCCCCTCTAAGCTGGCAGAACAGTCTGGTGGGGAAGTCAGATGGGCAGTGACCAGCTATGATGAAGTCTGAAGACCCTGACTCCTTTCCCTGTCTCTCTTTCTGAGGTGAGCCATGTCAGTACTCTGGATGACTTCAGCATCCACAGGAATGCACAGCCATAGAATTACAGGTTAAAACACAAGCCACATGGTAATTCTATGTTTAACTTTTTGAGGAAACACCAACTGATCTACTCTTAGGTATATACTCAAAAGACATGAAAAAAGGGACTCAAAAGGAATCTTGTATGCCTATGTTCCTTGAAGCACTGTTTACAATAGTCAAAAGGTAGAAATAACTCAAGTGTCCATCAACAGATGAATGGATAAACAAAATGTGGTATAGCCATACAGTGGGATATTATTCAGCCGTAAAGAGAAATTAAGTTCTGATACATGCTAAGGCATGCATGAACCTTGAAAACATTAAGCTGAGTGAAATAAGTCAGACAGAAAAAGACAAGTATTGTATGATCCCACTCACGTGAAATATCTAGAACAGTCAAATGCAAAAAGACAAAATTGACTAGTGGTTACCAGGGATGAGCAGGAGGGGGAAATGGAGAGTTAGGATTTAAGAGGTGCCCTTTTTTTCGGTTTGGGTTTTTGAGTTTCTGTAAAGAGGCTCTGGTGGTGCAGTGGTTAAAGCACTCACCTGCTAACAAAAATGTTGATAGTTTGAACCCACACGCTGCTACACAATAGAAAAATGAGGCAATCTGTCCATAAAGATTTACAGCCTTGGAAACTCTATGAGGCAGTTCTGTTCTGTCCTATATGGTCACTATGAGTCAGAATCAACTCAATGGCAGTGGGTTTGGTTTTTTGGTTTTGAGTTTCTATGTGGGGGTATGATAAACATTTGGAGGTTTATAGTGGTGATGGCTGCACAGCATGGCGTGGTGAATGCAATTAATGTCACTGAACTGCACACGTAAAAATGGTTACAATGGCAAATGGTTTTGTTATATAAATTTTACTATAATAAAAAAATTCAAAAAGAGATCACACCATGCTGCCACCCTTGCTTAAAATGTTTAGCTTACTTGTGGTGCTCTTAATATGCCATTCAAATCTCCTACATATCCAATAATGTCCTGCATCCATGAACAGGCTCTGCCCACTATTTGTCCCACCTCATCAAGAGACCTCTCCCCCGTCTACATTCCAGTGAGGAGAACAAATGGAGGCAAAGGAGGCACTTTCCAGCCCTTGTCCAGCCATCCCCTCTACCCGAGTCTTTTTCCTACATCCCCTCCCCTTGCTAATTTCTGATATCCTCCAGGTCTCAGGGGCACCGTGCCATGGGTTGGTCTCCTCCCTGGGAAGGGTGCTTCCTGATGTTGTCTAAAATTGCCTCCCAAAAACCTCTGTCTCTGCATCTCGCCTCATGGCCATTACCTGTTATATATACTTTTTTTTTTTTTTTTTTTTGTATTTCTACCCCACTAGAATTCAGAGGATTCAAAGGTTTGTTCTCTGCTGTATGTCAAGGACTTAGAAGGGGCCTGTATGTCATAGGTCCTCACTGAGTGAATGAATACAAATAAAAAAATTGTTGCATTGCTCTGACTTGGTAAGATCCCCATCTTATATTTTTAGAGTACAGAGAAGTTTTTCTTTGCTGTTCTTAGTATCCTCCAAAGTAACTTAATTATTTATAATTTTCTGTTTAAAGTTTTTTTTTTTTTTGGCGGGGGGAGATTTTTCGTAAGGAGCTGGATGCTCTCCTATATTTTCTGGGGCTAGCACTGTCTGACGTGCAGTAAACATTTCATAGATGTGTTAATTCAATAAACGAAGGGAAAATAATTAATAGTAATTCTTGATTTACCTTGTTTTACACTGCTTCAGATACCTGGGCCCACTCTTCCCCAACATGGCTGCCAGTTCTGAGCAGTCTTGGGTCAGATAGTAGCAACCCTAGGCCTATGCTGTCCATACCTCACTTCCTGCTCCAGGCCTTCTCTGCTTTTGTGGCATGGGAAACCTTTGCAAATTCCCTCTGGACTTATACACTCCAGTTGGGAGGTATGAGCAGTTTGGAGCCACTTGGACAGATGAAGGACAGGAGCTGATGATAAATGCTTCCCTATTTTGTCCTCCAGGTGAACAATTCTGAGAAGCAGCTCATGGCACTTCCAGCACCCAGAGCCATGGCCAATGCTGAGATGACCCTTGTCCTTTGCCTTTCTTCCTTCCTTGGTTCACTCTGTTCCTCGTGCTTTTGCTCCTTGGGATCATTCCATATATTAACTTCTGGCACACAAGGCTTCATGTTGAGCTCTGATTTCAGGACATCCTAGGCCAAGGTGCAAAGTGCAGTGCTAGTGGTGGGCAAACCATTTTTTCCATTCTCAGATTCCCCTGTCATATAGGGACATCCTCCTTCTCAAAATCGTCCTTGCCTGTGAGTGACAGGAAGCAGAGCAGTTCCTGTCAGTGACTATGTGACTGCTCTCCTCCACAAGAAAACCCCACATGCTAGACTTGGAAGGAAATATCAGAAGGTTTCACATTTCCAGTCTGGCTTTACCAGTATTAAGGCTGGAATGTGATTGCCACGTGATTACCATGCCTATTTCTATAATAATTACAAGTAGGACAAAAGATGGTTATAATTAATTAGCATCCTCAAACTCTACTAGTACTATAAACAATGTATTATCAAGTGTTAGAGTGATACCCAAGCAAGAATAATATCCCAAGGTAGGGAGTGGGGAGAGGTCAAAGAAAGAGAAGAGGTGATGTCTAAGGTGAGGATGAAGGAAAAGAAGAGTGCTCAGGGGAGAAGTCAGAACAGGGATTCCAAGCAAAGGGACCACTTGGGGAATTATGTGGGGGCCTGCAACTAGTTAAGGAATGATGCCAGAATTCAAACCCAGATCCTCTGTCCCTAGGTCCTGAGCTCATTCTTCTCCCTACAAATTCACTTCATTTCTCTGGGTATGGGCCAGTTAGAACTACATTAGGCTGCATGTAATGGATAGCCTAACTCATAGTTACTGCTCCCCCCCCCCAAAAAAAAAAATAACATGGCAAGATGTCTGGAGAAAAGTGAATGTTGGTGTTGTTTCAGTGCTTCAACAATGCCAGGGTTGACTCACAGCTCTGTGGTGTTTTCGTTGATCCCTAGTACATGTTGCCCCTTGATCACAAGATGGCCACTGTGACTCCAGGCACCATGTCTGCAATCAAGGCTAGAAAAGGGAAGCGCATGACCTGCCACATCTCTCCATTTTTATCATGAAATAAAAAGCTGTCCTAGAGATTCTCAGAGGACTCTGCATTTTATTAGCCAGAGCTGGGCCACATGACCACCCCTAGCTACATCAGAAGAGGATGGGAGGAGGATATTTAGTCAGACACATCACTTTACTGTCCCTGAACAAAATCAAGGTCCTACTAGCATGCAAGAAGGGGAGAATAGACATTGGATAGGCACTGAGGGTCTACCTTGGAGTCTCAAATTCCATTCATAAAATGAAGGGTGAACTAGATGATACCAAGGGTGACCCCTTGTATCCACCAACTCTTCAGAAGCCACCATTTTAGAAAATATTCAACCTCTCCTTTCCTTTGGACATCTAAGGGTCACCTTTGAGCAGGAGGTCTTGGGACCTTTGAGGATTCTCCCGGCTAGGACAGATGTAATTCTCCTGGATTCAGCTCTAAGCCCAAGCAAGAACTTTCCATGCAGCTTCAGGTCTCCGGGAAGAAGCCTCATTTTGGTGTACTGACAATGTGGCAGTGAAGAAGTGCCAACGTTAAACTCAGAAGCTCCAGATGACAAGTTTTTTGTGCCTGACCTCACTCTTCTAGGCCCTCACATGAGGTCCCATGGGAGGAATGAGTATCAGCACTCTGGATTTGAGACTCAGTCGAAGGAAGCAGTAAGGGCCACTTGACCCCAACCACCAAGTCCTCAGCTTACCTTCTACTCATTTTACCCCTATTCAGTACCAGATGTGTGATGAGCTGGAAAATTCAGACTGGGTCTTACTCTGCCCCTGATGAATTGAACCACTTTGGACATGTCTCTTCCTATCACTGGGCCTCGATTTCCCTACCTCTGACATTAAGAATTGCACTATTACCCAAACTTCCTTCTGAGGAGTGGCTGGTGGGTTTGAACCTCCAACTTTCTGGTTAGCAGTCAAGTGCCTTAGGCACTACACTATCAGAGCTCCCTATAAAGATTTACACCACTGACATTAGAGCCCTTTATAATTATAATTGTACTTGTGCCCTGGTGCTCATACTCATTTTCTCTCTCTCTCTCTCTCTCTCTCTCTCTCTGCCTAGTATGATCATGGGCCAGTCATTTCCGTCTTCTTTGTGCCTAATTTCACCCATAGGTAAAATCGGAGGGCAAATGCCAAAAAATCCCACCTTATTAAACATATCTCATATCTCAGCACTGAAGTGGGCTGCCATGGGTGCAGAGAGGTGAGGAGGTGCAGAGGAAGTAGAGAGGGACAGTGAGGTACAAACCCGAGGTATTGATTTGGAGAGAGGATGGGTAACTGGGAAGTTCATCTGCCCAGGCAGTGACACAGAGTGAACCTGTGGCGTCTGATGGGAGCTTAGCTGCCTGCAGGCACCTTGCATGCTCATCTGCTGCTGTCAGAAGAATACTGGTCTGGGGAGAGGACTAGTACATTCAGCCTCCTCTGCACATGAGGAATGCACAAATGCTGGCCTTGGCTTGGCACCCAGAATGCTCCTGGGGCTCTATAAGTTTCCCTCCATGGCATTGCTTCCCACCATAGCATCATCAAGTAGTCAGACAGGGAGGTGAGAGGGAAATGGAGAGGAGTCCTGGAGTCCTGAGCTCATGTGGTGAATCAGGTGAGCTCTCTGGGATGGAGAGCAGCCCTCCTGAGAGCCACCTGTGCTCTGTTCCCAGTCAGTGTACAGGAAGTGAGTAGCAAGGGCCATCTGGGATGTGTTTTCAAGGAAATCTTGAAAACTTCAGCCCCAGCCAGGGGTAAACAGGATTTCATTAAATCATGTCTGGCTCGAGGGACAGAGAGCGGGTCTGATTTCACAAAGGCAGCCATGTTCCCTGTGTAATGTTCTGGCAGTCATTTTGGTAAGAAAGATACCTCCTCAGAGAAAATAAACAACAAAGGAGTCTGTGGCATCTTTGTCTGTATTTATGTATGTGTGTGTATGTGTGTATCTATCAAAAAAAAAAACCTGCCATCGAGTTTTTAGAGACCCTCAGTATAGAGATCCCCATAGGGTTTCCAAGGCTATAAATCTTTACAGAAGTAGATTGCCTCATCTTCCTCCTGTGGAGCAGTTGGTGGGTTTGAACTACCAATCTTCTGGTTAGCAGCTAAATGTCTTACCCACTGTACCACCAGAGCTCCTCACCTATGTATCTATCTCCTCATATAGACTTATTATGACAAAGATGCTATTTTCCCTATTTTACAGAGATGGAAATTAAGGTTAAGAGAATTTACTCAAAGTTTCATGGCTTGGAAGGGGCACAGCTGGACATTGAACTCAGGGCTGTGACCTCATTGTCCATGTGCACTCCTTTGTGGCTTGGTGCCAGTGAGGAAACATGATTTAGGTTTCTGTCCCATGAACAACAGAGCAAGGGGAGGATCCCAGAAGCCATCTGTTCACCCCAAAGGATTTAGCTCTAGAAGGGACATTTGATGCAATTGTTGAATACCACTTCCTTGTCTTGGAGCTGGGGAGAATGAAGTACAAGTATGTGAAAGGATTATTCAATGTCACATCTCAAGTTGGCTCTGCCAAAGCTATTCTCCAAGAGCCTAGAGTAAACTGAGTCCAAGGTTCTGGAAGGATATATTCACAGCAGAAGGTAGGATGGTATGGAGCCCAGGACCTTCCTCAACAAGTCTGTGCTTTGGGACATTCTGTTCCACACCTGGCTGGGCCTCTGCCTCCACCTTGTCTACGAAATCTCTTTCTTCCAGCTATATTTGGAAGCTCCTTGAACTTTTCATCCCTGTTCCTCCAGTGATATACGGCCTAATCCTCACTCCCTCCCCTGTTTACAAGCCATGAAGAGAGAAGTAGTTTAAGAAGTCCCAGTGGAGGTGAGTTAGGACAATCATTGAAAGAGCCATCTGACTTTAAGAGCTGGGAACTTGGCACCAGCTCTGCCACTTAAGTGATCCATGGCCTTTCACAATGAACCCATGCCAAGCCCCAGAACCCTTCCTCTGCCACCAGTGACATGCTGGAACTCAGCCAAAACAGGAGCTCTGAGCTTCTGAAGCATAGCTCCATGAGGAAGTCTGAGTGTCTTGAGAGCCCTAGTATCACAGTTTTTCCCTGCTGAATACCATGCAAGATTCCTTGTAATCCAGGATAAAGCATTTAAATTCTCAAGCACATTTACAATTTGGATTTTCATTGATTCCTCCCACCACACTGGACAGCTCAATGGGTTGTTCCATCATATGGTCTCTGTTACCAGACACTGGTGAAGAGTGGAAAGAATCAACCAAAAGCCTTGTGAACCATGGCAGCTTCTAAGGGGTGTGAATGTGTATGTGTGAGTGTGCAAAGGTGAAAACTTGAAAATGACTGGAGGTGACCAAAGGTACCTGGTAGTTAAACAGGGCCCAAGAAAAGCCACGTCTCTGGGGGTGGGGGGTGACCACTAATTAACTCAATGAGATCATAATTGATCCTCTACCTACCATGGGTCAGGCAATACCAGATGCCAAGGACCAATGAGGAACAAAGCAGGCGTCCTTGCTTTCTCAGTCCTTATGGCTCTGGTAGCATAGTGCCTAAAGCACTTGACTGCTAACCAGAAGGCCACTTCAAACCCACCAGCCACTCCTCGGAAGGAAGATGGGGCAATCTACTTCCGTAGTAATACTGTCTTGGAAATCCAAGGAGGGGTCACTATGAGTCGGGTCTGACTCAATGGCACCAAACAAACAACAACAACAATAGCCTGGCAGAGGAGATGCAGTGTCAGATTAGCTAATAAGCAAGATAAGCACAGGGTTACTTGTGGTTAATTACTAATCTGTAGTCAATAGCTTCACATTTTTTTTCACCACATCAAAGATTCTGCTTCCAGGTTTGGCTGGCATTGTTCTTTCTCTCAACCCTGCAGTACTTTCCTACAGAATCAAAGCCCCTTTCCAAATTTATAGTCCTTGATAGAGATGAAGTACCCAGTAAGCAAGATAAGCATGAGCTTACTTGTGCTTCAAAGATGTGGTGAAATCCATGTGAAATTTTTCACTACACATTAGTAAACATGATGGAAAAGAAAGTAATATGAGACAAATGTGAAGAAAGAGCTGACGTAATCTGGAGAATTCTATGAGAAAGTGACCTTTAACTGAAATCTTAAGGATGAGTAGAAAGTAAATAGGGGAAAGAGGAAAGAGA
The DNA here is from genome assembly GCF_000298275.1 of Orycteropus afer afer. Lineage (NCBI taxonomy): Eukaryota > Metazoa > Chordata > Mammalia > Tubulidentata > Orycteropodidae > Orycteropus > Orycteropus afer. The sequence continues at coordinate 11,571,083 of NW_006921639.1, read as the reverse complement.
GAGTAAGAACATGATTGGTAGAGGACCTGGCTTGTGCAAATGCCCTGAGGCAGTGAGGATCATGGCATTTTTGATGAACTGAAAGAAGTCCAAAGTTACTGAAGCTCAATGAGAAGGAGGGCAGAGAGTGAGTGGGGCAAGCTGAGCAGGTAGAGCAAAGTATGAAGGACATTGTAGGCCAGTAGGAACTTGTTCTTTCTCATAAAAGCACTGGAAAATCATAAAATAGTGTGAATCAGTGATTGACATCATTAGATTTGTGACTTAGGAAGGTCACTCCAACAATTTGGGTGGAAATGGGGGTGGGGTGAGGACAGGCAGATGTGGAAAGACCACATCTATTTAGGAGGACTTTCCCATCATCTGGACAAGAATGGTCACTTAGACAAGGATGATGGTGAGAGAGATGGTGGAAAATGGCCACATTCAAGATACATTTAAAAGGTTAAAGCAACATGAGTTAGTGATAGGTTGTATTGGAAGGGGGTAAGGGAATATAAAATATCCAAGCTGAATGGATGGTGATGCCATTAATGGAAATAATCAATAACTGAAATAGTAAATGAAAAAATGGAAATAAGGAAGCACCAAGTATAGATGTGGTCAACTTGGTTTGTCTTTTAAAAGTTGGGTGCTACCTCCTGGTAGGAGGTAGAATGACAAATGTGTCAATCTGGTGGAGGAAGAGATGACAAAAAACAAAACCTGTTACTGTTGAGTCGATTCCAACTTATTGTAACTCCATGTATGTCACAGAGAACTATGCTCCATAGGGTTTTCATGGCTGATTGTTTGGGTGTAGATTTTCAGGTCTTTCCTCCAAGGCAATGAGGCCAGAATAATGTCCAGATATGGGCCATAAGACTCCTCCTTGGTCAAAGGACAAAGCAACATTGAAAAACAAGCAAAGCTATATCCATCCTGGTGCAATCCCTTCTTTCTTCCAGCCTAAGTTCAGACCCTGCCTGGTGATGTCCAGAGCCTTACTGAGGACAGAGAGAAGGGAAGGGGCTGACTGCATGCTTTGTGGTCTCAGGTTTTCTGTTGCTGCAATAAAAATTATCACAAGATTAGCAACTTAAAACACCGAAAAATTATTGAGTCAGAGTTCCATAGGCCAGAAATCTGGGAGTCTGGGCGAGGCTATTTGTTTCTGTTCTCCAGGTCTCACAGGCTGAAATCAAGCTGTCTGGAAGCATGAACTCTTATCTGGAGGTTCTGGAAGACAATCCACTTCCAAGCTTATGAGGGTTTTTGGCAAAATAGAGTTATTTGAGGTTGTAAGACTGCAAAAACAGTGTGGGTCCAGCATCTGATATCCTCTAACTTCACAACAGAAGAGGATGATCAAAATTAGTAGCCCAAGGCTGGTTCCTATGAGGCAGAAGTCAGACATGCTTTCACCCTCCAACTTTTTTACCAATTCTGACACCAACTATCCCTCTCATGGCACTCTCTGCTTTTCTGCTGGGTTTGATAATTCCTTGCAATAGCCATATAGAACTCACAGACATTATTTATGATTATGGTGCTTGTAAGGGAAGTGACAGGTTACAGTTCAGGATCAGGAAAAATCTAAGAATACAATTCTTCTATCAGATTGGCCTTTTCTCAGCAGTGCTTCTTTCTGTGCCTTGGCCTTTCATCTTAACAGACCCTTGGTCACTGCCCTGTTTTGGCAAGTGTTACAAAGCTCTTTTAGCTCTGCTAGTAAGTGCCTAAAAGCACCCCATTCTGCCTGGTAAGCCTCAGCTCAAAGGCACTCAGCTTTGTTGCTCCATGGGTCTGGATGTGACTGTGCTATCTCCTGCCAAGTCTACTGCCACTGTTTCTCTGTGGCTGTTTCTTGCCATCTTTCACTGTCTCGGCAAAGTGTTACAGCTCTCTTTCTGTCTCTTGGGTCAAGGAGGTTCAATCTAGGAACCTCAAGTCCAAGGACACACTCCACACCTGACTCTTCTCTTTTGATGTTAATGAGATTCCTCTTTTCCTGCCTCTGGAGTGGCTCATTTTAAGCCTAGCAAGATAGTAAAACTGACCAGTCCCCACATTAGGGTTCCATAAATCTTATTTACATGGTCCCACCCCCACAAGGGTGTCATGCACCTTATTTACATCATCAGTAAGCTATCCAATCTCCTTCACTCACTGCCATTGAGTCAAATCTGATTCATAGTGACCCCTCCTTGGGTTTCGGAGATGGTGTCACTACTGAAGGAGATTGCCCAACCTTCCTTCTGAGGAGTGGCTGGTGGGTTTGAACCGCCAGCCTGCTGGTACCAGTCAAATGCCTCAGGCACTACACCACCAGAGCTCCTGGATAGGAGTCCCCTTGGTGGGCCATAAAACAAAAGCTAAACCTACTGCCATCAAATCGATTGTGACTCAAATTGAACTTATAGAGTAGAACTGCCCCATGAGATTCCAAGGCTGTAAATCTTTACAGAAGCATACTGCCTCATCTTTCTCACATGAAGTAGCTATTGCGTTTGGTCTGCCAACCATTTGATTAGCAGCTCAAAGCTTTAACCACAGCACCACCACCAGAACGCCTGGTGGGCCATAAGTACCTTACATTTACATAGTCCTACCCACTTGTCTGTCAGTTTGGTGTACTGTGGTGGGTTGGTGTTGCTGTGAGGCTGTAGGCTATGCTTCACTGGTATCTCAAATACCAGTAGGGTCACCCCTACTGGTTCATCCATGGTGAACAGGTTTCAGCAGAGCTTCCAGACTAAGACAGACTTGGAAGAAGAAGGGGTTATCCACCTCTCAAAGAATTCGACAGTGAAAACTTTCTGAATAGCAGTGAAACATTGTCTGATATATTACTGGAAAACTTTATGAATAGCCTTGAAACATTGTCTGATATAGTGCCAGAAGATGAGCCCCTCAGATTGGAAGGCACTTAAAATGCAATTGGGGAAGAGCTGCCTTCTCAGAGTAGAGTTGACCTTAATGATGTGAATGGGGTAAAACTCTCAGGACTTCCATTTGCTGATGTGGCACAACTCAAAATGAGAAGAAACAGCTGTAAACATTCATTAATAATTGGAAAATGAAATGTACAAAGTATTAATCTAGGAAAATTGGAAGTTGTCAAAAATGAAATGGAACACATAAAGATCAATATCTTAGGCATTAGTGAGCTGAAATAGACTGGTTTTGGCCATTTTAAATCAGACAACCATATGATCTACTATGCTGGCAATGACACATTGGAGAGGAATGGTGTGGCATTCATCATCACAAAGAATGTTTCAAGATCTATCCAGAAGTACAATGCTGTCAGTGATAGGATAATATCCAATGCCTACAAGGAAGATCAGTTAATACAAATATTATTCAAATTTATGCACCAAACACCAAAGCCAAGGATGAGGAAATTGAAGATTTTTACCAACTTCTCTAGTCTGGAATTGACCAAACATGCAATCAAGATGTGTTGATCATTACTGATGATTGGAATACAAAAGTTGGAAACAAAGAAGAATCACTGATAGTAGGAAAATATGGCCTTGGTGATAGAAATAACGCTGGGGATCGCATGAAAGAATTTTGCAAGACCAATGACTTATTCATTGCAAATACCTTTTTTCAACAACACAAACAGCAGCTATACATGTGGACTTCACCCTATTGAGTACACAGGAAGCAGATGGACTACATCAGTGGAAATAGGTGATGAGGAAGCTCAATATCTTCAGTCAAAACAAGGCCAGGAGCTGACTGTGGAACAGACCATCAACTATTCATATGCAAGTTAAAGTTGAAGCTGAAGACAATTAAACGAAGTACATAAGAGCCAAAATATGACCTTGAGTATATCCCTTCTGAATTTAGAGACCATCTAAAGAATAGATTTGATGCATTGAACACCAATGACCAAAAACCAGAGGAATTATGGGATGACATCAAGAACATCATCCAAGAAGAAAGCAAGAGGTCATGAAAAAGACAGGAAAGGAAGAAAAGACCAAAATGTATGTCAGAAGAGACTCTGAAACTTGCCCTTGAACAGAGAGTAGTTAAAGCAAATGGAAGAAACGACAAGATAAAAGAATTGACAGAAGATTTCAAAGAGTAGTTCGAGAAGACAAAGTCAATTATTATAATGAAATGTGCAAAGATCTGGAGTTAGAAAACAAAAAGGGAAGAACCTGCTCAGCATTTCTCAAGTTGAAAGAACTGAAGAAAAAATTCAAGCCTCAAGTTGCAATGTTGAAAGATTCCATGGGAAAAATATTGAATGATGCAGGAAACATCAAAAAAAGATGGAGAGAATACACAGAGTCACTATATAAAAAATAATTGGTTGATGTTCATTCATTTCAGGAGGTGGCATATGATCAAGAACCAATGGCATTGAAGGAAGAAGTCAAAGCTGTGCTGAAGGAATTGGCAAAAAACAAGTCTCCAGGAATTGATGGAATACCCATTGAGATGTATCAAGAAATGGATGTCACGCTGGAAGCACTAACTTGTCTATACAAGATATTTGGAAGACAGCTACCTGGCCAACTGACTGGAAGAGATCCATATTTGTAGCCATTCCAAAGAAAGGTGATCCCACAGAATGTGGAAATTATAGAATAATATCATTAATATCACACACAAGTAAAATCTTATTGAAAATAAT
>NW_006921639.1:11564086-11564544 GCF_000298275.1 Orycteropus afer afer | reverse complement strand
AGAAAATAACAAATGCTGGTGGGGATGTGGAGAGATTGGGACTCTCATACACTGCTTGTGTGACTGTGAAATGACACAACCACTGTGGAAAGCAACTTTCCTTAGAAAGTTGGTATTGGAGACACCATTTGACCCAGCAATCCCATTACTAGGTAAATATCCTAGAAAGGTGCAAGCCAGGATAGGAACAGATACATGCACGCTCATGTTTATCACAGCATTTTTGCTATTTCCAATAGCAAAAAGATGGAAACAACCTACATGTCCATCAGGGGAAGAGTGGATGAGCAAACTATGGAACATACACATAATGGAATGATGTGCAGCACTAAAGAATAATGTAGAGGCTGCAAAATACCACATAATATGGATGAAGTTGGAGGACATCATGCTGAGTGAAATAAGTCAATCACAGAAGGACAAATATAGTATTAGTTCGTTGTTGTGGAGGGTCAAGG
>NW_006921639.1:11559618-11563986 GCF_000298275.1 Orycteropus afer afer | reverse complement strand
TCGTTGTTGTGGAGGGTCAAGGTAAGGTTTATATATAGAGGGAAACTTTCTTTGTTGGTTGCCCGGGGTGGGAGGGAAGGGGAGAGAACATTACAAAAAAAAAAAAAAAAGCTTTGACCCATGTCACTTTAGTTTTGTGTATTTCACTGTACATAAATTATATTTCAATAAAACATATTTTAAAAAAATAAAAAAAATTATGCTAGAAGAATAAAATAAAATATGTGTCCATTAATTGAAAGAAAAACAAACAGCAAATATGGTGTCCAGCTGCAACATTCTATAAGCACACATGATGGAAGTTTTCATATGTGAATAGGGCTACATTACATTAAGTAAATGCAATGTAAATGAAAAATATTATGAATTAAAATAGTGAAATACATTTTAAACAAACAAAAAATAAAAAAAAAAAAAAGATAATTCAAGAACGGTCGCAGCAATATATCGATAAAGAACTTCCAGAAATGCAAGCTGGATTCAGAAGATGTGGAATGAGGGATATCATTGCTGGTGTTAGATAGATCTTGGCTGAAAGCACAGAATACCAGAAAGATGTTTACTTGTGTTTTTTTGACTATGCAAAGGCATTAGATTGTGTGGATCATAACAAATTATGGATAACATTGGGAAAAATGGGAATTCTAGAACACTTAATTGTGCTCATGAGGAACCTGTACATAGACCAGGAGGCTGTCATTCAAACAGAAGGAGATACTGCATGGTTTAAAACCAGGAAGGGAGTGTGTCAAGGTTGTGTCCTTTCACCATACTTATTCAATCTCTATACTGAGCAAATAATCTGAGAAGCTGGACCATATGAAGAAGAGCATGGCATCAGGATTGGGGAGAAGACTCATTAACAACCTGCAATATGCAGATGACACAACTTTGCTTGCTGAAAGTGAGCATGGCTTGAAGCAGTTACTGATGAAGATTAAAGACTACAGTCTGCAGTACAGACCACACCTCAGCATAAATAAAGCAAAAATCCTCACAACCGGACCAATAAGCAGCATATGGTAAGTGGAGAAAAGATTAAAGTTGTCAAAGATTTAATATTACTTGGTAATCAGCACCAATGGAAGGAGCAGTCAAGACGTCAGATGAATTGCACTGGGCAAATCTGCTGCAAAAGACCTCTTTCAAGTGCTGAAGAGCAAAGATCTCCTTGAAGACTAAAGTGTGACTAACCCAAGCCATGGTATTTTCAATTGCCTCATATGCATGTGAGAGCTGGACAATGAATATGGAAGACTGAAGAATAGTTGGGGCTTCTGAATTGTGGTGTTGGTGAAGAATACGGAAAGTACCATCGACTACCAAAAGAACTAACATATCTGTCCTGGAAGAGATGCAGATGGAATGCTCCTTGGAAGAAAAGATGGCCAGACTTCGTGTTACCTGCTTTGATCAAGTTATCAGAAGGGACTATTCCCTGGAGAAGGCTATCATGCTTGGTGAAGTGGAGGGTCGATGAAAAAGAGGAAGGCCCCCAATGAGATGGATTAACACAATGGCTGAAACAATGGGCTCAGGCATAGCAGGGATTGTGAGGCTGGCACAGGACCGGGCATTGTTTTGCTCTGTTGTACATGGGGTCACTATGAGTTGGAGCTGACTTGACTGCACCTAACAACAGGCAGTCATTTAGTGGGAATTACAAAGACTATGGGGAGCTCTGGTAGCATAGTGGCTAAGACACTTGCCTGCTAACAAGACGGCTGGCGGTTCAAACCCACCAGCCACTCCTCAGAAGGAAGGTTGGGCAATCCTACTTCCGTAGTGATACTGCCTCGGAAACCCAAGGAGGGGTCACTATGAGTCAGGTTTGACTCGACGGCACATAACAACAACAGCAACAACAACAAAGACTATGACTAGAAAGGCCATGTTAACTAATTCACTGCACCGCAAGGACTGAGGTTCCTGTTTCCTTGCTGTCTATTGGCTGGAAATCTCTCAGCTCCCTCTAGCTATCTGCATCCCTGGTTGTGTTGCCCCTTCCATTTTCAAAGCCAATGACAATGTATTGAGTCCCTCTCACATTTCAAAGCTGTCTGACTTCTTCGTCACATCACTTCTGCTTCCAACCAGAGAAAGTTCTCTGCTTTTAAAGACCTAGGTGACGGGTCCTCCTTAGATGATTCAGAATTACTCCCTATTTTAATGTTCACTTAATCAGATCTGTGAAGTCCCTTTTCCCATGTAATGTCAGTATTTTGATTCCAAGGACTAGCACTCAGACATCTTGAGGATCCATTCTGCCTACCACAGTGGCCCTGAGCCCTAAGGAAAGAGGATGACTTTGTGGTAGGCAGGCAGGCTCATTCTGAGTGCAGCATGTGGTCTTCCACTCAGGTTTATTTCCCAGCTCTGCTTCCATGCCTAGGGGTGGGGCAGGGGTTCAGCTGCAAATAAAAATAAAACTGGGTGAGCTATTTTTACAAAAAGAAAAAATTATATCAGCCAGGACACAAGTCAGGAGTACTTTGCAACATCTTTATGAGAATGTGACACAGAGAAAGGGACACATATCTTTCCACTTTAGCACAAATGATTTTGGTGTACAAGGGCTCTGGAGGAGCCCATCTCAAGGTGGTGCCTTGGGACTCATGGACTTGCCTGGTGGAGGTGGTGCCAGAGCTGCTATAGGAGTCAGTGTCAAAGACAGGGGGTGGTGCAAGAATCTGGGGGAACACTTGGCAGCTTTGATGGATGAGCACTGCAAACAATGGCTGTGGTGAGACACCTTCATGAAGCTTCTGGGGAGAGAACTCCTTTTGAGGAGTATTAGGAGGGCTGGACAAGGGTGGAGTTAATGTGGTCATCACAGTGGAGAGGCCTGTTAGTTATTTGTGTGTGTGTGTATAGTTTATAAGGTCTAAAACATGCATAGATTAATGTAACCATTGCCACAATCAAGATACAAAACAGTTCCATCACCCCCCAAAAAGTCCCTCCTGCTCTACCTTTGTATTCAAAATCTCTCCCTACCCTTCATCCCTGGCACTCACTGGTCTGTTTTCTATCTCAATGGTTTCCTTTTCCAGGATGTCACAGAAATGGAATCAGACAATGTGTAACCTCAGGATAATGTCTTTGAGAGCCACTCTTGTTGGAATGTATATCAATAGTCTCTTCTTTTTAATTGATGAGTAGTCTTCCAGAGTTAGAATGTACCACAGTTTGCTTACCCACACACGCATTTAAAGATAATTAAGTTGTTTCTAGTTTGAGCAACTAAAAACAGAGCTTCCGTTTGTATAAACATACATTTCTATATATCTTGAATAAACAGAGAGGTGAGATTGCTGGATCATATAATCAGTGTATGTTTATCTTTATAGGAAACAGCCAAACTGTTTTCCAAAGTGACTGTCCCTTTTTCGCATCCTCTCCAATAACATGTTCCATTTCTAGTTGCTCCACATCCTCACCAACATTTGGTATTATCTTTCTTTTTTCCCCATTCTAATAAATTCTAATGGTATCTTACTGTTGTTTTATTTTTAATTTCATGAACTTATTTGCCATCTTATTTGCATGTGAGAGCAGGACAATGAATAAGGAAGACCGAAGAAGAGTTGATGCTTTTGAGTTGTGGTGCTGGCAAAGAATGCTGAAAGTATCATGGACTGCTAAAAGAACTAACAGATCCGTCCTGAAGGAAGTGCACCCGAAATGCTCCTTGGAAGTGAGAATGGCCAGACTTTGTCTCACCTACTTTGGTCATGTTGTCAGAAGCGACCATTCCCTGGATAAGGATGTCATTCTTGGTAGGGTGGAGGGTCAATGAAAGAGGGGAAGGCCTTCAATGAGATGGATTGACATGGTGGCTGCGATGATGGGCTCAAGTATAGCAGGGATCATGGAGCTGGGGCAGGATCGAGCAGTGTTTCTTTCTGCTGTGCATGGAGTTGCTATGAGTCAGAAGCAACTTGACGGCACCAAACAACAACATTTGCTATCTGTGTATCTTTTTTGAAGAAGTGTCTATTTAAATCTCTTGGCCACTTTTTTTTAATTGGATTACTTGTGTTCCTTCTGTTGAGTTTTAAGAGTTGTTTGTGTATTCTGTATATTTTAAGTCCTTTTTACAGACATGTGATTTGCAAATATTTTTTCCCCAGTCTGTAGTTTGTCTTTTCAATCTCTTAACACTCCCTTTCAGGGGGCAAAAGTTTTAATTTTGATGAAATTCAATTTATCACTTTTTTTCTTTTATGAATTACACATTTGGTGTCATAACTAAAAACTCTTCCTCACTCAAAGCCATGAAGATTTTTCCTGTTTTTATCTAAAACGTTTACATTTAGATATGTTTCACATTTGGATATATAATTCATTCTATTAATTTTCATATAA
>NW_006921639.1:11554984-11559518 GCF_000298275.1 Orycteropus afer afer | reverse complement strand
TTGAATCCATCAAAAGTCATTTGGCCATATTTATAAGGATCTATTTTCTAGGTTATATGTTCTGTTCCATTGATCTATGTATCTATCCCTTCATCAATATGCCACAGTCCAAATTACTATATCTTTAGAGTAAATCCTTTTTGTACTTTATATTTTTTTAATTGTGGTTTAAGTGAAAGTTACAGAGTAAATTAATTTTCCATCCAACAATTTATATATTTTTTGTTTCATGACATTAGTTACAATCCCCTCAATGTAAAGTACCTTCCCACTTCCTCCAAGGGTTCTTCATTTCCCTTCATCTTTCCTGGACTTCTTTTTTTTTTTTCCTGGCTTTATTATAAATCTTAAAATAGGACAGTGTGAGTTTTCCAATTTTTTAAAAAAATTTTATGTCTATTGTAGTTTGCTTTCCATTGCCTATAAATTTAGAGTCCTCTTACCCATATCTACAAAATATTATTCTGGATTTTCATTGGAAGTGCATTATATCTTTAGAACAATTTATGAAGAATTGAACATCTTAACTATATTGAGTTTTCGAATCTAGGAACACAGTTCATCTCTCTATTTGTTTTAGGTGTCCTTTGATTTATCAGTGTTTTGTAATTTTCAACATACAGATCCTACACATGCTATCTTAGATTTATAGCTAAATATTTCTAAATATTTCATTTCTTAGAGTTATTGTAAATGGTATTGGTTTTTAAAATTCTAGTTTCTAATTGCTTATTGCTAGTACATAAAATATAATTGATTTTTTTTTTTTAAATATTTATTGACCTTATATCTTCTGACTTTGCTAAACTCAATTACAGGGCTTTGAACCAGTTCATTCTGGTTCAACCCCCTGCTGAGAATTTGCATTTCCACCCCAGATACTGAATCAGAAGCTACATTCTAACAAGAGCCCATTGGGCTCTTGATCTTAATAAAGTGATCTTGAAAGACTTTGATTAGACATAGAGAGGAGGCTTGCTAACATAACCTGAATTGTACTTATTTATCTAATCATGGTAGTGCTGAAGAACATAGGTTTTCTCATGAACATAGACCAGCCTCTGTAAAACATGTGACTAGAGAGAAAACATGTGCTCTTTGAAAGTGGCAAAACTCAAAGTGCAAAAGAAAAGGCAAGTAAGGGTTGAGTCCCTGAATACCCATTTCTTTCCTTTTCATACATTCACCACAGACAAGGTGGGTGGAGATAAGATAGGAGGGTCCTGTTAGCATAAGTCCCTTAGCACAGCCACATGAAACCAGGAAACAAGGAGATTTTTGAGGAGGCAAAGAGAACATGGCATCCTGGTGACACAGTTCACCCGATCTCTCTACAACCAAGATCTGGAAAATTAAAATGAAACAGATACAGATAATGGTCATGGAACTATGGAACTCTGAACATCAAATTAGAGGATAAAGAATTAGATTGACTACTGAGAAGGGAGACAGAATGAGGACAATGATTGGGGAACGAGAAGCTGGGGCCTGATGAAGCATGGCCATTTTGAGACACAGAAGGCATCATACACAGGTGAGGAGAAATCAACTTCACAGAATCCACATTGGGACAGAGGCACAGCATGGACTGATCTGGAAGGAATCAAGGTGTGCAGAAAATGTGCTGAATCAGGAATAGGAAAGTACAGGGGAATGGGCACAGGTACTGCAGAGCAAGGAGGGAACTAGTAAAGGAAGAGGGAACAACTCATTACTAGCAAACACTAGCCACTGGGTTGAGGGTTGGAGATGCTAGACTCTCGGTGACCCTCATCTGATAGAGTCTGGGGAGGAGGTGGATAATTGGGTATGTGTATTCAGATGCACACCAGAGCCATACCAGTGAATTGCAACCAGAGAAGTACAGTCTCTGTTACCCCAGCACAACTTCACAGTGATAAGGGGTGAGCCCCTTTCCATCCTTATAAACTTAGTGGCTAGAGATAGCCTTCAGCTATACCACCACCTGCACAGTTTGTTGGTCTACCACTTCATACCAGGATCCAAGTCATCCATTGCACCACACCCCAAACAGATAGAGCCAGTGTCTATCGTGTTGCTTCCCTGCACCTGTGTCATTGACTGGGCTTCCTCTCACTGAACACAAGACACACATCACTGAAGCCTGCTCTGTCAGAGGTGCTCACCTACACGAGGCTCCCACCACTTCCACAGGCACAAGCTTCTATGAATCATGTCACAGCCCCCTGTTGCCACTGCTGCTAACTAACCAAAGCTACCCCAGTCCCTCCCCTTTTCCCTTCTTTCTTTTTTTCTCATTTCCTTTCCCTTTTTCCCCTTTTTTCTTCCTTTTTTGGTTTATTTCTCCCTCTTCCTCTTTCTCTTTTTCTTTTATTTTTACCTATCTTTCTTCTCATGCACCCATTTTTAAAATATCTCTTCTTTTTTTTTTTCCTGCCCTACCCAGTGACTGACAGTGGACATCACCTGCTCTTCTTACCCACAGCTTCCCTTCATGACCAATAAACAGAGACCTGTGTCTACATTCCCACTAGTAACTCCACTCACCTGGAAACAGGTGGGGAGCACCTTAGTGCTGCCAAAAAAGTAAACAAAGAAGCATGCCTGCCCCACTCACTTACATATAATAAAACAAAGCAATACAAAATATCAGGGTGAAACAAACCAACACATGATCAACAGATAAAAACAACTCCAGAATGTCATGGAGACAACAGACAACCTCAATTCAAGCAAAGAAACAGGACAAGATAATGCAAGCAAGTAACCTAAATAAAGAACTAGGAAAACTCCCTGGGGAAGAACAGGTAACAGAACTACCTGATAAAAAATTCAAAATATATATACATAGGACCTTCCAAGAGCTCAAGGAAACCACAAACAAAATTAAGGAAAAGACAGACAATCCTCTAGAAGAATTTTTTTAAAAAATACAAGATAAAAATTACAAAATAAATAGACAATTAGAATTAGAAATCATATAAAAACAACAGTTAGGAATCAAGAAGATTAACACTAAAATTACAGAGATAGATAACACATTGGAGAGACAAAAGAGTAAAATTGAATTGGCTGAAGAACAGATTAACCAATGAGAAGACAACTCCCCTCAGTTTGTATGAGGAAAAATCAGGAAAATAAAAGAATGAAGAAAAATTAAGAAAGCCTAAGAATCATGTGAGATGATATCAAGAGAAATAGTCTATGTGTGATTGGAATTCTGAGTCAGGGAAGTGGAAAAAGGGAAAATTGTTGAAGACTTGCTAGCAGAAAACTTACCTGAATAGCATGAAAGTCAAAAAGATACCCATCCAACAATGAACCCATACAGGATAGATCCCAAAAGAACATCACCAAACATATGATAATCATTTTCTAAAACCCGAAATAAAGAAAGAATTTTGAGAGCATCTTGGGAAAAATGAAATGTTACCTACCTAGGGTGATCAATAAGATTAAGCTCTGTTCTAACAAACTTTGCAGGCAAGAAGGCAATGGGATTCCATATATAAAATCTTGAAAGAAAAAAATTGCCAACTAACAATTTTATGTCTAGCAAAACTTTCCCTCAAATAAAATGATGAAATTAGGACATTTCCAGATAAATAGAAATTTTAAGGATATTTGTGAAAAACAGACCAAATTTATAAGAAATTCTAAAAGGACTCCTTTGAACAAGAACAACAAACAGACAACAACAAACAAAAATTAAGACACATGACCCAGACCAACCCAGAAAAAGAATTCTTTAAATTAAAATAAGCTTATAAGACTGAAAATAGAGATCAAGAGCTACCAAGCAGGTGTCTATTTGTAGACAATAACTAAAACGCAAAAAGGGAATGAATGGTATCGTTACAGAATTTCAAAATGGAGAGAAAGTCAGGAAGGTATAAATATGGAAGAGACTGATTCAAACTTAGGAAGACAAAAATAAACACAAAGATAATTAATAAGCTTAGGGTAAATCCAAAGATAATTAATAAGCTTTTTAACCAAAATAAGAAAGAAAATCAGAGGTTCTGATAAGATGGTAGAATAAGCACACAAACTACACAGACCCTCTTCAAGAAAGAAAAGAAGAACCAATTGACACAGACACAGAAGATAATCCTGGAGCCTTGAGCTTTGATAGGAAGGATACAGAAGTAGACTAAACTCCAATTAGTACAAGAATCTGCATGAAAACACTGAAAATGGAGACATACAGAGCTGTGGATTATTAGTGATCTTGATAGCACAGACAGCTTGAATATTGCCAAGTGGTGTTAGGACCTAAGAATTAACCTAAAAAATTAGCACTGCTAGCCAGGCACTGCATGGAGGACTGCACTAGTCGCTGGTGAATAAAAGGGGAATAATAAAAGAGGAAGATGGCCTGAGCTGTGGACTTTTTGGTTGTCTGGAGGTTGTAGCCATTTTGAATGTTTATAAGCAATTCAACCATTTTGGATATTTAAAGCAACAGCATTCTCACAGATTAGCTCTAGTGGTGTAGTGCCTAAGGCATTTGACTGATAACCAGAAGGCTGGTGGTTTAAACCCACCAGCC
>NW_006921639.1:11547726-11552374 GCF_000298275.1 Orycteropus afer afer | reverse complement strand
GGAAAGGGATCAATCAGAAAAAAGGTCAAAACAAAATGAAGAAAGTCTCTGGTTCATGTGGGATATCATCAAAATGAATAACTTACATGTAATTGGAATTCCAGAATAGAAAGAGAAAAATAAAGCCACTGAGAAAATTGTCCAAGATTTGTTGGAAGACAACTTCCCTGATATGATGAAAGATGAGAATATACCCATTCAGGAAGTCCAACAAACCCCAAACAGGATAGACCCCAAAAGAAAATCACCAAGTTATATCATAATCAAACTCACCAAAACCAAAGACAAAGAAAGAATCCTGAAAGCAGCACAGGAACAATGAAAAGTTACCTACAAAGGCCAACCAATAAGACTAAGCTCTAATTTCTTGGAAGAAGCTATGCAGGTGAGAAGGCAATGGAATGATATATATAATACACTAAAAGAGAAAAATTTCCAACCAAGAATTATATACCCAGCAAAACTGTCCCTCAAATATGATGGTGAAATTAGGAGAGTTCCAGGTAAGCAGAAATTAAGGGAATTTGCTAAAGCCAGACCTTTGAAGAGATACTGAAGGGAGTCTTTTGAACAGAGAACCAATAAGAGCAAACAACAACTGACAATTAATACACATGATGACATAACTCAGAAACCAACCCAGTTATGGAAGTATACGAAGTAAAATAAGCTTACAATATTGTAAACAGGGAACCAGAGACATCAATTGGCAAATGAGGACAATGACAAACCAAAAAAAGGGAAGAAATAGTGTAGTTACAGAAGTTCTAAATGGTGAGGAAGTCAAGAGAGTTGCAAGATAGAATGGACTGTTCTAAACTCTGGGAGAAAATTATAAATCACAGGGTAACTTCAAAAAGAAAGGATAAACTTTGACATCACAATAAAAAAGAGGACAAGCACAAATCCATAGCAAATACTAAAACAATAGCAAGGAAGGAAATGATAACTGATTCATAAACAAAATGAGCTCAGCACAGAAAATTATATGGAACAAAGAAACCAGGAACACCATGAAAAAACACATAACAAAATGACAGCAACCAATTCATACTTGTCAATAATTACACTGAATGTCAATAGATTACATGCACCATTCAAGAGACGGAGTGTTGCAGACTGGATAAGAAAACAACCCATCAATATGCTGTCTACAAGAAACACACCCTAGAGACAAAGACAAAAATAGACTAAAAATTAAAGTTTGGAAAAAGATATATCAAGCAAATGGCAACTGAAAAACAGCAAGAGTGGCAATATTAATTTCTGATCAAATCAACTGTAAGACAAAAACCATCATGAGAGACAAGGAAGGACATTATATAATGATTAAAGGATCAATTGAACAGGAAGACATAACCATAATAAATATCCATGGGCCCAATGAAAGAGCCCCAAAATACATAAATCAGACCTTAAAAGAGTTGAAAAGACATATAGATGACTCCAACACTCATAGTAGGAGACTTTAATACACCACTTTCACTCAAAGATAGAACAACTGGAAAGAAACTCAACAAAGATGCAGAAGAACTAAATAATACAAGCCACCAACTTGACCTTATAGACATCTACAGAGCACTTCACCCAACAGCTGCACAATATACATTCTTTTCCACTGTACATGGAACATTCTCCATGATAAACCATATGTTAGGCCATAAAGCAAGCCTTAATAAATTTAAAAATATTAAAATACTGCAAAGCATCTTCTCAGATCATGATGCTATCAAATTAGAAATCAACAATAAGAAGATCTATAGAAAAAGAACAAACATGTGGAAATGGTGTGATAGACACTCTCCTTAAAAAAAACTGCGTAATAGAAGAAATGCAAAATGAAATTGAAAAAATCCTTGAATCAAATGAGTATGAAAACACAACATACCAAAATCTTTGGGACACAGCAAAAAACAGTGATCAGAGGCCAATTTATAGCAACAAATGCACACATCAAAAATAAAAGCCAAAAGCAACACTTTAATCCTCCTTCAACAATTAGGAAAAGAACAGCAAGAAAAGCCAACAGTCACTAGAAGAAAGGAAATAATAAAAATTTGAGCAGAAACCAATGAAACAGAAAATAGAAAGACAATAGGAAAAAAACAAGATTAGAAGTTGGTTTTTTGAAAAGATTAATAAAATTGACAAGCCATTGGCAAATTTAACAAAGGAAAAGAGGAAGAGAATACATGAATAAGAAACAAAATGGGCGACATCACAACAGAACCAACTGAAATAAAAAGGATAATATCAAGATACAATGAAGATCTGTTGTTGTTGTTGTTGTTATGCGCTGTGGAGTCAGACCCGACTCATAGCGACCCCACATTGGGTTTCTAGGGCTGTATCACTACAGAAGTAGATTGCCTAACCTTCCTTCCAAACGAAGAATTGTACTCCAACCAATTTGAAAATCTAGAAGAAATGGACAGATTTCTAGAAATATGATATTTACCTAAACTAATACAGACTGATGTGGAAAACTTGAACAGACCCATAACAAAAGAAGAAATTGAACAGGTCATTAAAAAATTACCAACAGAAACAAGTCCTGACCCAAAGAGTTTCACTGGAGTATTCTACCAAATGTTCAGAGAAGAACTGACACCAATCCTACTCAAACTATTCCAGAACATAGAAAAGGATGGAGTCTTCCCTAACTCATTTTATGAAGCAAGCATAATCTTGATACCAAAACTAGGCAAAGACATCACTCAAAAGGAAATACAGACCAATATCCTTCTGGTAGCATAGTGGCTAAAGCACTTGACTGCTAACCAGAAGGCTGGCGGTTCAAACCCACCAGCGACTCTTCGGAAGGAAGGTTGGGCAATCCTACTTCTGTAGTGATACTGCCTCAGAAACCCAAGGAGGGGTCGCTATGAGTCGGGGCCGACTTGACGGCACATAACAACAACAACAACAACAACATCCTTCATGAATATAGATGCAAAAATCTTCAACAAAATCCTAGCCAATAGACTCCAACAACATATGAACCCCACTTAGTCATAATACATTATGACTAAGTGGGGTTCATATCAGCTAATGGTTCAACATTAGAAAAACAATCAATGTTATCCATCACATTGGATGAAACAAAGGAAAAGAACCACACGATCATATCAATCGAAGCAGAAAAGGCACCCAATTCCTGATAAAAACTCTTAGCAAAATAGGAATAAAAGGCACATTCCTCAACATAATAAAGGGCATATATGCAAAACCAACAGCCAACATTATTCTCAATGGAGAGAGACTGAAACCATTCATTTGTGAACAAGAACCAGACAGGGATGCCCTCTATCACTACTTCTATTCAGCATTGTATTGGAAGTCCTAGCCAGGACAATAAAGCAAGAAAAGGAAATCAAAGGCATCCAAATTGGTAAGGAAGTGGTAAAACTATCCCTATTTGCTGATGGTGTGATTCTATACATGGAAAACCCAAGAGACTCGGCAAATAAAGTACAGAAACTGTAAGAGATCTACATAAATGGAAGAACATACCATGCTTATGGATAGGAAAATTGAATATTGTGAAAACATCAGTTCTACCCAAAGCAATCTATACATTCAATGCAGTCCCAATCCAGATCCCATCAACATTCTTTAAGGATGTGGAGAAACCAATCACTAACTGTGGTAGTTAAGATTGTATGTTAACTTGACTGGGCCTGTTTTTGAGTGTCTGGGCAGCTGGTGGTAGTTATTCCCCAAGATAAGACTGGCAATTAATTACATGGTGGAATCTGCCACAAGCAGCTGAGTAGCTGCTTTAGGGATGTGGTCTGCTTCCTGTAGATAAGGAGAAAATTTGGGAATGGTCTTTAGCTTATGGCACACTTGAACGCTGCATGTAGCTGAGTCGTTGTTCAGCAGCCTGCCATGCTCTGCCAATCCTGGGACTTTCCATGGACTTGAATCAATGGCCTGCCATGTTGTTTGGTAGTATTGGTACTGTGCCTTTTCACTTCTTGAACTTGGGTTTGTCAGCCCCAGCAGCCAGCTTCAGTGGGCTGGGAGCAGGAGGCAGAGCTGGAGTCCAAGGTTGAGGAGATTTCATCCAGACCCTAGAGCTTGGTACTTTGAGCACAGACTTAAAGCTTTCAAAGTGTAAGAGAATAAACTCCTGTTTTCTCAAACCACCCATTTGTGGTATATTCCTGTCAGAGTGGCACTAGGTAACGAAAACACTAACTTTATATGGAAAGGAAAGAGACCCCACACAAACAAAGCACTATCGAAGAACAAAGTAGGAGGTCTCACACTCCCCCATCTCAAAACCTACTATACAGCCACAGTAGTTAAAACTGCTTGGTATTGGTAGAATGACAGACACATAGACCCATGGAATAGAATTGAGAACCCAGAAATAGATCTGAAATCTATTAAATGAGGAAGTGACTGTCTGTTTAACAAATGGTGCTGGCAAAACTGGATATCCATTTGCAGAAAAATGAAACAACATCCATACTTCACACCATACGTAAAAACTAACTCCAGATGGATCAAAGACTTAAATGTGAAACCTAAAACTATAAAGTTATCAATTGATGCAGAAAAGGCATTTGATAAAATCCAACACCCATTTCTGATCAAAACTCTCAGCAAAATAGGAGTAGAAGGGACATTCCTCAACATA
>NW_006921639.1:11536561-11545088 GCF_000298275.1 Orycteropus afer afer | reverse complement strand
AAACTATAAAGTTCCTCAAGGACAAAATAAGGACAAATTTAAGGGCCCTAATATATGGCAGGGAGTTCTGGTAGTGTAGTTCCTAAGGCATTTGACTGCTAACCAGAAGGCTGGCAGTTCAAACCCACCAGCCACTCCTCGGAATGAAGGTAGGGCAATCTACTTCCATAGTGATATGCCTTGGCAACCCAAGGAGGGGTCACTATGAGTCAGATCTGACTCAACGGCACATAACAACAAACAACAACAACAATATATGGCATAAATAGATTATCAAGCATAACCCAAAATGCACAAACAGCAGAAGATAAATAGATGAATGGGACCTTCTAAAAACTAAATTTTTATGTGGTTCCATAGACTTCTCCAAAAGAGTGAAAAGAGAACGTACAGATTGGGAAAAAAATATTTTGCATTGACATATCTCACAAGGGACTTATCTCTAAAATTTATAGAAAACTTCAACACCTCAACAAGAAAAAGAAATAATCCAATTAAAAAATGGGCAGAAGACCTGAATAGACACTTCACCAGAGAGGATATTCAGGCAGCCAACAAACATATGAAGACATGCTCATGTTCATTAGCTATTAGAGAGATGCAAATTAAAATAAAATGAGATATCATGTTGGCCCAGCCCTAATAGCAACATTCTACAAGACAGAAAATAACAAATGCTGGCAAGAATGTGGAGAGATTGGAACTCTCATACACTGCTAGTGGGGCTGTCAAATGATACAACCTCTGTGGAAAGCAGTACGGTGATACCTTAAAAGTTTGGAATTAGAAATACCATTTGACCCAATAATTCCATTACTAGGTATATATCCTAAAGAAGAGCCAGGACAAGAACAGATATATGCGCACCCATGTTCATTGCAGCACTATTTACAATAGCAACAAGATGGAAACAAACTAGGTGCCTATCAACAGAAGAATGGATAACTAAACTATGGTATATACACACACAATGGAATACTATGCAGCCCTAAAAAATAATGTAGCATCTGCAAAACACTGCATAATGTGGATGAATTTGGAGGACATTATGCTGAGTGAAATAAGTCGATCACAGGAGGACAAATATTACATTAGGCTGTTATTGTAAAAAGTCAAGGAAAGGTTTATATATGGAAGGAAATTTTCTTTGTTGGTTACCAGGGGTGGGAGGGAAAGGGAGGGAACACTGCTAGATAGGTGGAGACAAGTATTGATTTGGGTGATGGGAAGGGAAATGTACCAAATGTGAGTGATCAACATGGTGGCATTGAGGAAGAGGAAGACATAGAGAGGTACATGGGAGGTACAGACAACTAAGATGAACCCTTTTGCACATACAGTATTGCATTGCAGTGATGGCAAACATTGCTATATGGGTGGATAGATGGGTAGACAGGCTGAACTATTAGGTATGTCTATGCAGGGGGGAGTGTGCCCATGACCATGTATAAGGTTGGCAGACAATATCTCTACAATTGTATTTGTATGTTTTGTAAGAATTCCCAGGTATATAGTAGAGCTGACAAGGGGCAAGGTTGTAGTCATTTCTTGGCCACAGCCAGCTACCCAGTTGGACCTGTGGGCTTGAGACAATGGTCTCAGGGGACACCAAGCTTAACTGGCATAACATACTACACAAAAACATTGTTCCACATCCTACTTCGGCAAGTAGTGACTGGGATGTTAAAAGCTTGCAAGCCACCATCTAGATGCAATAACAGGTCTCTCCTAGTCCAGAGCAAAAAAGAATGAAGAAAACCAAAGATGCATGGAAACAATTAGTCCCAATGACTGGTACACTGTGTGATCCTCAGCCTACATGACTATGAGACCAGAAGAACTAGATGGTGCCTGGCTACCACTGTCAACAGCTCGGAGGGGGATCTATGTAGGAGATCCTGGACAGAGTGGGAAAACAATGTGGAACAAAACTTTAAATTAGAAAAAAAAAAAAAAAAAGGACCAGGTTACTGGTCTGATAGAGCCTGGTGAAACCCTTGAGACTATGCCCTCTAGCTGTCCTTCAGGTGTGGAATTAAACCCATTCCTATGGCTTCCAGCCAAACAAAAGACAGGCATATACACTCCTTGGAGAGATTGTTCATGGGAGAATAAAAGGGCTATGTATGTACAGGAAGACAGCTTGGGGGGCAGGAGTGCATGGGAGGGAAAGACACAGGGTAGGGGTAACTATGGGGAGGAAGTGGGAAGAGAGCTGTTGCATTGTAGGAAATTGTGGCCAATGTCATGAGACAAAGTGTATGTGAACTGGTGTATGGAAAATTAATTTGTTCTGTAAACTTTCACCCAAATCACAATAAAAATTTGAAAAAAAAAAATCAGGTATGGGTACATGAAAAGGACTATACCCACAACCACATACAGCTTTGACAGAGAATATTACTACATACATTTATTTTGTATGTGGTGTAAAAATATCCATGTACATTGCAGAGTCAACAGGGGCCAAAGTTATGAAAACTTCTTAGCTATAACCAAACATCATGAGGGAGTAGTTCACTGAGTCTGCAGGCTCAATATATACATAGTCATGGAGGACATAAAAATCAATTGACATAACATAGTTCAAAAAGACATTGTTCTACATCCTACTTTGGCAAGTAGTGACTAGGGTCTTGGAAGGTTGCAAGAGGCTATCTAAGGTGCACCTATAGGTTGCTCCTCGTCCGGAGCAAACAAGAGTGAAGAAAATCAAGGATGCAAGGTTTAATGGACCATGTGAACCTCAGCCTCCAAGATTCTGTGACCAAAGGAAGTAGATGGTGCCCAGCTACCACTGCTGATCACTCTGAAAGGGATCACAATAGGAGATTCTTAACAGAGTGGAGGAAAATGTGGAACAAAACTCAAAATAATAATAAAGGATGAGACTGACTAGTCTGATATAGATTAGCGGGACCCCTGAGACTATGTCCCTTAACCACTCTTCAAGCCTAGAACTGAACTCACCCTCTTGGCTCAACTTTCAGCCAAACAGCAGACAGGCCTATGAGGTGAACAATAACACCAGGGACTCCTTAGAATAATCAGCCATAAGAGATCAAAATAGCAGCATTTGCCTAGGGATAAAGTTCGGAAGACATGATTGGATAGGGAAAAAGAACAAAGGGAAATGGTAACCACAGGGAGGAAGTGGAAAGAGTGCTGTTTCATTGTTGGGATTGCAGTCAATGTCGCAAAACAAAATGTGGATGAACTGTTGAATGGAAGATTAATTTACTCTGTAAACTTCTACTCAAATAACAATAAAAAAAGTTAAAAGAAAAAAAGAAAGAAAGAAAGAAAGAAGAGGAGATTCCCCTCCAATAAGGGACTTTGGTGAACTCATATGACCTGTACATTAATGATTCCAGAATGCACTACTGGTGAGGAGGTGGGAACAAGAACCAAATACATCTCATTGATTAGGCCAATGTCATACATAGGTTAATGTGTAACACAGGGTAGAGAAATCACAATGCAATCCATTAAATACTAGAGTAGACATTTGTTAAAATGTCATGACAATATGGAGGAAGTGGTGACTAAATGCTGGGGGCAGAGACTTAAATTAGAGTGGTGTCAGTCTAGGCTTCATGAAAGGAGCATGACTTGTGCAGGTGATGGATAGGAGACTGAGGTGCCTGGAGCTCAGGGGAATGGGAGATAGGAAGGGATGGAGGGAGATGAAGGGGAGAAGTGGGTAGCAGCGAAATGGAGAAGGATTTTAAATGCCACTCTGAGATCTGGATGTACTCTGTTATGGGAGGAACATCTATGGAAGTGTTCATTGAGAAACAACACTGGGCTGGGCACATTGATTTTTAAAATATTGAAATACTTTCATACCAGTCAGCAGAAAGCCCCTGCTCAAGGTCCACTTCTGCCTCACACACTCACCACTCTTGTGTCCTCCCCCAGGAGCCCTGGACCCCAACACAATAAGCAAGTAAAGGCCAATGCTGGGCCCTCCAGGTACTTGCTGTCCATCTTGATGTCTTGGTTGGGTAGTACCTGTGCATAATGATTGCTAATGTTTCATCCCCTCCCCTGACCCCTGGAGCTGAAGTCTAGAAAGCACCTTGGGCAGCCATGAGGAGGATGTTATGGAAAATCACTAACTCAGTCTAGAAAGGGACTTTGCATGCCAGCCCATTTATGAAAGGGTAGTAGTAGTTGTAGCAGTAGTAGTAGTAATAGTAACCTCAAATCATGTCTAACTTCACGGGGATAGTATGGATCAAGGGTGAACCCTATGAGATGGAGGTCAAATATGCCTATAATCTTCAACCTTTATCCAACTCTGATACCAGCCATCCCTCTCATGGCATTCTACTTCTCTTCTGGGTTTGATAATCTGTTGCAATGGTCACACAAAACTCACAGATCATACTTCAAGTGGTTTAATAAAGAATGGGCTACAACTCAGGATTAGGATCTGGGAGCATATAGGCAAAGTCTCCCTTCTTCAGGGTAGGACAGCGCTCTCAGCTCCTCTTGACCATGCACACCTCATCTCAGGACAGGCTCCACTTGGCCATGCCATCTGTTGCTGCTGGCTCTGTTGCTGGGTCTTTTTCGGGGATCCTGCTGTCTTTAGTTTATAGCCCCTGATCTGTGTCATAGCTCTTTTAAGAAGTTTCTTGCCTCCTCTCTCTGCTTTTTCTTTTTCCCTTCAGTTTCTTCCTGCAGCTTCTCTTCTTGCTTCTTTCCAACTGAAAAAGCTCTGTGGGTTGGCTGCTTATATACACAACTCTTTGTCAATTACAAGACATGACCCCTCCCGGTGTGTGTGTGGGGAGAGACACAAACTGACAAATCCTCTTTTGGTAGGCCACAGACAATTCATTTCCACAGTAAGATATAGTCACTTCATTTGCATAGTCTATTGACCAATCCCTGCAAGATGCATACTAATCACAGGGCAGGATGCAGCCCAGGACCAAATGAAAAGTATCAAAACCAAGTTGTTTACAGCTCACCCAGGAAACTTCAATCAACCTGGACAAAAGTCATAAACCTCTGGGGTAGAAAACTAGGGCAAAGGTAATTCATCTGGGCTTAAGGGAAAATAGCTCTCAAGATGTTTTTCCAAAGAACCAAGGCAAAAGACCACATAAAGGAACTCATTTCACTACACCCTCTATCTTAAAGGTGGTAAGGACTTCAGACCTTAGGGAGCCCTCCTTGTTCAGATTTGAATAAAATACCATAGGATTTTTGTTTTATTTTGTTTTCCCTCAATAAACAAAAGTTACAGGAAGGAGGAAGAATTTCTTGGGAACTTGCACCCCCTTTAAGTCAAATAAACATCTATCAAGGAGGAACAAGACAGAATTTCTTGTGATCAGATGCTCCAGGTTCTACAGCAATTTATCAAAGCCCTTCTCATCAATTAGAGAAATATTTGAAAAACCATCACAGCTTCTGCAAGTGCCTCATGCATAATTCAAAGTGATGGCTCTGGATGGAGTGAGGAGGCTGGAGAAGCCAGGGTTTGCTTTTGAAGGTTTACCTGCCTTTTGTCCTTTTCATCACAAACCCAGGGACAGACTCTGGGCCCCTCAAAAATTGCTTTTAGGTTTGGATGGAGGAGGTGTAGAAATCTTGACTCTGAAGTGTAGAAGCTTCCTCCCCCTCCCACTGGGCCCACTGTTGGGATACCATTTCTCAGTTCTTGGAGATTTTGAGAGCAGAAAGTGACTCCTTCTATCTGTGAAGGAGCTCTGGTGGCATAGTGTGTAAGGCATTTGACTACTAAACAGAAGGCTGGTGGTTCAAATGCACCAGCCACTCCTCAGAAGGAAGGTTGGGCAATCTACTTCTGTAGTGATACTACCTCGGAAACCCAAGGAGGGGTCACTATGAGTTGGATCTGACTCCACAGCAGTGCTTTGCATTTGCATTGTGTTCTATCTGTGCAGCATTCCTTTTGTATCCCAACTACTCAAATACTGGAAGCTCTGGTAGCATGGTGTCTAAGGCATTTGACTGCTAACCAGAAGGCTGGCATTCAAACCCACCAGCCACTCCTCAGAAGGAAGACTGAGTAATTTATTTCCATAGAGATACTGCCTCAGAAACCCAAGGAGGGCTCGCTGTGAGTCACAATCAACTGCATAGCAGTGAGTTTGGTTTTGTTTTGGTTACTCAAATACTGAGTGAGTCAAAAAGGCTATAAAATAAAGAAAAAAACAGCCACCCTCACTTTTGTTTCAATTGTCACTCACCTCAATGCAGATAATATTACCCTGTTTCAGAGATGAAGAAACAAGAGCACAAAGGTAGAATGACTTGCTCAGGATCACAAGCAAGTTAACAGTGGTAGTGGCTAAGGCACTTGACTGCTACCCAGAAGGCTGGCAGTTCAAACCCAACAGCCACTCCTTGGAAGGAAGGTTGGGCAATCTACTTCCATAGTGATACTGCCTCGGAAACCCAAAGAGGGGTCGCTATGAGTTGGGTTCGACTCCAGAGCACATAACGACAACAACAACAACAACAGTGTTTGTATATAGACCACCTGACACTGTCTCCTGAGATAGAAAATCCGTTTTAAGGGTTTTTTTTTTTTTTTTAATTGTGATTTGGGTGAAAGTTTACAGAACAAATTGGTTTTCCATTCAACCATTCATAGACATTTTCATTTGTGACTCTGATTGCAATCCATACAATCTAACGGACTCTTCCTACTTCCTGCCTGTTATGTTGTTATGTTGTTGTTGTTAGTCAGACCTGACTCATAGCGACCCCTCCTTGGGTTTCCAAGGCAGTATCACTATGGATGTAGATTGCCCAACCTTCCTTCCGAGGAGTGGCTGTTGGCTTTGAACCGCTAGCCTTCTGGCTAGCAGTTAAGTGCCTTAGGCACTACGCTACCAGAGCTACTTCCTGCCCGTCTTTACTATTTCCATTCATCCTTTTGACCTATTCCTTCCTGCCTTCTGGGTTTTATCTCTGGAGAAATGCTGCCCTCTTGATCTTGTATGGTTGTTTTTTCCAAGGAGTGCACATCTCCTTGGTGTTATTGTTCACCTCAGAGCCTGTCTATTGTTTGGCTGAAAATTGAACCATGGGAAGAGTTCATTTCCAAGGCTGAAGGATGTCTAAAGGCCATTGTCTCAGGGGTTCCATTAATCTCTATCAGACCAATAAGCCTAGTCTTTTTATTATTTTGAGTTTTGTTCTGTATTTTTCTCCTACTCTATCCAGCATCTCCTATGGTGATCCCTTAAAGAATGGTCAGCAGTGGTAGCCAGGCACCACCTAGTTCTTCTGGTCTCAGGGTCACAGAGGCTGAGGTTTGTATGGTCCATTAGTTCTTTGGATCAATTGTTTCCTTGCATCTTTGGTTTTCTTCACTCTTCTTTGCTCCACGTGGAGAAAGACCAATAGTTGTATGTTAGTTGACTACTTGCAAGCTTTTAAGAACTCAGTTGCTACTCAACTCACCAAAGTAGGATGTAGAACAATGTCTTGTGGACTATATTATGTTAATTGACCTTGATATCTCCCTAGACTATGATCCTCAGGCCCCATGACCAGCAACTCATCCACTCAAAGTGTTTGATTATGGCTATGAGGTTTTCACAACTTTGCCCTCTGTATGTTCTACTACACTCATGGATATATTTGCAGCACATTTAAATACATATGTAGAAACATCCCCTGTTAAACCCATGTATTCATGGGTGTGGACCCATTCGGCCTTCCCACTCCTGTTCAGTTTGCATGTCTATCTATCCACTCACAGACTATTGTTATTACTGTTACTGCAGGATTGTGTATATAATAGTATTCACCTTTGTTGCCTTTAACTCTGGTCCTCCCAGTATCTTCCTTTGCCTTGATCACTTTGTGCTGACATCCTTCTTATTATATATTGCCTTTCCCATGACCCACACTGATATGTGCCTTCTTGCTGTTTTTATTTCAATCTCTCACCCTGAACATGCCCGATCTCGTCTGATCTCAGAAGCTAAGTAGGGTCGGGCCTGGTTAGTACTTGTATAGTATACCATCTGGGCATGCTGGGTGCTGTAGCCATAGGAGCTCTGCTGGCATAGTGCCTAAGGCATTTGACTGCTAACTAGAAGGCTGGAGGTTCAAACCTGCCAGCAACTCCTCAGAAGGAAGATTGGGCAATCTATTTCTGTAGTGATATCACTTTGTGTGATAGTTGGAGCTGTGTGTCAACTTGGCTGGACCACAATTCTGTGTGGTTTAAGCTGTTGTGATGTGGTTATTCCCATGATGGGATCAGATGATTATGTTTTGAGCAGCCAACCTGTTGAAAGGGAGTTCCCCTAGGGGTGTGGCTAGCTTCCAGTATATCTATGGACATTCCGGGAAAAGAGACATTCTTCTGTGGATCGGGATTCTGTTGTGCTGCCTACAACTGTCTGTGAGTGAACAATCCACCATTCAGCCTGGAGATCTTGGATTCGTCATTCGTTGGAGTCAACAGCTGGTGTACTGCCTGCCAGCCTTGAGCTCCTCGGCCCCTGTGGCTACAAGAGTTGGGAAA
>NW_006921639.1:11530328-11536441 GCF_000298275.1 Orycteropus afer afer | reverse complement strand
CTGGTTTTGTTTCTCTAGAGAAACCAGTCTAACACACTTTGGAAACCCAAGGATGGGTCGCTATGAGTCGGATATGACTCGATGGCAGTGAGTTTGGTTTTTTTGGTTGAATTGCTAATGATAACAAGCATATCTTTGTGTATTTGTTGGCCACCTGCTTGTCTTCTTTGGTGGAGTGTCTGTTCATGACTTCTGCCCATTTTTTAACTGGATTATTTGTCTTCTTGTTGTTGAAGTGTTTAAGTTTTCTACACATTTTAGAGATTAGTCTCTTGTCTGAGATGCCATTGCTAAAAATGTTTTCTCAATCTGTATAATATCTTTTTATTCTTTTGTTAAATTTTTTTGATATACATAAATGGTTAATTTTTAGGAGGTCCCACTTCATCTAGTTTGTCTTCTGCTATTTGAGCATTTTTGTTTATATTTGGTAGTGTATTTATGCCATGTATTAGGGCCCCAAAGTTTGCCCCTGTTTTATTATTATCTTATGGTTTTAGGGTTTAGTTTTATGCCTTTGATTCACCTTGAGTTAGTTTTTGCATACAGTGAAAGGTGTAGATGCTGTTGCATTTTTCTACAAAAGGATACTGAGATTTTTATTTTTTTTTCAATTTTATTGTAGTCTGGTTGAAAGTTTACAGAGTGAATTTGTTTCCTATTCAACAATTTATGCACATTTTGTTTCATGACATTAGTTGCAATCCTCTAAATGTAACGGTATTGTTCCCAGTTTTGCCAGCATCATTTGTTAAATAGACTATCTCTTCCCCAAGTATTAGTTTCAGCTCTTTCTCAAAGATCAGCTGTCCATAGGTGGATGGATTTACTTCTGGGTTCTCAGTTCTGTTCTATTGGCTGTTTTGACTACCATGACTAATTGGTTTGTTATTGTTGTTAGGTGCTGGCAAGTTGGCTCCGACTCATAGTGACCCTATGTACAACAGAACAAAATACTGCCTGGTCTTGTGCCATCCTCACAAAGCTTGCTATACCTGGGCTAATTGTTGCAGGCACTGTGTCAATCCATCTCGTTGGGGGTCTTCCCCTTTTTCACTGATCCTCCTCTTTACCAAGCATGATATCCTTCTTCAGGGAATGGTCCTTTCTGACCACCTGACCAAAGTAGGTGAGACAATGTGGCCATTCTCGCTTCCAAGAAGCATTCAGGCTGCACTTCTTCCAAGATGGATTTGTTCATTCTTCTGGCAGACAGTGGTACTTTCAGCATTCTTTGCCAACACCATAATCCAAAGGCATCAATTCTTCTTCAGACTTCCTTGTTTGTCCAGGTTTCACATATATATGAGGTGATTAGAAATACCATGGCTTGGGTGAGGTGCACCTTAGACTTCAGAGTGACATCTTTGCTTTTCAACACTTTAAAGAAGTCTTTTGTAGCAGATTTGCCCCGTACAATACATCTAATTTCTTTATTGCTGCTTCTGTGGGTGTTGATTGTGGATCAACTAAAATGAAAATCTTTGACAACTTCAATCTTTTCTCCATTTA
Organism: Orycteropus afer afer; assembly: GCF_000298275.1. Lineage (NCBI taxonomy): Eukaryota > Metazoa > Chordata > Mammalia > Tubulidentata > Orycteropodidae > Orycteropus > Orycteropus afer. The sequence goes on along the minus strand of NW_006921639.1, from coordinate 11,534,929 downwards.
ACATCATGTTGCTTATTTGTCCATTTGTGAGGATTTTCATTTTCTTTATGTTAAGGTATAATCCATACTGCAGACTGTAGTCTTTAATCTTTATCAGTAAATGTGGTAGTTAAGTTTGTGTGTCAACTTGGCTGGGCCTGATTGAGTGTTTGGGCAGCTGGATGTAGTTATTTCCCATGGTGAGACTGGTAATTAACTCCAGGGTGCAATCTGTTGGAGCAGCTGACTAGCTGCTTTAGGGATGTGGTCTGCTTCCAGTATATAAGAAGCAACTTTGAGAAAGGTCTCTAGCTGATGGCATGCTGGAAACTTGCATGTAGCCAAGTCATTGTTCAGCAGCCTGCCATGGTGCCCTGCCAATTTTGGGACTTTTAATGGACTTGAATTAATGGCCTGAAGTGTGGTTTGGTAATACTGGGACTGTGCCTTTTCACTTGTTGACCTTGGGTTTCTCAACCTCAGCAGCTAGCAGCTGCCTGAGTAAGTAGATGCCTCTAGCTTCAGTGGGCTGGGAGCAAGAGGCAAAGCTGAACCCCAAGGTCGAGAGGTTTTCACCCAACCCCTAGAGCCTAGCACCTGGAACTCAGACTTCTAATCCCCAAAACTGTAAGAGAATAAACTCCTGTTTGTTAAAGCCATCCCATTTGTGGTATATTCCCATCAGAACAGCGCTAGGTAACTAAAACAGAAAGTGCTTCAAGTCATCTTCACTTTCAGGAAGTAAGGTTGCATTGTCTGCATATTGCAGGTTGTTAAGGAGTCTTCCTCCAATCCTGATGCCACATTCTTCTTCATATAGTCCAGGTTCTCGGAATATCTGCTCAGCATACAGACTGAATAAGTATGGTGAAAGGATACAACCCTGAACACACTCCCTTCCTGTTTTAAACCACGTAGTATCCCCTTGTTCTGTTTGAACGACAGCCTCCCAGTCTATGGTACAGGTTCCTCATGACAATAATGAAGTGTTCTGGAATTCCCATTCTTCTCAGTGTTATCCATAACTTGTTATGATCCATGTAGTTGAATGCCTTTTCACAGTCAATAAAACAAGTAAACATCTTTCTGGTATCCTTTGCTTTCAGCCAAGATCCATCTGACATCAGCAATGATATCTCTCATCCCACATCCTCTTCTGAATCCAGCTTGCATTTCTGGAAGTTCTCATCAATATACAGCTACAATTGCTTTTTAATTATCTCCAGGAAAATTTTGCTTATGCATGATTTTTCTGGTTACCGAGTGCTGCTCTGACAAGAATAAACCACAAATGGGATGGCCTTAACAGACAGGAGTTTATTCTCTGACAGTTTGGAGGCTTTAAGTCCGAGTTCAAAGTGCCGGGCTTTAGGGGCTGTATGAAAGCCCCTTGACCTTGGGCTTCAGCTCTGCCTCTTGCTCCCAGCCCACTGAAGCTAGAGGCATCTCTTCACACAGGCAGCTACTGGCTGCTGAGGCTAACAAGCCCAAGGTTGACAAATAAAATGGCATAGTCCCAATGTTTCCAAAACCACATGGCAGGCCATTAATTCAAGTCCATTGTAAGTCCCAAGGTCGGCAGAGCATGACAGGCTGCTGAACAATGACATGGCTATGTGCAGTGTCCAGGGGTACCATAAGCTAGAGACCATTCCCAAAGCTGTTTCTTATATACAGGAAGCAGACCACTTACCCAAAGCAGCTACTCAGCTGCTCCAGTACATTCCACCATGGAGTTAATTACCAATCTCACCATGGGGAATAACTACATTCAGCTGCCCAGCCACTCAACCAGGCCCAGCCATGTTGACACATAAACATAACCACCACAGTGATATTAATGATGTTGTTTGATAATTTCCATATTCCGTTGGATCATCTTTCTTTGGAATGGGCACAAATATGGATCTCTTCCAGTCAGTTGGCCAGGTAGCTGTATTCCAAATAACCTGGCATAGACAAGTGTCTCCAATGCAGAATCTATTTGTTGAAACATCTCAATGGGTATTTCAGTTCCTGGAGCTTAGTTTTTCACCAATTCCTTTAGTAAATCTTTGACTTCCTTCTTCAGTACCATTTGTTGTTGATCATATACCACCTTCTGAAATGAACGAACATTAATGTTTTTTAAAAAAACATTTTATTGAAATATAATTATGTACAGTGAAATACACAAAACTAAAGTGACATGGGTCAATGCATTTTTTTCCCCATTGTTCCCTCCCTTCCCCTCCCACTCCCGCCTGGTAACCAACAAAGAAAGTTTCCTTCCATATATAAACCTTTCCTTGACTTTTTACAATAATGAACTAATACTATATTTGTCCTTCTATGATTGATTTATTTCACTCAGCAAAATGTCCTACAAGTTCATCTGCGTTATGTAGTATTTTGCAGATGCTACATTATTCTTTAGGGTTGCATAGTATACCATTGTGTGTATACATATATCATAGCTTGTTTATCCAGTCTTCTGTTAATAGGCATATAGTTTATTTCCATCTTTTGGGTATTATAAATAGTGCTGCAATGAATATGTGTGTGCATATATCTGTTCTTGTCCTGGCTCTCCTTTAGGATATATATCTAGTAATAAGATTGCTGGGTCAAATGGCATTTCTAATTCCAGCTTTTTAAGGAATCACCATACTGCTTTCCACAGTGGTTGTATTATTTGGCAGTCCCACTAGCAGTGTATGAGAGTCCCAATCTCTCCATCCTTGCCAGCATTTGTTATTTTCTGTCTTATTGAACTTTGCCACTAGTGCTTGGGTTAGATGTCATCTCATTATTGTTTTGATTTGCATTTATCTGATGGCTAATTATCATGAGCATTTCTTCATGTATTTGCTAGCCGCTTGAATATCCTCTTTGGTGAAGTGTCTATTCATGTCTTCTGACCGTTTTTTAATTGGATTGTTAACTAGGACAAGAATAGATATATGCACACCCATTTCAGCACAAATTCCATGTTTGATATTTTTTCCTTGATCTTCCTATTATTGATTTCTAATTAAGTACCATTGTAATCTGAAAAGATGCTTTGTAGTATTTCAATGTTTTTGAATTTATTGAGGCTTGTTTTATGCCTAACGTATGATCTACTCTGAGAATGATCCATATGCACTGGAGAAAAATGTGGATTGTGCTTTTGTTGGATGGAGTACTCTGTATATGTCTGTGAGGTTGAGTTGGTTGATTGCGTTGTTGAGTTCTTCTGTATCTTTGTTGAGTTTTGTCCTAGTTGATCTGTCCCTCCTTGAAAATGGACTCTACTACTATTGTAGAGTTGTCTATTTTTCCTTTCAATTCAGTTAATATTTGCTTCACATATTTTGGAGCATTTTCATTGGGTGTGTAGATATTAATTATAGTAATGTCTTCTTGGTCAATTGACCATTTTAGCATCATATAGTGTCCTTCTTTGTCCCTTATGCGGTTTTTCACCTTGAAGTTTATTTTATAAGAAATTAATATTGCCACTCCTGCTCTTTTTTGGTTACCATTGACTTGGTATATTTTTTTCCACCCCTTAACTTTTAACTTTTTTTTATCTTTGTGTCAAAGGTGGGTTTCTTGTAGGCAGCATATTGATGCATCTTCTTTTCTTATCCAATCTGCCACTCTCTTTCTCTTGACTGGTGCATTTAGTCAATTCACAGAGTGTAATTAGTGATAAGTATGAACTGATTGCTCTCATTCTATTGTGTTTTCTGTCATATTGTTGGAGATTGCCTTGGTCTAAATACTTTCCTGTGATGAGTTCATTTTGTTATCGAGTGTTTCCTCTCTTTTCTTCTCTATTGTTGGTTTTGTGCTTATTAAGCCCATGTGTTTTCCTTTTTTTCTGGGTTTGCTTAGGGGGATTGTTAATTTTCTCTGTGGTTACGTTGGAGTTAATTCTTGTCTCTTTAATTCTGGAACAGTCTTTTCTATAAGGCCATTGTCCTGTCTTCCTCTCCATTTGTAAGTTTTGTAATTAAAATTTTTATTCCCTCTGTTTTTTTGTTGCCAGTGTTATCTGCAGATTAACTCCCTTGTTTCTTTGTGTACAATGTTTTATGAGCTTATTTTGAGCATTTATTTCTGATTTGTTTTTTAAGTGTTGAGGTCAAGTGTCCTTATTTTAATTTGTTGTTCTCTGTTGAGGGTTCTGTATTGGAAGGACTTCCTTAAGCATTTCTTGTCGGGTTGGTCTGGTTTTCAGAAAATCCCTTAATTTCTGTTTGTCTGAGAATGTCTTGATTTCACCCTCATGTTTGATGGACAATTTGGCTGAATACAGAATTCTTGGTTGCCAATTGTTTCCTTCAGTATTTTGCATATGCTGTCCCATTGCCTTCTTGCCTGCATGGTTTCTCCTGAGTAATCAGAATTAGCCTGCTTGCTTGTCCATTGTAGGTGACATTTCTTTTTTCCAAGGCTGCTAGCAAGATTCTTTCTTTGTCTTTGGTTTTGGAGAGTTTGATTATGATTTGTCTTGGTGACTTTCTCTTGGAATTTGTCCTGTATAGGGTTCACTGGGACTGCTAAAAGAACTAACAGATCTGTCCTGGAGGAAGTGCAGCCAGAATGCTCCTTGGAAGCAAGAATGGCCAGACTTTGTCTCACCTATTTTGGTC
>NW_006921639.1:11501635-11528453 GCF_000298275.1 Orycteropus afer afer | reverse complement strand
AAAAAAAAAAAAAAAGGCACCAGTAGTGAGTCCCTGCTTTCCACGTTTCCATAATTGCTGCTAGCCCCGGGGTTTTGTTCTGAGTGAATCTGCTTGGGATGGCTACCAATTATGTTTTCTTGTCACTCACAGACCTATGGATCAAAATTGGCAGAGACTACAATGATTAGGGGGCTGTTACTTTCCACTTGGGTTGGAAAGCCTCAAAAACCCTGTACCCCAGTCCAATTTGTGCTAAAAAGCTGTCATGGAAGAGCTGAATCCCAGCCTTGAGCTGTGAACTTGTCCCAAGGCCTACATGTGGCAAGTTTCCTCCCTTTCCCCTTTCCACTCTCAACTCAGTGGCAGCTGGAGCCCCAGGAGTTTCTGTTTCTCAGCAAGGTTATCCACTTACTCAGCTCAGTTCTCAAGGTTACAGTCAGAAGCTCCTGGTGTGGGTAGTCCAAGTCCCAAAATCCTCCATGGGTTCCGTGGTCTCCCCCCCCCTTTTTTTCCCTCCATGGCTCTCCCCCATACTGCTAAAGAGTTTTCCACTTCTCTGCTTCTCTGTCTCCTTGCAGGCTGGGCAGGTTCATTTCCCAGCTGTTTACTCTGCTTTTTTTTCCTCAGTCTCCACTAAATCTAGCACCATCTAACTTAACTTACTCAGCTGTTCACAACCCCAGAAACCCTGCTTCAAACTGCTGCACCTAGTTTTTCAGGAATTAAGATGCCAGAAGGAACAAATGTGTGGGCTACAGGAATGACGTCATCTTCCTGCCTTCCCAAGGTTGTCAGTGGTTTGTCAATTTTATGAATCCTTTCAAAGAACCAACTTCTAGTCTTACTGATTCTTTCTATTCTTTTTATGCTATTTCATTTCTTTCAGCTTTAATCTTTATTATTTCCTCTCTTCTGGTGACTGTAAGGCTTTTTTGCTGTTCTTTTTCTAATTGTTGGAGATGTTGCATTAAGATGCTGATTTTGGTTCTTTCTTCTTTTTTGATGTTTGTATTTACTACTATAAATTGTTCTCTGATCACTGCTTCTGCTGTGTCCCAAAGATTTTAGTGTGTTGTGTTGTCATTTTTGTTTGGTTCAAGAAATGTTTTTTAATTGCATTTTTTATTTCTTACAGTGCTCAGAACTTTTTAAGTGGAGTATTATTCATTTTCCACGTATTTGATTTTGTTTTCATTAATCTTCCTGTTGTTGATTTCTAATTTTATAGCATTGTGATATGAGAAGATGCTTTGTAGTATTTCAATGTTTTTAAATTTATTGAGGCTTACTTTGTGGCCTAAAATATGGTCTATTCTGGAGAATCTTCCATATGCTCTTCTGGAGAAGAACATATATTGTGCTGTTGTTGGGTGCACTGCTTTGTACACATGTATGAAGTCAAGTTGTTTTTGTTTATATCTTGTGTATCTTTGTTGAGTTTCTCATTGTTCTATTCTTCATTGAAAATGGTGTATTAAAATCTCCCACTATTATTGTGGAGTTGTCTAATTCTCTTTTCAATTCAGTTGAAGTTTGATTTACCTATTTTGAGGTACTTTCATTGGGTGCATCAATATTTATTATGGTTATGTCCTTCATGTTGGATTGATCTTTAATCATTATATAATGTCCTTGCTTATCTCTTTTGGTGGTTTTTGCCCCAAAGTCTATTTTATCAGAAGTTAATATTGCTATTCCTGCTCTTTTTTTGTTGTCATTTACTTGATGTGTTTTTCCATCCTTTGATTTTTAGCTTATTTTTGTCTTTGTGCCTCAGGTGTGTCTCATTCTAGACAGAATATTGATGGGTTATAGTTACTTATAAATTGTGCTACTCTCCATTTCTAAAATCATTTAATGCATTTACATTCAGTGTAATTATCAATAGGTAGGAATTTACTGCTGTCATTTTGCTGTGCGTTTTTTTTCCCCCCTGTCATGCTGATGGTTTCTTTCTTCCATATGCTTTTCTGTGCTGAGTTCATTTTGTTTATGGATTTTCTTATCATTTCCTTTGTTGCTGCAGTTTTAGAGTTGAATCTTCATGATTTTCTTCTTTTTTGTTTTGGTGAGAAGGTTTTTAAATTTTCTTTTAGGTTACCATGTAATTTATCATTATCTTCCAAAGTTTAAAACAGTCCATTCTATCTTGATATTGTCTTGGTTTTGTCTCATTTGGAAGTTCTGTAACTACACCAGTTAGTCCCTCTTTTTGCTTTGTAGTTATGATCGTTTACAAAATGATGTATCTGGTTCCCAATTTCAGTCTTGTAGGTTTATTTTATTTTTGATACATCTATATCTGGGTTAATTTCCATGTGATGTCATTATGTGTTTTAATCTCAGTTTGTTGTATGCTATTATTGGTTCTCTATTCAAATGACTCCCTTTAGCATATCCTGTAAGTTTGCTCTAGTTTTTATAAATTTTCTTATTTTTTATTTATCTGAAAATGTCCTCATTTCACCTTTGTATTTGAGGGATAATTTTCCTGGATATATATTTCTTGGTTGGTGTTTGCTTTTTTCTTTCAGTGTTTTGTATATGTCATTCTATTGCTTTCTTGCCTGAATGGTTTCTACCAAGATCAGAGTTTAGTCTTATTGGGTCTGCTCTGTTGGTAATTTTTCATTTTTTTGAAGTGCTTTCAGAATCTTTCTTTGTCTTGGTTTTGGAAAGTTTGATTATGATATCATAGTGATTTCCTTTTGGGGTCTATCCTATTTGGAGCTTGCTGAGCTTTTTGAATGCATATCATCTCATCTTTCATTATAATGGGAAATTTTTCTTCCAATAAATATTCTACAATTTTTTCTTTGTTTCTTTGTTTCTTTCTTTTTTTTTTTTGGTCCCTTCCTGTTCTGGAATCTTGATCAATGTAAGTTATTCCTCTTGATGGTGTCTCACATCATTCCCGAACTTTCTTCTTCTTCTTTTTTGTTCTTCTTTTCTGATTGTTCTCTAACAGATTCATATTAAGAGATTTGTCTTCAATTTCACTAATTTTGTCTTCCGTTGGTACAATTCTACTCCTTTGCTCTTCTAATGCATTATCTATTTCTGAAACTTTAGTATTAGTCTTCTGCTTGTCTATTTGCTATTTTTTGTATGATTTTTAATTTTCCATTTATTTTGTGGCATACTACCATAGGCATTTGACTGCTAACCAGAAGGCTGGTCATTCAAACCCCCCAGCCACTCCTCGAAAGGAAGATTGGGCAATCTACTTCCATAGAGCTACTGCCTTGAAAACCCAAAGAGGGGTCACTATGAGTTGGGATTGACTTGAGGGCAGTGAGTTTGTTTTTTCTTGGTTTTATTTATTTTGTCAATCTATTCTTGCATTTTTTTTTTTCATTTCTTCTGTAAGTTTGCTTGTGCTTTACTTGATTTTATTTATGATTCCCTTGGTGTTGTTTTTAGTTTCTTTGATCTCTTTCTTAATCTGCTAAAGGGACCTAAGTATAAATCTTTTTAATTCCTTTTCAGGTAGTTACAGAAGCATTTTTTTCCTCTGGAAGATTTCTGACCTTGTATTTTGGTCACTTGGTTGAACTATATTGTCCTTTTTTTTTTGTTTTTAAGTGTGTGTGTGTGTGTGTGTGTGTGATTGAAATTGTCTATTGTCTCCAAGACATTGTGGTATTATTGTATTTTGGTTTCCCTCACTCTGATTTTTTGTTTTGTTTTGATTTAATATATTCAGGCAATGCATGGACATGCTACTCTGGTTGTTAGTTTGGTAGCACTGGGGCACTCACCACCTGTCTCTGGGTGAATTTTCTAGTGCTTGGAAGGGTGAGTGCCAGTCTCTAGCTGCTGGTCATGTAATGCAGCTGAGGGCAGCCTTACTGGGTTTTGGCTGTCATCTGTCATTCATCCAGTGGTTCTGGGTGTAGCACATGCCCTGTGGGTGGGTGGTAGGTGTGGTTTGTATTGTGGGGTAGGGTTGCTGGCCCTCAATTTATGGAATAAGAAAAAAGAAAATAAACTAAAGAGGGAGGAAGGGGAATAAAAAAAGGGGATGAAAAGGAAGAACAAAGGAAAAAGAAAAAAAAAGGCACAATACTAGTGCAAGTGCTAACTGCCAAGTACCACTGCAGTGGGAACATGAGAATGCAGTGCTCACTACATGGTATCACACACCAGTCAACTGCTGAGAGGTGGGGGCAGGTGCTGCTGATTCTGAAGGTGGAAGTGATTGGGGTGCCCATTCGTAGGATCAAAAAAAGGGAGGAAGGAGGGGGAAAGAAGAACAGGAAAAAAAAAAAAAAAAAAGGACAGAAAATAACCCAAGGTTGGGGAAGGGGGAAGAATTATGAAGAAAGGAAAAGGGGAGAAAAAAAAAAGAGAGAGAGACAGAGAGAGAGAGCAGCATAGTAGTGACACAAGTGCTAGCTGCCAAACACGGCTGTGATGTCAATGCAGCATTTTCTCTGTAGGAACAGACAACATTGACTACAGAGGTGGAGATGCAGGCATTGTTATTTGTAGAGGTGGCCTGTTGTGGTGTATATACTTCGCAGGATCCCTAATAACTAACTAACTAACTAAATAAAGATGATAGGAGAAAGGAAAAAAAGAAATATATAAAAAACAAGAGGAGGAGAGGGAAGAATTAAGAAGAAAGAAAAGAAAGACAAAAGTAGCACCATATTGGTGCAAGCATTTGTTGCCAAACTTGGCTGTGATGGCAATGCAGTGCTCACTCCATGGGCATGTGCCTCACAAATTGCGGAAGTGCGATGAGTGCTGCTGACCTAGGAGGTGACAGGGGTGAGGATCCCACTCTGTGGGATCAAAAAAAATGTGGGAGGTGGGGAGGAAGAAAGAGAAAGAAAAAATAAAAATGAACAAAAGTGGGGTGGAAGAGGGAAGAGCTAAGAAGAAAGGAAAAAAAGTGGCACAGCACTGGCAGCGGCTGTGGGTGGTTTTGACTGGCTGCTGGCTGGGTGGTGGTCTGGTGGTGCCACATCTCAAGTCATCAGGTGGTAGTGTAGGGTGGGGGTGGAGCACACCTCTCTGGTCACTAATTACCAGTGTGGGTGTTGGTGCAGTGCTACATGAGCAGAGCCAGTTAGTTATCTGGTTCCTGCCCTGATCAGAATGCTGCTTGCAATAATTCAAAATGACCTCACTGAGCAGAGCCCATTGGCAATTCACCAATCCATGCATGTTTAGACTCTTCCTATATTCACCATTTCATCTACTTCTTCATACTTTCCTTTGAAGTGCTGGGTCTCAGGACTGTTGTCATATGCATTTCACTTGATTTCTTGAATCTTTGTTATAAAGGGTCTGGATAGATATCTGCCTAGCCCACCATCTTCCCAAATTTGAATTTTGACTCTGAGGCTGATAGGTATGAAAGAGGGAATTTTTCATTGAAATTTGATTTAGAGTGACGAAAACCAATTGCCATTGATCAATTCTGACTTATGGTAACCTTTTTTTGTGTTGTAGTAGAAGTGTGCTGCATAGAGTTTTCAGAGGATGATGTTTTGGAAGAAGATCACCAGACCTCTGAGTAGACTTGAACTTGGAACCTGTTAGAAGCTAAACATGTTAACCATTTGCACCACCCAGGGACTCCTAGAAGATAAAGTCTTATTTAAAAAATATCAAATACCCATCTTTAAGTGCAGTGGTCACATTATTTATATTATTTAAACCACCTCATGCCAATATGTGATTTAGTTAACACATTCAATTGATTTCACTTTTGAATTGCAATAATGGTGCAGTGAGCCCATAAGGTTTAAGACGCTGACACTTAGGGAGCTTTCACAATGGTGTGATCAAAGAAGGGGTTCAGGAGACACATCTCTGCACCACAGAGGGTTTACTTCTCTTGGATCCATCCCAGAAGTTACAATTTCTACCCTAACTCAGCCACCATCAGGCCCTACAATATGGTAGAGCCAGGTTGCTCTTTGTAGTCCTAGAGGTCTAGTACATGTTCCCTATGTGTTCAGCCCTCCTAGAGCCTTTCTCTTATCCCTTGTGATCCCCTACCTCAATCACTTGGAGGTACCTTCCCCACTTGTTGGGTAGGAACCAATGTGGGAGCCTCTTTTTGGTTTATTCCTTGACTCAGGACGTATGTGTAGACGGAGGTGTCATTCTACCATGAGTTTCAGGTATGATCTGTGAAAACCCATGAAGCAGACTCTAATTGTCAACTTCCAAGACTCTGATGACTCAATTCAATAGGCTTGACCTCCCTGCCACCTACTGTGTCTTTCCAAGGCCTCATGTGCTCTTCCTCCCACCTATGAGCCTTTTCATGAGTGATGCTTTAAATCCACCTATTGGTGTCCAGGAAGAAAGGCCTGGTGATCTGCTTGTGTAAAGCTTACATCCAAGAACACCTTGTGGAACAGTCTCACTCTGTAACTCATGGGGTAACTATGAGTTGGAATTGATTTGTGGCAATGGGTTTGCTTTTTTCATTTCTTTTTCCCCCCTTTCCTTCTCCCCTAGTCAGAACCTTCTCACCTTTCCAGAAATCTCCACACCACCTCCTCCATGAAGTCTTTCCAGACCACCCAAGTCTGAATAAAGTTTCCTTTCTCCTTAACCTCATCCATCTGTGGATCAGAAGAAAGTGGAATATAGCACCAAGCTCTGTGTGAGCTGCATCAACAGCCAGGGCCTCAGTCCCCACCATACTCCATGAGATATACATTAATATTCCCATTTTACAGATAAGAAACTGAGTTAAGGGAGGGGAAAGGGATGGTTAACTGACTTGCTTAAGATTAGACAGCTAATAAATGGGAAATTAGCCGGAGCCCAAAGCCTGCATTTGGTTCCACTTCTCTGCTTAGCTTCCTGGCCCTGAACTAAGTGTTTCCTTCAACCTGACATATCTTCCCAGGGTTGTTTGTGTGGCTTCTCCACTGGCCTGGATTCTCCCTGGAAACCGAGACTGTCTTTTTCCCCTCCCAAGGCAGTGTTTGAAAGATTGAATTCAATCCCTCCACATAGTAGCTGGCATTTCCTCCAATGCTAGAGCTGCAGTCATGAAATTTTCACCATATGCTGTAAAGGATCAGAATGTTGAAGATGTGATAACCTGGAGGAAACAGAGCTCTTGAAATGCACAAAGAAAACAAGGGCTTCTGTTTGTGGGGTGTTTGCTGTCTTATTTTTATTGTTTCTCTAGCACTGGCATGCTTCTCTGACTTAAGCGCAAAAACCACACCAGGAGCAGATAGATATTCAGTCAGCTCCAGGATTGGTTGATGTCTCTGCATCCCTCTTCTTAGATATTTTAGTAGATCAGGTGCTGTTATAGATGTCCCATTTTACAGATGAGGAAACTGAGGATAAGAGGGGAGAAGTCAATTATTCAAAGCCACACACCTAGGCACTGGAGAGGTAGGTGTTGAAAGAAGTGGAGTGGCTGACTGTGGTACTCATGTATTATCCAGAACAACTTTCAGCCTCAAAGCTAAACTCTCACCTCTCCCTTTCCTAGGCTAGCTCAGGCCTTCTCCATCTAAAATGGGACTTGTGCTCAGTGTTCACATGGAAATGGGGGGTGGCTGGCTTACCCACAAACTCAACCTCCAGGCAGTTTTTGTCATGAGAAAAATCTGCTTGCTGGGTCACAGCTTTGCCCCTGGGGGCAAAGATCTGCCTCAGTGTTGAGCAGCCGGGGGACCAGGAACTCCTCAGATGTCAGAGCTGGAAGTAATCAGTGGTCCACATGGAGAAGGAGTGAAGGTGACTGGGGCCACTTGGAAAAATAGAGTGCAAATGTTGGTCTTAGGTCGATTGTGTTTACCCACAGGGGGTAAATCATGAATTTTGGGTTAAGAGACCTGGGTCTCCATCCTGTGTGATACTGGACAGGGTGCTAGCTCTATATGACCCTCATTTCCCTATTTGTAAAGTCACCAGCTCTGGTGGTGTAGTGCCTAACACATTTGACTGCTAACTAGAAAGCTGGAGGTTCAAACCCACCAGCCACTCCTCAGAAGAAAGGTTGGGCAATGTATTTCTATAGCAATACTGCCTCAGAAACCCAAGGAGGGGTCACTATGAGTCAGATCTGACTCGATGGCAGTGAGTTTAGTTTGGTTTGGTTAAAATCACCTGGGCTGAGGACACCCTAAGTACCCTCCTCCAGCTCTTCTAACCTGCAGGGGTTCAGGATGGGATCTGGAACATGCTGGCCTGTGTTCAAAATCCAGCTCTGCTATTAGCTACTAGCTGGGGTGGGGTGGAGGGGACTTCACTTCTCTGTACCTTGGTTTCTGCATCTGTCAAATGAGAGTAATAATAACAGAAGCTACCTTAGATGGACATCACACATAAAGTTTTTAGAAGAGCCCCTGGCACATGGCATGTGCTCAGCAACTGTCCATTTGTACTACCTTAGCTGGCACAGGACTGGGCAGTGTTGAGTTCTTTTGTACACAGGGTTGCTATGAGTCGGAGTCAAATCAACAGCACCTAAGAACAACGAGTGTGTCAGAGCAGACCTGTGCTCCACAGGTTCTCACTGGCTGATCTTTTGGAATTAGATGACCAGGACTTTCTTCCAAGACACCTCTGGGTAGACACAAACCTCCAACCTTTCCATTAGCATCTGAGTTAATTGTTTCCACCATCCAGGGACTCTACACATCACGTGTCCAAGAGTCAGAATCAACTTGATGGTAACTGATTAAAAGGCTGGCATGGTATTTTGGCTCTGAGGCTTGCTCAGCAAGTATTATCCCCATGATACAAATCAGAAAGAGAGGTCCAGAGAGTTTAAGAAACTTATTCAAGGTCATACAGCAAAAAGGGGCCTAGGCCAGTCCTCTATCTCCCCCATGACACTGAGGTGCACTTCCCCCCAGCAGTGCTTCCCTCCCCGCATTCTTCCCATAGCTCCACCTGCCCCAGAAAGGAGAGTCCAGGTTTGGGCAGTAGGAGAAAGTGGAATCTTCTCCAAGGTGGAAGAAGGAACAGCTTCTATTCTCCACCACTGCATCAAGCCATCCCGCCCTGCTAGCTGTGAAGGAGCTGGAAGTATCTGGAACCTGGGCTCAGCAGCTTTGGCTTTAGTCCTAGTTCCTTTACTTCCAAGCTGTGTGGCTTTGGAAAAGTCAGAAAACCTCTCTGGGCCTCAGTGTCTCCATCAGAAAGAGGGAAAGCTGCTTTGCCCTCCCACTCACAGGGTGGTTATCAGCATTAACTACAATTTGGAGGCAGAAGTGTTTCCTGGCTTGTGGAGGATTGTGTATCAACTAGAGTCCAGCAGGAAACAGCTGGCATGCTCGAATGGGATAATCGAGGAAGGGCTTGTAAGGAGCTCATTTACCAAAGTGGAGTAGGTTACAGGGAACCTTCAGGACAGGGGAGCATCCAGAGGCTCCTCAGAGCAGAAGTCCTTACCACCTTGTCCTAAAGGCACAAGAGGGTGACAGCTAGGGCTAGGTGAAGAGGGCTGGTTCATCTGATGGGTTAAGGGGCATGCCAGCCCCTAGGGACCCCAAAGGGAAGAAGCCAGAGAATTCAATTTTCTAATCTCTCTGTTTTGCCTGCCTGTGGTCTCCTGACTGAACTTCCCATTGGCGGGACTCAGCCAGAAGCCAGAGAGCCCACAGGCAGGCCATAGGGACGTGGGGTAGGCAGAGGAGCAGGGCCAACAGGAAACATCTAGTACAAGGGATCTATCTTAGGAACACCCTGAGTCCAGCTTCCACACCGCTGGGGATAGTGCCATATTCCACCTGTCAAAGAGTTTATTGTAAAAAGAGATTTAGTTTCTTTTTTGCGAGTAAAACAATGAAACCTCCATAATTGTTCTCGGAGAAATAAACATGCCAAAATATTTAAGTACTAATAAAACTTAAGAATTATCTTAGCATATTTAAATATAGATGTATTTTTATGGCAAACAATGAAGGCAATTTCCAGCACAATACATTTCACCCAGGCCATTTAATATCAAACCACCCACCTTCCTCCTATGAGGCTTGAATGGGGAGGGGGTCACAAAGCAAGGGGGTGGAGCCTCCTGGTGATGGGGAGATGCTCCTGGGCATATAGCAGGCCAAGGTCCCCAGGCACAGGGCTCAAACCTCTGTCTTACCTACTACTCCCTCAATCCTCACCACAACCTGAGGGTGTAGCATTAACACTGCCACTGGACACAGAAGAATCCATGGCACACAAAGGTGGAATAGCTAGCCCTGAGGCTGCACAGCTGGTGACTGCTGGAGCTGGGGTTAGGCAACCTCTCAGGAGGCTGTGAACCCTCTCCCATCACTGCTGTCCCCTGCACTGGAACTGGGGTACCAGTTTACAACAGACTGAGTTCAGAGCCCTGTCAGCTCCTGCCAAGATTATTTCAATAGTGTATAAATAAGTGTTCCAGACTCCATGCCCACCTATCTGCTTCATCACTGCTATGAACCATGCTCAGTGCTTCAGCTGGAGGATTCTGTGTGTGTGTGCACACTTGACCTTGACATTTCCCAGCTTAGAACCTATCTATGGCTTCCTAGTACCCACAACATACAACTTCAGTCCATTATACATCTAAGCCTCCACCTTCTGCTTTCCCACCTCGACATCCTTACCTAGGTGAACCAGACGTCTATCTTCTGACTCTTCGAACACCACTTGCTGCTCTATGCTTCTGTGTGGTTATTTATATAGCCACTCCTTGGAAGGAAGATTGGGCAATCTCTTTCTGTAGAGATACCAACTCGGAAACCCAAGGAGCGGTCGCTATGAGTTGGATCCAACTTGACACCAGTGAGTTTGGTTTTGATTTGGTGCTCTGTCTAGAACACCTCCCTACCCTTTTTCACCTGTGTAGGGGGCCTATCTTGCATATCCTTCACCACTCAGCTTATATACAATCTTTCCTGGAACTTCCTGGTTCCCTTCTGGGACCTCATATTTGGAATAGATACCCTGTGCTCTGATTCCTCATAATGTCTCTTAGCTCAGCACTCACAATACAACAACATGTTACTGTCAAGTTGACGTTGACTCATGGCGACCCCATGTGTGTCAAAGCAGAACTGCACTCTACAGGGCTTTCAGTGGCTGATTTTTAAAAGTGGATCACCAGGCCTTGCCTCAGAGCCACCTCTGGGTGGACTGAACCACCAACGTTTCTGTTAGCAGCCAAGTGTGTGAGCTATTTGCACCACCCAGGGACTCCAGCACTCACCATTGTATTTTGGAATTATTGATTTCTAGGACCATCTTTCCACTCAATTGCAAGTTCCTCAAACATGGGCTGTATCACCTTCATTTTTGCATGTAACCCCATATCTACTGTTGGCCTGGCTGTAGTCTCAAGGAAGGAAACCTGATTCAATGGCTCTGAAGGAGACAGAGCTGTGTCAACATCTTGGCTGTATTGCTCTGTACCTGTATGACATGAGCTCATTTCTCAATCCTTTCAAGGCTTATCTATAAGACGAGGATAACAATGCCCACTGCGCATGACTGTGTACAGAGCAAGTCCAATACCTTCATAAACATATTTGGCCAGAAGGCTCACGTTGCATGTATGTTGACTGAGCAAGACTCTCTCTAACTGTGCTTCCAGAAATAGCTCACCCCTGGAGATCTGCGTTCCTTTGGTGAGTGGGCTCATACCCTCCACATACATGCTGCATGCTCATGCAGACCTTTTGTATCCACTCCCAGCTGATTAGGCCAATAATTCTGAAAGGCCCTGGGTTCAGGAGAAGTATTTGCATTTTACAGACAATAGTCCAGAGAAGTTAGTGACTTATTCCAGGTCTCACAGGAGTTAAAGTTTGAGCTAAAACTCACACCACTGTCATTTCCTGAGTCCCCAGTTCAGTAGAGAATAATCCTCTATAATGAATTGGTGACTCCCTTGGAGAAGTCCCAGCTTTCCTTTCCTATTGTCCCATCCCACTTTCTGTCCCTTCTCTGCCTATGTCTGGTGGAGGACCAGGCTTGCCAAGTCTAGGTGCTTCTAGATAAGGCTCATCAACCCCTGTTGGCAGTTGCCTGACCAATCAGGCCTCAGGCAGAATCCCAGATAAGTCAGCCCTTCAGAGACATACCTTGAGTGGGTGAGACCCTACCCATTTCCTTCTCTTCTGTCAAAATGTGCAGTCTGCCCACTTCAAACTGAGCTCACAGTGATAGCTCTGCCAAGTGAACATCTGTGGCCTCAAGGGTCAAACCTTGGAGTGAGTCTTTCCTGAGCTTTGGTTTCCTCATCTGTAAAAAATAAGAGTATTTCCAGTATAAGAAAGAAATCATATTGCACATGATTGTTCAAAACACTATAAAACTGCTATGACTAAGATCATCACCCTTAATTTTCTTCATCACCATCATCACAAATAAAAATCATTCAGGCAGTGTTGATGTCCCCTTGGAAATCAAAGCCCTGAAGAACCTCATTTCTCTGCTGGTAATAACAGCACAACCCAGATCCTATTTTAACATCAAATGAACTGCCCAGCCAGATTTCCTGTGGTAACAGCGATGTGAGTATGTGTGTGTGTCAGTGGGCAGAACACAAGCATTTATGAAGCACTTCTCTTGTTTAACCTTCACAGTAACTGTGAGATTTCAGTCATATGATCCTTATGTAAGTGAAGGCTGAAGTTTAGAGCGATTCATGACTTGCCCAAGAACACACAGCTGGGCAGAAGGAGATCTTTGCCTCGCTTTTGAGCTTCCTCTTGCTTGGAGGAACTGCACTTATCTCGGCACTCAGCACAGTTTATCTCCAGAATGATGCAGTTCACCTCCATTCCTTCCTCCCCACAGAAGTCAAGACTCTGAAAATGGAACAGGAGGATGGGTACAGTGAAGCCCCATCCATTACTGTTATCTGCACCAAAGAGACACCCCCAGGTGAATGATGGAACCAGAAGGTTCAGAGCAAGACCCACCATTAATCTTGTGGTTACAAACAATATAGGAAGAGTATGCTGGCCTCCAGCCCAGTTAAGTGGACATTTGGACTTTTTCCAAAACAAATGTGGATACTGTAAATACAGGTCAGCTGGTTTGCAGGAAATCAGTATCCAGACTGAGCTGCATCCAGCAAGATTTTTCCAAAAGTCCTACTGCAAAGAGTCTGGGGAGGGGAGCTTGTCTCCAGCTTGTAAAATGCTGTTTTACATTCATTCAAGATATACTTACTGGGGGGCTCCTGGGTGCCCAGCTGTGTGCTGGTTTGGGCTCCTGTGTGAAATGCTGGGAGTACCAAGCAACAGTGAATTATGTCTCTAGTAAAAATCTATCCCCTATTCTCCAGGGTAGTTCACATCCAGACAAGAAATTGAAGACCAGAGAAGTCAGAATACTTGCCAATGGTCACACAGCAAGGATGTGACTGCAGGTACCCCAAGTCTCCATTAAGTCACTGGACTTATCAAAATACCAATATTGTTGGTTTCCAAACTACTGAATTTTCTAGATTGTTTATTCTCAGAAAGGGCACAAAAACCCTTTGCCAAAACATTGGTTCTATTATTGGTTTCAAAACAATAAAGTTAATGTAGCTGTGACATGATTTCTTCCCTCTGGGAGCAAGTAGTTGGGAGGATAAGACATATTACCAGACAAAGTTACAGAACATGAGAAGGAAACAAAAGTGAATGCTTGTGGCAGCATTTGATGAAGTGGCTCGTGACTGGGATGAACAGTGAGTCCTTTTAATCTATTCCTACCCAGGGTGTCAGACCTGGGGTTGTCCCCTTTCATTAACACAAACCCAGAGAGCTAAGACTTCACTTCAAGCATTTTACGGGGCACAGATCAAGTGGCCCGGTAGAGCTTCCTTACATTTTACCTTGTCCAGGGGGCAGATTAGAGTGGGAAGGGTGTCACCACCAACAGACTGGCCAGGAGTGACTCTCTCATGAGAAAACTCTGGACAGGGATGGGATCCACAGCCATTTGTTGATCCCTTTGTCTGAGCATAGGGAGTGAAAAGTTAGCTCAGGGCTTTTTACCCTCACTGCTGGCTTACCCCAAGGCCCTGCCCAAACATCATGCCAGAAGGGGTTCCTCGCCTGGGTTTTGGGCATCCTCTTGCTGTGAAGTGCCATTTTGCCACCCTGTGCAGATGATAAATCTCTCCTTCCTTTAGCATAGAAATCAGATCTTAAAGAAGTCTGTATCAAGCATAAACGTTTGGAAAGTTTTTGTAGAAGGAAAAAAGGAAGGAAGTATCTTGGTTACCTTGTGCTCTTATAACAAAAATACCACAAGTAAGTGGCTTTAGAGAACAGAAATGCATTTTTCCACAGTTATGAAGGCTGAAAGTCCAAATCCACGTTGCAGGCATGTCAATTCCTCCCTTGTAGATAGTCTTGGACATTCCTTAGTTCCTTTGTTGTTGTTGTTGTTGTTATGTGCTGTTGAGTCAGACCCAACTCATAGCGACCCCTCCTTGGGTTTCCGAAGCAGTATCACTATGGAAGTAGATCATGTGGCCTCTGTCTCTCCCCCTCCTCCTCCCATGTGTGTTTATCTCTATGTCTAGTCTGCTCTTTTATAACTCAGAAGTGATTAGATTTAGAACCCACCTTACTTGGCATGATCTAATTAACATAAAAAAGAAAACACTGCTTCCACACAAGATTACATACACAGGTATAGGGGTTAGGATTCCAACTGTAGTGGTTAAGTTTGTGTGTCAGCTTGGCTGGGCCTGGTTAAGTGGCTGGGTAGCTGGTGGTAGTTATTCCCCATGATGAGACTGGCAATCAACTCCATGGTGGGACCTACCACAAACAGCTGAGGAGCTGCTTTAGGTATGTAGTCTGTTTCCCATATATAAGAAACAGCTTTGGGAATAGTCTCTAGCTTATGGTACACATGGACCCTGCATGTAGCCGTGTTGTTGTTCAGCAGTCTGACATGTTCTGCTGACTTTGGGACTTTCAATGGATTTGAATTAATGGCCTGCCATGTGGTTTGGTAACATCGGGACTGTGCCTTTTCACTTGTCAACCCTGGGCTTGTCAGTCTCAGCAGCCAGTAGCTGTCTGAGTGAAGAAATGCCTCTAGCTCCAGTGGGCTGGGAGCAGGAGGCAGAGATGAAGCCCAAGGTTGAGGGGCTTTAACCCAGCCCCTCGAGCCTGGCACTTTGAACTTGGACTTAATGTAAGAGAATAAACTGTAAGAGAATAAAGCCCTGTTTGTTAAAGCCATCCCATTTGTGGTATATTCTTTCAGAGCAGCACTGGGTAACCAGAACACCAAAATATGTTTTTGGGACTACAAATCAATCCATAACTGGAAGGAAGGAAGAAAGAAAGAAAAGAAGAGAGGGAGAGAGGAAAGAAGGAAGAGAAGGATGAGCAGAAAATTTTCCTTTGAACAAAATTCATGCAATGGATCTGTCTTAAACTGCATTTGTTGGGAGTGACAGATATCTTTGTTAGTAGCACCTGACATTTATATAGTTGGTGTTAGAGTAATGCTTGCTGAATGAATGAATGAAGTGATTAGTTAATATGGAGATTTTGTGATTCATTTACTTAAGGGAAAATGTCCTTATAAAATCATATTGGGCATTACTAGTAAGACAAGAGGAATATGTATCCTCGGACTTCGATTTTTGAGTCTTAAAATATACATATATACAAGTATATGATGGAATATTCACATCAGGAGACCATTTTGCACCAAATGTCATAAAGTTATTGTCAACACCAGATCTACCCAAGACCATCTCTTCTAGTTAAGCTCTTAAATTGTCAGCAAAAGTACTCTTGTCTGAACCCGGCTGGTGATGCACCTCTTAACTGTCAAGCCAGGAGCCTGAAGAATCTTGAAATAGCTAATGAAGGTCATACAGAGTTCCACTGCCATTGAGTTGATTCCAACTCACAACGACCCTTTTAGGACACAGTAGAACTGCCTCAGAGGGTTTCCAAGGCTGTAAATCTTTACAGGGACTGCACGCCTTATCTTTCTCCTGCAGAGTGGCTGGTGGGTTCAAACCACCAACCTATTGGTTAAGTGCTGAATGCTTTAATCACGACACCATCAGAGCTCACTGATCTAGGGTTAAGCAAACAGAAACACAATAAAGAGGGCTCATCTAGTTGATGAAGGAAACAGACTAACACAAACTAGTAATCTAGACACAAGAAATTTTTACAAAGGCATTTCTAAATTCGAAATTGTTCTCTTTTGATTAAAATACTGTTTCTCAAAGCGATGGAACCACTGTCTCCTTAACAATTTGCCCTCTTGGAAATCAAGACCCTTCTCCACCTCCACTCCACCTCCCAGTTTATAATTCAGAAAATGAAGCTTGGAGAAGACGCCTAAAAATAGAAGAGGAACTGCATCGCTGTGCGGGGTGAGGCCCAACATCGCGCCACATTAACCCTGAGAACTCAGCCCAAGTAAACGAGGCTGGGAGCCATTAATGCCTAATGATGTTGCATTGTCTTCCAATAACAAACTATCTCCCCAGTTGGTTTTATAGGGGACCAGCTGTTGTTAATTGGGGAAGATGAGCATGAAATGGCAGCTTTCACACCTGACCAAGAGAGAGCTGACACGTCATGGGGCAAGACAGGAATTGCCTGCTACAAGCAGGGGGCTCTTCAGCCCTGCCTTGGTGAAGGAGAGACACAGAGAACATGGGTTCCTGTTCCTCTCACAGCTTTAGCAGGCAGGGAAAAGCTAAAAGCAGAAGAAAATATAAAAGAGTGTTCATTTAACATGACACCTTCTCCTGTCCCAGCCTATGCAGGATTACCTCTTTTTGCAGGCGAGTATGTTGAGGGCATCTTTCTAGTAAGAGAGCTGGTAACGCAAAGCCAGAGGCCCAACACAGCATACACAGGGCCTAGCCCAGTGCCTGGCATATTTCAGATCCTACAGAGAGGTCACAGCCTGGTTCTTTATTTAATTCTGGTGTTTGCTCCCCAGCCGTTGATGACAGGATCTGGATCCACAGACTGTGGACTAGCTGACCCACAGGCAGTTGGACTATAAGCTTCAGGCAACCAGTGACACAGCTCTGGCTTTCCAACATGAGCCAGCTTCATTACATTTTCCTCCTTGGTATTTTATCAGAGACACAGAGAGAGATTGTCCATTAGCACTGGGCACCAAAGGCAATGGGGCTGAGATGGTCGTTTGGGCCAGGAGCAAGCCAGGGAGTTGATCCATAGGGACAAGAGAGTGGTTCAGACATTGGCAAGAAACAGAGTCCAGAAGGAGAGTGTGAGGCTCATGACCGAGAAATGCCTGAAAGCATATCAGGCCCAGGAGCCTATGACAGCCTGTCTTGCGTTCTGCCCTTGGCATTCCTAAAGAACTTGCTGTAGCCTTATATAATAAACCCACCATACTTAAACTAGATCGAGTCAGCCTCTTTCCTTGGGAGTCCAGAGCTCCTTGTCTAGAAAAACAGCCCAGACAAGGTCTGAATCATTGTTAAATAGGAGAAGTGAGGATAGTCTTATGAAAGATACTTTTAAGGATTTGCAATTAAAGCTAAAGGAGCTGAGGAGTCATTTATATGAAATACCTACCATATGCACTTTAACCTTGGGGCTTTCTGTGTCCTCCCAAGACACCTGAAAGTACACTGCATTATCCCTATTTTACAGATGACGGAACTGAGGTCTCTTGGCATCAAGCAACCTGTTCACTTTAGTGAAAGGCAGAGCAGGGACTTCCCATTGCACTGTTGTCACTGGTGTGCAAGAACCAGTGCAGGCCCTTCTGCTGGCTAACGCCAAGCTCATTGCTGTTGGGTGGATTCCGACTCATAGCAACCCTATAGAATAGAACCACTCCATAAGGTTTCCAAGGCTGTAAATTTTTATGGGAGCAGACTGCCACATCTTTCCCTTGCAGAATGGCCTATGGGTTCAAACCACTGACCTTTCAGTTATCAATCAAGCATTTAACCACTGCTCCACCAGGTCTACTTCTTTCTGGCTTAGAGGGCAGAAAGTTCTATTTCATGGTACTCAGACAGGCTGCCTCGACTCCTGCAGACTGAGAAAAGCACAGGCCTCTCTCTCTGCCTATATTTGCCTTTTATTTCAGTGTTGCTGTGCAAGATGGGAATGCAGAGCATTAAAACATGTACTGTAAATAAACCAAATTAAAGTAAAATTGACTCATTTAGCAACCAGCCTCCAATTTTGCATTAGAGGCAATTGAAGAGATTTCACAGATTTTAGTAACCAGATAAGATTATTACATAAACAGACTTCTGCATTGAATGATGAGCCATATCTCGAGGAGAATATTTGAAATCAATAGCAATACAGACTGAGAATTAAGTAATGTGGTTAAGCACCTTTGAATGATGCCATTTTTAAGAGCTGATTAGAAATAAATATGCCTATTGCTACAGAGCTGATAGCTGGAATAAAGTGATGATTAATCAATTTGAATCTGAGATCCAGGGAGGCCATCTTGAGGAGAATGATGCTAGTCCCAAGATCTTGAATTGGCTTAAGGAAGCTCTGGGGCTCAGTGGAGTGGTCTCAGGCTGTCCACAGGCCGATGATAGCCAAGGAGAAGGAAGCTATCAGAGTCTTCATGCAGAACTGCAGCTCTGCCCACCAAGGAGCTGACCACTTTGGTGTTTTGAGGAGGGTCCCAGAGCCTGCTAAGGATTAGCTATAAGCTGCTTAAACTGTTCACGCAGGGTGAGCCGGCACCCAGGGAGAAAATTATGGCTGGGGACCCTGAGGACCTGGGACTGCATTTGGAATACTCAATTACCATTCAGCTGGGAGATGATTGGTCTTCTGGTTGCCCTGTAATCTTCTCTCACCTGGACAATTGCACGGGTGTGCTGATGGGATCCCGTGTGAACCTGGCAGACATGTTCTGCACATGATCACCAGAGGGATCTTTCTAAATTGTTGCTTGGAGCCTGTCACTCACCCCACCATACAAACCACTGCTGCCTTCCCTTCAACTAGGTGAAGGTGAAGTCCAGGCACCTTAGCTTAGGGCTCAGGATCTTTCATAAACTGGCCCAGTTGGCCCTCCTTGCTTCATTTACTCCTTCCCAAGATTGTACCATACAGAAGGTTTTAGTGGTGCCTGTTATAGATCAAATTGTGTCCCTCTCAAATGTATTGGGATCCTAACATATCTGTAGATACCAACTTGTTTGGAAATAGAGTTTTCTTTGTTACAGTATGGTGAGTTCTAAATCTAGTTACTCTGAGTTATAAGAAGGCAGAGAGATACAAATAAACAAGAGGTGGGGCTGGGGGTAACATATACCATGTGGGGATCATCTACAAGCCAGGGAACAAAGACACATCTAGAACTACCTAGAAGGAAAGAATTGACAAGGCCAAGAACGTGATTTGGACTTTTGGTCTCCCGAACTTTGAGAGAATAATGCCCCTATTTTTCCATTTAAAGTCTTGTGTTGTGTTACATTAAAATTTGGAAAATAAGACATACCTTAAATGTCCCCAGTGTGGTCTCTACTTCTGTTGTTCCCTTCCTACCTCTCTTGTCTGTTGAAACCCTGCCTTTCTCCCTCCTAATTTAAAGGCTACCTCCTCAGTGAAGCCTGCCTTGACTGCTCTTTTCCCCAACCCAGGCAGAACTAGTTGTTGTCTATTACCACACATCCCGAACAAACCTTTTCCTGTTTCACATCATAGTCATGCATTATCTCTTTCATAGTCCATAAATATTTACTGATACATTTTCTGTACTGTGGTTACTGCTGAAAATGCAGGAATAGAACACATTAGTGGTCCCTGCCTTCCTGAGGCTCAGAGTTTCACTCCAAGTATTTAAATACATTATGAATCTGTCCCTGCTCTGAGAGGCAAGAAACACTTACTTAATTCACCTTTCCCTCTCTAGTGCCTGGGCCAGTACCTGGCAGAAACTAGGTGCTCCATAAATGGTTAATGAATGAATGAGTGAATGAGTAAATGAATGAGCGATTAAACAAATAAATGATGGATCAGTAGGAGGAAGTTACAACAAAACAAAATTTTGCTTGATAGAAGAAACAGTGCTCTGATAGCTGCCCAGCACTGCATAAGCTGCCATCAGCAGGGCTGAGCTCCCAGGAACTCAAGGCATCCATGCGGAGGGGGACCATCTGTCAAGAAGATTTAAGAAAAGACTTGGAATTGGCATTGAGACTGAAGTTGGGCTGTAGGCCAACCCCCCGCCCTGACTCACTGTGTGACCTCAAATAGAATTCATCCTCTCTTTGAACCTCAGTTTCTCCCTCTGTAAAATGAAAACGTTGGAATGTCATTGGTTAGGGTCCAGTCACACACTGCTTTGCTAATATGAAGAATGTCAGAGAAGCTCCTTGCTGAATGCTGGTGATCTCCAAACAACCTCTTCTAAAGTGGACCATGAATGGGGTTAAGGTGTGGCTATATCCCTTGTGTTAGGTGCAGAGAAAAATATTACACATGTGAGAATATAGGAGAAAAAATAAGTGCAGGGTTTTGTAATAATGGGAGTGTGATAAACTTGAGAGACCCCTCTATGAGCCAATGTAAGCTAGGAAGGCTTCCTGAAGGAGTTACAACCAACCTAATGGGTAAGGAAGATTGCATATTGGCTGAAAGTGGAATGGATTCCAGGCCAATGTGAGAGCAGCTCTGAATCATCAAGGCCCCCATGGATGCCTTCACATGCCAAGACACCATCTCTAATCTGACATGGCTAAGAAAGAGGCCTCGTTTAGAAGGCTGAACTTCCTGTTCAGAAAAGGCAGATGTGGCCTCTTCTTTGTCATTTTGGTCCTTGCTCCCTGCCTTTGTCAGGTCTGTGTCCTGAATGAGGTTCTGGGCTGATCCATATGCAGTCCTCGGGGGTTAAAGCTGGGCTCCCAAGACAGTGCCCAATTCTGGTTCCCGTGGAGTTGAAGTCTGTGTGGCTCTTCTGCTCAGAGACAGGGCCCTGAACTCCTGAACAGCTTTCTAGAATGGGCTGCACTACCCAGGTTATCTCACTCCCCAGATCCTCAGCCAGGCCTGGAGTCTCCTGGTGGGAGTTTGAGCCAGGGGTGAAAATGGTTCTCTCTGCTCATCTATGTGAGACCAGCCTATCCTCCCTCTTCTCTAAACCACTATCTCCAACATTCATGACTCCACAAGTTGGGGCTTTGTTGGGTACTGGGTGATGGGACCCATGCAGGACCTCCTTGTCTGTCTTGCCAAACTCAAGCAAGGAAGCTGAGGACCGAGAAAGGGGTTCTGTGTGTGATCCAATGGCTCCCTACTACTCTACCACAACACACTTCCTGCCTCTGACTTCCTTCCTTTTCAGTGCTGCAGCCTGAGGGACCAGAAAGACCCCTAAAGGTCATTAAGAGCATAGTACACTTGGTAACACCATGCATCAGAATGGACTCAATGGCAATTGTTATAGATGCAGCAAACTGAAACTGAGAGAGGGAAGGAGACTTGCCCAGGGTCTCAGGTTGAATTAGCCAAAGAGCAGAGATCAGAGTCCCCTGGGGCCCATCCTATTCTCTATCTCCCACAGCATGGCACCCTGGCTTCACTGTTTTTGCAGAGGACCTTTCTCCCCATTAAATGGTGAAGCCCCAGGGCAGGGTATGGACCCATAGCTCTTTGCTCTCCATGGTGCCACTGAAACCACATGGAAGGCTGCCCTTTCTCCCTCCTTTTCACCTTCCTTTGCCCTCCCCCAGCCCTGTGTGCCCTAGGCTCTCTGGGATCAGTGGTCCATCTGTGGCTCTGCTCTCTGACCTGGCTGTGGCTTTCCCCACCTCTCATTCAGCACCTGCGCCCCCCGCAGCTCTCATCTGTGGTTGTTCAAGTTATAAGCCTGCTGTCTGGTTCTTTCTCTTTGGGCTGAGCCAAACAATAAGCAATGTAAGCACAGGTTTACTTATGCTTACTTAATAATCTGTAGTGAAAGACATGTGAAACTGTTCACTACAGATTATAAAGTAAGCACAAGTAAGCCAATGCTTACCTTGCTTACTGGATAATCTGTCCCTGTCAGGGCCTGTAAATTGGAAAGGAAGCTTTGATTCCGTTGGAAGGTGCTGTGGGGTTGGAAGAGAGACAGATGCTAGCTATACCTAGAAGTACAATCTTCAATGTGGTGAAAAATGTGACATTGTCCACTACAGATTAGTAAGAAATGCTCTCCAGTCCTGCATCGTCCTCATGATCAGTTGTAGATTGAACCATTGCCATTCATAGGGTTTTCACTGGCTGATTTTAGGAGGCAGATTGCCAGGTCTTTCTTCCTAGTCCGTCTTACTCTGGAAGCTCCACCGAAACCCGTTCAGCATCATAGCAACACGCAAGCCTCCACTGACCGACGGGTGATGGCTGTGCATGCGGTGCATTGTCGGGGAATCACACCTGGATCTCTACCTGGAAGGTGAGAATTCTACCACTGAACCACTAAAGGCCTAGAAATTTCCACCTGATGGGTGCCCACCTGTAGGGATTCTTATTATATGACACACTTAGCTCGGAATTCCTGGATCAATCAGAAAAGGCCTGGGTGCCCCTACCACCTTAGCCCAGCTGCACAGCCTTGGAAATGACCCTTTATCTGCCCTAAGTCCACCTTTTACAGTATGGCTTGGCTTTGACATACACAGCATACAAAGAGTGGACTGAAAATCAGTTACAGAGCAATTTACTGGAAAATGTCATAGTGTAACTCTCCCTTTTTCCATCTTCACCAAGGCACTGTATTTCTTAAACTTGAGGAACCTTTGTCCTAGGAGATTTTTTTTTTTTTTTTCCCCATTCCTTTCAATGTTTCAGAGGAAGACAGTGTCAATTTTCAGCCCCTGGGGGAGGGTTTTGAGTGTTCAGGGAGAGAATTGTCAGAATGGTTGGTCTGTATGATCTGAGGTAAGAAGACGATGGAGGGGAGCCTTTAAGATTAAGGGGGTAGTATCAAGAGCTCTGGTAGCATAGTGCCTAAGGCACTTGACTGCTAACCAGAAGGCTGGCGGTTCAAACCCACCAGCCACTCCTTGGAAGGAAGGTTGGGCAATCCTACTTCCGTAGTGATACTTCCTCGGAAACCCAAGGAGGGGTCGCTATGAGTCGGCGCCGACTCGACGGCACATAACAACAACAACAACATCAAGAGCTCTGGTCCTGGTCAGACCCTGAAATGGGAAATGACAGGGAGAGGTGTCCTCAGAAGGAAGACAACAGCCTGAGACCTTGAGGGACCCCATCACCACCCTGGGCAGGAGTGGGGTAGAGGAGGAGGGACTACCAGCAGGTTTAGCCTTACTGCTGTCAAGCTGATTCTGACTCGTGGCAATCCCATGTATTGCAGAGTAGAACTGCTCCAAGGGTTTTCTTGGCTGTAATTTTTATGGAAGCAGTTTGCCAGGCTTTTCTTCGGTAGTGCAGCTGGGTGAGTTTGAACCACCAACCTTTCAGTTAGGAGTTGAGCATATATCATTTGCACCACCCAGGGACCTTTCAGGACCACATAAGCATAGGGAAAAGTCTCAGTAGAGACAAGAAACTAAAAGTGTTGGAAAAATAGAACCTATTTCACTTTATCAAAAAGCAGTTTGGCCTTTTGGTCCTGGTTCCTGAACCCTGCCCTGGCTAACCTTTATCCAGATTTACTGGGGAGCCCTTCATGATAACTGAAATTTACTGGATTGGCTGGGGGGGTGCTCTCCCAGTGACTGATAAAAACCCTAAAAGATGGAGGCTTGTATAGGGCCTCCTGATTGACAAAAACCAAGAGGGAAACACTTCCTTTGTTCACAGAGGCCCTCCACTGAGAACCTCCCAAACCCAGTAAACCTATGTTGGTGATGGAGTCAGCAGCTGTGACAGTACCAGAAGAGGTGGAGACAATGAGTGGATCTGATCAGTGGCAGCAGAGTGTAAAAGCTGAACCCCAGCTGAGAGAACCAGGAGCCCGCTGAGAGGAGCAGCCTACAACAGAGTCTATGAATGACATCATAGAACAGTTCCTGCTTGAAAGTCTTCCTGATTGATGAGAATGAACATCTGTTCTAGAGAGAGTTAGCAGGTCCCCTTGAGATGCTGAGGCTCCAGCACCCCTCCTGGATCTTACCCTGCACATTTCTGTGTTAATATCTGTGGTAGTTAAGTTGTGTGTCAATTTGGCTGGCCCTGGTTTTGAGTGGCTGGGCAGCTGGATGTAGTTATTCCTCATGATGAGACTGGTAATCACCTCCATGGTGGTATCTACTGGAGCAGCTGAGTAGCTGCCTTAGGGATGTGGTCTGCTTCCAGTATATAAGAAGCTTTGAGAAAGGTCTCTGCAGATTTTTGGCATGCTTGGACTCTGCATATAGCTGAGTCTTCATTCAGTAGCCTACCATGTTGTCTGCCAATCTTAGGATCATTCCTGGACTTGAACCAGTGGCCTGCCATGTAGTTTGATTATTTTGGGACTGTGCCATTTTATTTGTTGACCTTGAGTTTGTCAGCCTCAGCAGACAGCAGCTGTCTGAGTTAAAAGAAGCCTCTAGCTTCAGTGGGTAGAGCTGAAGCCCGAGGTTGAGGGGCTTTCACACAACCCCTAGAGCTGGCACTTTGAACTTGAATTTCTAGCCTCCTAAACTGTAATTGAACAAATTTCTGTTTGTTGAAGCCACCCATTTGTGGTATTTTCTGTTAAAGTAGCACAAGAGAGAACCAAAACAATATCCTTCTCTGTTATGAAAGTTATTATTGCAGACATGGTGTTTCTGTGAGTTCTTTGTGACCATTGCAAGGATTAGCAAACCCAATAAAGAAGGAGTACTGTGGGGGAAATGACTGGTGTCAGAAATGGTGGAGAAGTTATTTGGAAAATTCTTAAATAAATGAGAATTTACTTGACCTCTACCTCATAGGAATCAGCTTTGTACTGATTCTTATTCTCAAATTTATCCTTTCAAAACCCTACCCGTTTTTGTTTGTTTGTTAATTGCATAAGCATGGGATCTTTTATGAATTAGAGGGCTGGGATAGGAGCTCAAAAGTGATAGACATTGGACTCTCTGGGTGCCTTCGTGAGTGGGGACTCTCAACTAATTTAATTTAATGCCAAAAAAATCCAGACACTGTGTCTTGTTTTCTTGGTGTCATAGTGCTATTCACAATCTCTTTTTCGTGTCTCTGGAAAAAGACACTGGAATAACAACAGAGAGATGAAGGGAGAATCGATGAAGATGAAGGAAGAATAGATGGTGCCTAGAGCCAATGCCCAGAATGACACAGGGATGCCTAAGGGCACAAAGAATAAGGAAACACTCACTCTTATGTGCAGACTCTGCACTAGACCACCTCGAGAGTAAGAGCTTTCTTCAGATCTGAACCCTGGGACCTCCCTGTGCCACCCTAGTCCCTCCGACCAAATCCATTCACAACGGTCAGAAATTGTAGACAAATGTAGACCCAGGCAAAAGTTCAAACATATCCAGGCTTGATTTCAACTGCGATTATTCATAGCTGAGTGACATTGAGAGCTTAGATCTTCTCTGAGCCTCAGTTTCCTCTATGTCAGTGGAGAATAATAACCCCCTTCTTATGCTCAATGCAACTACCCATCTGTCAGTTTGTCACATTGTGGTGGTTTGTGTGTTGCTGTGCTACTAGAAGCTATGTCACTGGTATTTCAAATACCAGCAGGGTCATGAACAGCGAACACATTTCAGCATATCTTCCAGACTAAGAGAGACTAGAGAAAGTACTGGTAATCTCCTTCTGAAAATTAGCCTATAGGGAGCACAGTAGAATATTGTTTTATATCATACTGGAAGATGAGCCCCCTATGTTGGAAGGCATTCAAAATACACAGTGGCCAAAGCAATGAACTTGAGTATACCAACATTTGTGATGATGGTGCAGGACTGGGCAGCATTTTATTCTGCTGTGCATGGGGCGGCCATGAGTCAGAGCTGAATTGACAACAACTAGCAACAATAACATACTCAATGAGCAGCATCATATGCAAAGGGCCTAAGAAACGTGTTCAAAGAATGCTGGTTTTTCATCCTTTGAAGTCCTTATTGCCATTGACCATAAGAGGTCATTGACAGCCCTATGTCTAGGGTTTGAGTGGGGACACAGATTCGTGGTACTTGAACCAGGCCCCAGAGAGCTTCCACCCCACTGTCTCAGGCCTGGCCTGTGCCATCCCCTTGTCTACTCCCCACCAGCCCAGAGCCAAAGCATGCCATTGGGACATCTAGCAGGAGAGGACAGAAGTTTTTCAAAGGAGGAAACCTCTTGTGCTCCAAGCGGCCTTTTCCCTCTGCTTAGCCTGTCCCCATCCTGTCAGGGGTTGGACACAGTTATTTCTTGGCAGACTGCATTGAGAGTGAGTGCCTGGAGGGATCTCTTAGGGTGATTTTGTTTGTTTGTGTGCCTGATACTGTTACTGAGCAATGGGTCCTCCAGGAGCAGGAGAGCTTTCAGGAGCTGCTCACTCAGGGCAGGAATTCTCACTTGAGGTAACATACATCATTCAAATGCATATGCATGCCTCTCTGTGGGCCTCATGCTAAGTTTTCAGAATAATTACTTAAAACCCAGTCACTCTACCCAAATGTTTATACAGCTGGGGGAGATGAGAGTGTTGAAGAATAAGATCAGAAACCACAGTTATTCAGAGAATCATTTGAGAAAATATATGGGAAGATCCCTTAACAAAGCCAAGTGCAGTGAACATGAGGTGTGTTTAAGCTTACTTAGCCCACCTAAGCCTCTGGCCAAAGAGCCCCATCATCCCAGGGCATGGCCTTTCCTGAAACCCTTTCCCCAACCCTATCCAACCCAGGTGTCCTGTTTGGGATCCTAGAATACCAGGGTTCCTCATTCCGATCATTGATCATTGTCTTTATCCTATT
>NW_006921639.1:11477729-11501370 GCF_000298275.1 Orycteropus afer afer | reverse complement strand
TTTTTTTTTTTTCCTGGACTGCCTCCCTCACTGGAATTAGAGCTCTTTAGGGGGCATAGAGGAGCCCTGGTGGTGCAAAGGTTATGCCCTCAGCTGCTAACTGAAAGGTTGGAGATTAGAGCCCACTCAGCAGCTCCACAGGAGAAAGACCTGACCTTCTGCTCTCATAAAGATTACAGCCTAGAAAACCCGATGAGGCAGCTCTACTCTGTCACATGGGGTCGCTATGAGTCAATATTGACTTGATCACTCCTAACAACAAAAACAGGTCTGGGTCTGATTCATCTCCCTATCCCGGGTGCCAAGCACAGGATCTGAAACTGAGTCAATTGTCAATACTAGTTTGTTGAACAGATTTAAAGAAGTAAAAACAGAAAATAATACTGGAGGGAGAAAAAGAGCCCAAAGTGAAAGTCTGAATTGAATGTCTGGCAGCTCACAGAGCGACCTGCCCCGCTTTGTGTTAGCACTGTCAGGGTAAATAGAGGCCAGAGCTGAAGTTCCCAGAGCCCTTCAGGGTAGGTTGCCAGCTTTTGCTGAAATAGTTCATCTCCCTGCTAAACGTGCCATTCCATGCTGTCATCTCTGTTTTATCTGTGTTCTCCCAAATGTGAAACTCTTGAGTTTCTAAATAAATGCCCTCTCTTACAAGACTTGTATACGGGGCTAATGTTGCTAAGTCTGGGGGCAGGGGTGCACAGGCAACTCAGATTGGACATCAGACACCCAGTTCTTGAAGGTCCTTTGCAGCTGACAGGCTGCCTCATCCCATCTTTATGGCTCTTGCCTCTTTCCTCACCTCTCATTTCTTCTCCTTCCCCATTCTCCCTTCTTCCCAAATATCAAATTCTTTTCTCCCTGTTATGCAGAGAAATTCAGCTCTACTCTGCTCTAACTCCCAAACTTGCACAAATTCATCCAGGGTTTAGTAGACCAAAGGCTCTTCTTTCAGAAAACCCACTGTAACAAAATGGGTTACCTTGGTAATTATCCCCTCTTACCACATTATACAAAGGATCTCTGGTGGTGTAGTCTAAGACAGTTGGCTGCTAACCAAAAGGTCAGTGGTTCAAACCCACCAGCTGCTCCACGAGACTAAGATGAGGCAGTCTGCTTCTGTAAAGATTTACAGCCTTGGAAACCCTATGTGGCAATTCTACCCTAACCTATGAGACAGAGTTGTACTTGCTCTCTATGAGTCTAACTATGAGTCAGAATCAACTCAGTTGCAGTGGATTTGGTTTTATTTTTTTGGGATAATTTTATAAATGTGTCAAACTTAGGCACCAGCTATTATTTTTCTTTGTAATACTTCTCAGGTCCTTACATACATTAGGGGTTCAATAGATATTTCTCTGACTGAGACCAAGAGAACCAAAAAGAAAGATCTGAAAGGGCGTTAATCAAGTGTGTCAACACCCTCACTTAACATCTGGGGAATATCAAGAGCCAAAGGCTGAAGTCACTTGCAGTAGAAAGGGACAAAAAATACATCCAAAGCCTACATTTCTTTACTTCTTAGGCAAAGCAAATATTGAAGGGCCTCCCCTCCAGCTCTGTCTCTACATTTCAAGGGCAGATCCTTGAAATTGGCGCCCTAGTCAGTAAGTTGAAATAATGGCACTGTGGCTTTTACAAAGATGTCAATGGCTTCCAACTGAAGTCACGAAAGATGTAGCCTCAATGATGATACCTCCTGGAAGCTAGACACTGAGAAAGGGAGACAGAATAAGAACAGATGCATTAGAATTGTGATGTCGGTGAAGAATAGTGATTATACCAAGGGCTGCCAGAATAAAAAACAAGCCAGTCTTTGAAGAAATCCAACCAGAATGCTCCTTAGAAGTGAGGCTGGTGAAACTTTATGCTCACTTACTTTGAACATGGCATCAGGAATGACCAATCTCCAGAAAAAAAACATCAAGTTTGGGAAAGTAGAGAATCAGCTACTTTACTCAATACTCAATGAGATGGATTGACACAACAGCCACAACAATGGATTCAGAAATACCAACAGCCACCATGATACAGAACCAAGCAATGCTGTGTTCTGTTATGTATAGGGCCACCATGAATTGGAGCTGACTTGAAGCTGTCATTGGATGAGACGTTCAAAAAATATTTATCTCTAGTCCCTGCATGGCACAAACAATTAAGTGCTTGACTACTAACCAAAAGGTTGGTGGTTCAAACCCACCTAAAGACATTTTGGAAGAAAGACCTAGCAATCTTCTGAAAAAGCCAGCCACTGAACACCCTATGGACCATAGTTCTACTCTGATACATATGGGGTCGCACTCCTCCGAAGGAAGGTGGGGCAATCTACTTCCATAATGATACTGCCTTGGAAACTCAAGGAGGTGTCACTATGAGTCAGGTCCGACTTGATGGCACATAACAGCAACAATAGCAAAACAACAACATGAGTCAGGAGCTCTGGTGGCATAGTGCCTAAGACACTTGACCGCTAACCAGAAGGCTGGTGGTTCAAACCCACCAGCCACTCCTCCTAAGGCAGGTTGGCCAATCTACTTCTGTAGTGATACCGCCTCAGAAACCCAAGGAGGGGTTAATTTGAGTCAGGGCCTACTCCACAACATTTAACAACAACAACAACAACAACAAAATGAGTCATAACTGACCTGATGGCAACTAAGCACAGTAATGTTTTCATTTTCTATAAGGAGCAAGTACTGTGATATTATTTATGCCATTAAAATTAAACTTAAAGTGAGAGGAAATGGCAAAAAAAAAAAAAAAAAAAGCAATCAAATGGGTGCTACGACTATATGGTGTAGTGCCCAAGGCATTTGACTGCTAACCAGAAGGTTGGTGGTTCAAACTCACCAACCACTCCACAGAAAGAAGACTGGGCAATCTATTTCAGTAAAGATTTACTGCCTTGGAAACCCAAAGGGGGTCGCTAGGAGTTGGAATCGACTCGATAGCAGTGAGGTTTTTTTTAAGTCTGAGAGGAAAATCTCTTTCTGCCAGTTTATGAGTGGGCTTTGTTACTGCTCGGGGGAATTAAATGGTAGTTTTAGTCGTAACTTCTCTGGAAACCTAAAGCCTCCCAGCATGAGGATTAGAGGATTTTTTTTAAGAGTATATATTTGTTTTCTACTGACAAAAGTAACATATATTCACCGTAGACAATTTGCAAACTATAGAAAAGTATAAAAACGAAAATGAAAATCCCTTGTAATCCGACCACAGAGTAATAATCATGGTTAACATTTCAACACAGGAGCTAATGTGGATTTAGACATGCCTGGCATCACCCTTGCCTCTGCCATTTACTCACACCATGTAAAAACTTAGTTCTTGAACTGTGGAAAGGGGAAGATAATACCTACCTCGTAGGGTGAGGACTAATTACCTGAGAATGCTACACAGAGCATGCCAGGGAGTGTTCAGTCTACACAAGGGCTCAATACATGGGGGTTGGCAACATTATGCCTTTTTCTTTGTTTATTTTTCACTGAATTGAGATCATACAATATGTACAGTGTTTTATTTTTCCTTTTTATTTGGCACTTTAACACAAGCACTTTTAACTTGGGCATTCTTGAATCCTCGGGGACATGGATGGTGCTGTGCAAGGCAGATTTACGGAGCTAGCAATAAAAGCAGGCTGTCTTGTCCAGCTCCAAAGCCCTCAGTGGCTCCCTACTGCCCAGAATAAATCTAATATACTGATTTCAATCTGGTCCTTCATGGTCTGGTCCTTCTCTAGCCACCCTGCCTTTTCCTCCTTTGGTTAGCCTGTTCCATTCTGTATCCATGGTGGCCCGTGGGTCATCTTGACACCTCTGTTCACCCCAAGCCCAGAACACCCTCCTTTCTTGCTTGCCTAAATCCAGTCTCCTTTGAGGTCCTTGTCCCCTTCATACAGTCCATGATGATCTCCCTGTCGCTCACTTCCCAGAGCACTTGGGTTAATCAAATACGGTAAACATCAATTAGTCTATCTTACTCACTATTTTCTGCTAATTTTTGTCTCCCTGACTACACTGCATGTCTTTAAGAACAGGGGTCTCATAAGATGCCACTTTTATCATTATTCTAAGACTTACCTCTCCCACCTGCCAGTCAGTTTTACATACTATGGTGGTTTGCATTGTACTGTGATGCTGGAAGCTATGACACCAGTATTTCAAATACTGGCAGGGTCACCCATGGTGGACAGGTTTCAGCAGAGCTTTCAAACTAAGACAGAGTAGGAAGAAAGGCCTGGCAATCTACTTCTGAAAAGTAGCCAGTGAGAACTCTGTGGGTCACAACAAACTATTCCCTGATACAGGCTGGAAGGTGAGCCCTTTGGCTGGAAGGCACTCAAAATACATACCAGGGAGCAGTAACAGTTGCAAGACGGGGCCATATTTTGTTCTTTTATACAGAGTCTCCAAGAATAGGAGTTGACTTGATGGAAACTAACAACAATAATAATAATAAAAAAAAACACCTTGGGCTTAGCACTGAGCTGAGGACATGGAAACACCCACACACCTATTGGCTGATGTTTTGGCATCAAGTAATGAATGTTGTTGTTATGTGCCGTCAAGTCAAGCCTGACTCATAGCAACCCCTCCTTGGGTTTCTTAGGCAGTATCACTATGGAAGTAGATTGCCCAACCTTCCTTCCAAGGAGTGTCTAGTGGGTTTACACCACCAGCCTTCCAGTTAGCAGTCAAGTGCCTTAGGCACTACGCTACCAGAATAATGAATAGGAGAAAAAAGTCTGATCATCTATTCCCATAAAGATTTCAGCCTGCTGTTGTTGTTATGAGCCACCAGAGTAATGAATAGGAGAAAAAAACCTGGTCATCTATTCCTGTAAAGATTTCAGCCTAGGAAACCTTAAGGAGCAGTTCTACTCCTCTGTCCTACAGGGTTCATATGAGTCAGAATGGACTGGATGGCACATTGCAACAATAACAAGAAGTGATTGAGTACTTTTTGTTTGTCTTCCTAGTCCCAGACATGTGTCCTGGCTGGGTGAGCTATCTGCTAATAAATATGGAGACCTTGATCCATGGCATGGATAGTTTTTGCCTTTCCATAATCCTTTCTCTTCGTTTTGTGAGCCTTTTCTCCTTTTCTGTTCATGTGTTTAAAAATGAGATCTACTCTGGCATATGGATGGGGCCTGACTCCTGGTCACAGAGCAGCATTTTAGCCCTAAAATATTATACTATGTGCTGACTGTCCTGCCCTAACTAGAACAAGCACCCTCATTTCTCTGCATTTGCCAGTTTCTGTGGCCAGCCGCCTAGTAGGCTATGCCCTTCTTCCCAGCCCCTTCCACTGGGTTGATCACCATATATTCTGTGTCAGTCAGATTCAACCAAAGAAAGAAAACCAGTCAGAAGATATATATTAGCAGATTTACAGGAAGGAACTGGTTTGTGTGCTTGGCAGGGCAGGGGGGTGGGGTGCTTACTCTAGGCAAATCTGAGATCCCAGTGCAGACTGTCAGGTAGGGCATGGGCAGGAACTGCTGTTTACAGGCAGAATTTCTTCTTCATGGAAGACTCAATTCCGCTCGTAAGGTCAACTGATTGAATCAGACCCATCTAGATAATCTAGGATAATCTCTCCTACTTAAAGTCGACTGATTACACAAAACCTTCACAACAACCTTCACAGAAACATCTAAATTAGTGTTTGATTGAATAGCTGGGAACAGCGGCTTAGCCAAATTGACACATCAAACCCACCATCCCAATCCAGTCCTTGTCAGCCTGACACCCATACACATCTCCTGAAGCCAAAGTTGATCTCCAAATAAATACAATAGCAATAAAAACCAAACCACTGCCACTGAGTCAATTCCAACTCATAGTGACCCTCACAGGGTTGCCAAGGCTGTAAATCTTTACAGAAGCAGACTGACTCATCTTTCTCCAGCAGAGCAGCTGTTGGGTTCAAACTGCTGAACTTTTTGTTAGCAGCCGAGTTCTTTAACCACTACACCACCAGAACTCATAAATATAATACTTCCATCTAACATGATACAATTATCCTGAGTACAACTGAAAATTCACTAATCCCTTTTCCAGAAGAGGACACAATGTCCTTGGATGATGTTCATCCTTCTCTTTAGATGTCCTGTAAATTAAACAATGTGACATAAACTTAACTATTATCGGTACATCTTATACTGCACAATAAGAGAGGGAAGAAAACAACCACAAAAAAGTGATTAATATATTTATAAGCAAACTCATAATAAAATAAGGAAAAAATATTCATAACTATTATAGACCTTGTTTCTGCAACTGGTCACATGGTTGTAGCTGGTATTTAGCGCTACCTTCTTCTACTACCCATTCCATATTCCCATTGCCATCAGCAAGCACCTCTTCAGGTGGTCATGTTTTTTTTTGCTTGGTGGGATGGCCCACTCTTTCATTCCTGAAGGATCTCTGGGGCATTAACAGTCTTGTCTGCATTGGACTATAGTTTTCCTTTGAGTTTAATAACAAGGTGTGGTAGTACTAAGACATACCCTAAGAGATGTCCTGCATTCCAGACATATTTTTTCCTACATCCTTTGTGTAGTTGTTGTTGTCATTGTTGTTGTTATGTGCCGTCGAGTTGGATCTGACACCTAGCAACCCCTCCTTGGGTTTCCGAGGCAGTATCACTATGGAAGTAGGATTGCCCAACTTTTCTTCTGAGGAGTGGCTGGTGGGTTTGAACCGCCAGCCTTCTGGTAGTAGCAACTCAATTTTCCCTTGATAGTCAGGTTCACTCACCCCAGATAGCACTTTCTTCTTTACCTATTGATTCAGAGGCATGAGGAGCCCAAACTGGCCAGGTGGCAGCATACAGTTCACTGAAATCTTTGTTGTGGAAGCATTCTTCCCTTTGGAACTGAGACCAATAGACCACCTGTGGTGCAATGAATTACTTAATAGGGCTCTTCCAGCTGTGGTCTTTGTGACTCCCACCAGATGCCTGAGTAGAACTATGCAAATATGAGGTGCTTGTGGCTGACCAAGGATAGTTTGTTAGTAAATAAACAAGGTATATGGCACCCATGTAGGGTTGGAAGTAAGGTGTGTGGAACCCTAATGTGCATATTGGTCAATTTTATCATTTTGCTAGGCTTAAAATGAGCCCTTCCAGAGGCAGAAGAGGGGATCTCCCTACCATTAAGACAGAGACGAGCTGGGAGTGGAGTACATCCTTGGATCCAAGATCCCTGCACTGAGATGGCAGAGAAATAGTGTCAACAGAACCAAGAAATAGGCACAAGATAGAGTGGCAGGCTTGCCAGCCAACAGGGCAAGAAAGCTGAGTGCCTTCAGGCGGGAGACTTGCTGGTGGAGTTGGGTAAACCTATCAACAGAACTAAAAGAGCTTTGTAACACAAGGCAGAAGCCAGGCTGACAGGCAAGTGCCAAAGAGAGGTGTGCCTTGGGCATGGCTGAGAAGAGGCTGTCTTGACCGAAAAATTGTATCCTGAGAGTGTTCCTAAACCTGAATTGTAACTTGTTGCTTACCTAATAAACTCCGTAATCATGAAGATTGTCTGTGAGTTCTGTGTGTCATTGCAGTGAATTATTGAACCCAGCAAATAAGTAGATAGTGTTGTGGGAGGGCTGATTGGTGTTAGAATTGGTAAAAAGGTTGGAGGGCGGTGGTATGTCCAATCTCCACCTCATAGGAACCAGCCTTGGGCTGTTGATGTTCATCTTGACTCTCTCTCCTCCTTGTGAGGTTAGAGGAGTTCAGAGAAGCCACCCTCATGCCCTTTTTCCACCAGCACACTTGTGAATCCTGTCTATGGGAAAAACAACAGCCTATATTAGATACTGATTTAGAGCATATGCAACCTCCTGGAGGACATTGCCTTGCCTGTAAGTATTA
This sequence comes from Orycteropus afer afer, assembly GCF_000298275.1. Lineage (NCBI taxonomy): Eukaryota > Metazoa > Chordata > Mammalia > Tubulidentata > Orycteropodidae > Orycteropus > Orycteropus afer. The sequence goes on along the minus strand of NW_006921639.1, from coordinate 11,493,492 downwards.
CCATCTAACTGGCACTGTAACTGAGTCTTCACAAGGCCACTTCACTGTTCTATTAAGCCAGCTGCTTTGGGATGATGGGGAATATGGTACGAAGAGAGCATTCCATGAGCAAGGGCCCATTGCTGCATTTCATTTGCTGTGAAATGAGTTCTTTTTGCAAAAGCAATGCTGTGTGGAGTGCCAGGATGGTGAATAAAGCATCCTGTAAGTCCATGTATGATAGTTTTGGCAAAAGCACATGCAGGGAAGTCAAATCTGTTACCTGGGTAACTGACCATCACAGATTGCAATCCCACCCATACTTCAGAGTCCTATTCATATTTCCTCTGCTCCAGTAAGATGTTATTAACCTCTCAGCCTCCTCTGGCACTTGTTCATTCAACTAACATTTATTAAACCTTTTTTGTGTGCCAGACACACTGCTAGGTGCTGGAGAAAGACAAAATCCCTGCTTTCATCAAACTTAGGAAATAATAAAATGGAGTTCGTCAGTCCATTAGTTGCATCCTCACAGCCCCATGACCATTGCTTTGACTTCATCACTGGCCGTTTTCTCTACCCTGTGAAACTGTTTGTGTCTTGAGAGCATAGTCCATGTCCCACTTCCATAGAAGTAGCATAACACTAAGGACATCAGCCATGCTAAGAACTGCTGGAAAACATTGGGCCAACGGTTTTTGCAGAAGTACTTCTCTGGGTGTGGACCTTGAAACTCCCTGCCTTTCTAAGAAGGTAGCAAATGTGACAGGTGATATGGAGATAGCTTCCCCAGCCAGCTGCTTCCTTGACAATGCAGAGTCACTATGCTCAGCTTGGCACTCTTTCACTTGGGCAGAATGGGCCTCTTTTTCTCCAGGATCATCTTGTTTCCTGCCAGTATGCCCAGCTAGAGCCAGTCTGAAAGACAACAGAGGAAGCTGTGTGACCACTGCCTGAATCTTAACTACCATTCAGGCTCCTGGCTAAGGCCTTTCCAGAACTGTTCTTGATTCCTGCTCCCACACCATGGTGGTTAAATTTGTACATCAACTTGGCTGGGTCTGGTTGAGTGGCTGGGCAGCTAAAGGTAGTTATTCCCCATGATGAGATTGGCAATCAGCTCCATGGTGGGACCTACCACAAGCGGCTGAGTAGCTGCTTTAGGGACGTGGTCTGCTTCCCGTATATAAGAAGCAGCTTTGGGAATGGTCTCCAGTTTATGGCATGCTTGAACCCTGCATGTAGCTGTGTTGTTGTTCAGCAGCCTGCCATGTTCTGCTGACCTTGGGACTTTCTATGGACTTGAATTAATGGCCTGCCATGTGGTTTGGTAACATTGGGACTGTGCCATTTTATTTGTCGACCTTGGGCTTGTTAGCTTCAGCAGCCAGTAGCTGCCTGAGTGAAGAGATGCCTCTAGCTTCAGTGGGCTGGGAGCAAGAGGCAGAGTTGAAGCCCAAGGTTGAGGGGCTTTCACACAGTCCCTAGAGCCTGGCACTTTGAACTCAGACTTAAAGCCTCCAAAACTGTGAGAGAATAAACTCCTGTTTGTTAAGGCCATCCCATTTGTGGTACATTCTTGTCAGAGCGGTACTAGGTAACCAGAACACACACAATGCTGCCTTTCCTGCCTCTGAGCTCCCATAGTAATTTTTTGATTAATGTTGACACTAGCCATTGAGTATTGCATATCTACTATGTACCAAAACCAGAAAACCCACTGCCATTGAATTGATTCTGACTCATAGTAACCCCATTGGGTTTCCAAGGCTGTAAATCTGTGGAAGAAGATTGCCCCATCTTCTTCCCATGGAGCAGCTGGTGGATTTGAACTGCCGACCTTATGGTCAGCAGTGTTATGCATTGTGCCACGAGAGCTCCTTACTATGTACCAAACCACCACCACCCCCCCCCGAAAAAAAAACCTCACTGCCATCAAGTCAATTCCAATTCATGGTGACCCCCTTTGGGTTTCTGAAGCTGTAAATCTTTACAGAAGTAGATGGCCCCATTTTCCCTCCATGGAGTGAGTGGCTGGTGGGTTAGAACCACTGACCTGGTTGGCAGCTAAATGTTTTATGCACTGTGCCACTAGAGCTCCTTACTATACACCAGGAACTGCAAATTTGTCATCTGATGGAATCACTGCAAATGTAGGTGGTGGTCTTCAGCTGCATTTTACATTGGATTTGCATTCACACTTGGCCCCTGCAGTTCCACCTAAAAAGTATAGCAAGCCTGACCAGCCTCTGGCAGTGTAAGGGGATGGTCAGAGGAGCACTAGCCTGAGAGCAGATCTGAGCTGTGTGAACTTGTACCAGCCACCTACCCTATCTGGGCCTTAGGTTTTGAATCTTTGAAGTGAGGCATTTGGGCTGGGTGACTCCTGAGTCCCTTCCACTGTAGGTTATAGATTTTTTGGTTTACATAAAAGCCAAAAACCTGACTCTATGTCCTGCAAGCCTTTGCATAACCAACGATTTCTACATTCTACAGTGATTTGCTTGTGAACCTGCTTCTGAAACACCTCTCACTGCTGGGAACTGTGTCACTAATGCATTAGTGCTTGACACTACTTTGTATGTGTGTGCTCAAATGGATATGGTGGCCACTGTGGGTTGGCTGCATGATTGGTCTCAATTCTTCATCCCTTCCTGTATCCACAATTCATTCTGACCATGGGTGGAGTGCAGGTCCCCATATCTTTGGGTTTGGCCACATGACTTACTGGGCAGAGGAATGAGGCTGAAGTGATGGAGTGACAGTTCAGAGCCTGGGCTCCAGAGGTCATGCGTTCTTCTGTGTGTACAGCCTACATGACCCACTGGTTCTGGGAGAAAGATGAGAAATCTAGGATGCAGAGCTACATTCAGCCCACCACCCTGGATCAGATGCCCTGTCGCCAACCTATAAGCTCATGAGCTAAATAAATGCGTCCTTATATGCTGCAGTTATATTTTCTGATCACTTGCTATTCAGCCTGTTTGGCAATAGTCAACTGGTATACACACTTAGAAAGGTATTTAAAAGCCGTATCTTCTTATCTGGATGAACTTTAGTGGTGATCATGGCAATAACTCCAACTGTCACCAATCTTACTTACAGTCCTATTTTTCTAGCTTTCCCTCACATGGCTCCCAGGATGGGAAACGCACTGTTTCCCAAGGCAGCCTATGTAGCATTTAGAAATATGTATCACAACATGACGAACACAATTAATGTCACTGAGTTGTACATGCAAAGAATATTGAAATGACAAATGATTTGTTACATATAGATTTACCACAATTTTTAAAAATCAAGAAAAAATAAATCATCAAACTCTTAAAAAGTAAATAAACAAACATCTTTACAATGAATCAAAGCCTCTCTTTTAACTTCCACTCACTGACCCTTGGGGCTTCATAGGCTAATTACTTCCTCTTTTCTTCCTGACAGCTGATCAGAAGTATGCTGCACACTTTCATTTTCTCTCCAGTCTTTGCTTCAGGCTTAACACCCCCCTTGTCTTCAGCCACCTAAAAAGCCCAGTCCTCTGCCATATACCACTCTTGATCAGCTCTGTCTTTCTCCCGCTCCGTATTTCCCAGAGGGAAACACAATTGCACAGGTGAGCTGATCAGTGTGGAACAGCACCCGGCTGTCACTGCCCTCCCCCGCACACTGCTAATGCTCCCTGAGAGCACTTTTGGCAGCCACAGGACATTGGCACATCTCGAGATGGCCTTGGACAACAACCTCAAGCCATTCTCATCCTTGCCATTGTGACACCAGTCTCTGCCCTCCTGAAATTTCAGATTCCCAAGTGTCCTGAGGCATTTAAAAGACATGGATCTGTGCTCACGTTAACCACTTTTGCCTGCCAGTTTTCCCAGGAGAGAAGGATGTTTGCACATAAGCTCTCCAGAAGGCAGCAGTGAGAGAGAGGTTTCTCTAGGTCCTGAGAAAAAGGAGCCAGGCGAGACTTTCTCAGGTCAGTTACACACCATTCATCTCCTCAATGGATGGAGAAGGGTCATGTCAGGACCATGAGAGTTCAGCTGGGATGAGCCAGAACCAGTTTCAGAAGCAGTTTTCTCCAGTCAATCCCTGACATTCACAGCCTCATAATCAATTTCTTGGACACTTGGCTAGGACTCGGCAGCACTGTGATGTGTGCACACTGTGGCGCCTGGAGGGCTGTGGATCCACCAGACACAGACCATTTGGCCTGCAAACCAAGTGAAGCATTGTTTACAGAAGCTCTCACCAGGGCCAGTGGGTGAACCGGACGCCTGTGTCCCAATCGGCTGGTGGGACCAGAAACGTTAGCACCTGTCTAGGCTGCAGGAGGCCACCAGCCTTAGAAACACAGCTTAGGTAATTCCATGTCTCTTTTGTGTTCATTACATTTTTATCAATTATCTAGTTTGCTCAGAGTGGGTAGTGGCTTCTTCTGCACCCAGGCTGTATCTGATGCAGTTATAGGTTAGATGTCACAGGATTCAAGGCTGGTACAACACTGGTTGAAGTTCTTTCTGCAGCCTATGTCTCTTGCATTCCTCTGGTAAAAGGAAGCTCATTCCCTTCCCCAAACAGCTTACAGTGATTTGAAATATGCCTTTGTGTGGTTTCTACCCTATGATCCCAACTCTGCATCTTATGATCCCATAAATCTTGCTAGTCTTCCATAACCAGCCCATTGATGAAGACATCAACCATGGTTCTTTTTTGCTTTTCTTCTTCAAATCAAATGGCCCCAGTTCCTTCAACTGTCTTCACTGTCTTCCTGAGGTGGAGTTCCTGGTCCTTGACGCTCTAGACTCCCTCCTAGGGACGTGTCAGATGGGAATGAACTCCTCAAATGCATGGCCATGTCTGGCTTGGCAGATAGAACATTAGACAAGGAGTCAGACAAGCTAGCATGAGCAGTTATGATGTCTCTTGTAACATCTGGGCTCTTGATGCATCTCAAATCAAGATTTTTGAGAAGTCTTTTCATGCATCCAGGAAATGAGATGATCCAGTTGCTGTAAGTGGCATAAATGTGCACTTCAAGTGACATCACAGATGTGAGGATGTATCTAAGTACACACGAGTGACTGTGTGTCAATGCCAGCATTCCAGTATTACTGCCAACAAAGAAGGACCATCCTTTCAGTGACATCGTCAGAAAAACAGGACTGTGGTCAGTTTTGTGTATCATCTCCTTCTGAGATTCAACTGGCATTCATGCTACAGAGTCACACAAGAGCAGGGCCTGGGACCAAGAGGATGGGCCTTTACCGACAAGCCTCAAGACCAGGGCCAGGGCACAAAAATGCAGAAAAGGGACTTTCAGTCATGCTTGGGATGTTTTCCCAAAGGACACACACACATAAAATCTTCCTCAAATCTCAGGGAGTTTACTCATTTAAATAGATAGATAGCTGTCATCAACTCGGACTCATGGAAACATTTTGTACAACAGAACAAAATGTTGCCTGGTTCTGGATCTTCTCAAAATCATCAGTATATTCATTGTTGCAGCTATTGTGCCAATCCACTTTGTGGAGGATCCTTCACGCTTACAGGCCCTCTACTCTACCAAACATGATATTCTCCTCCAGTGATTGATCCTTCCTAGTCATGTGTCCAAAGCAAGAGAATTGGATAATGTTCTATCATGATCCACAAGGTTTTCATTGGCTAATTTTTAGAAGTAGATCACCAAATCTTTCTTCCTAATCTGTCTTAGTCTGGAAGCTCTGCTGAGACCTGTCCATCATGGACAATCCTGCTGGTATTTGAGCTACCAGTGGCATAACTTCCAGCATCATAGCAACACTCAAGTCACCATAGCATAAAAAATTGACAGATGGGTGGTGGTTTCTACATTATCCAAAAATAATGCCTGATGTTCACTATAGCATCAATGGTAATAAAAAGTGGTTATAAAGTATAGCACAGTCATCTAACAGATGTTGTGAACATGAATATTTTGTAACATGGGAAGATGCTTATATTTTTTAATAAAATAAGTCACTATGTATAATGAAAACCAAAAAAACCAAACTCACTGCCATTGAGTCAGATCCGACTCATAGTAACCCCACCTTGGGTTCCTGAGGCAGTGTCTCTATGGAGGTAGATTGCCCAATCTTCCTTCCTAGGAGTGGCTGCTGGGTTTGAACTGCCAGCCTTCTGGTTAGCAGTCAAATGCTGCAGGCACTATGCAACCAGAGTTCCCTTGTATAATGAGATAACCATTTATAATAAATATTCACCAAGATATTAGTAGTGTTTATCTCTAAATATTGGGACTATGGGTTTGTTTTGTTTTGTTTTTTGCCTTCTTTTTACTCATATGTGTTACGTAACATTTCCATTAAGATACTATATTACCTGCTAAAGAAAGCAATAGATACATAAAAATTTTCCAGTAAACAAAATTATTTTTACACAGCCATTTCTGCTATCTAAAAATGAAAGAAAACAAACAAACAAAACACTAAAATATACGTGGCAGCTCCTCATTTGAGTTATGTTCTGGCTAAATTTAACTAAACTTTTACATGCCTGTGGGTTTTGTTGTTGATGTTGCTATTTTGGTTAAAAAAAATACTTTCAACGTTTTTGAAAATATTTAAGAGAGCACTTCTTAAAACTATTAAGTACTGTGCACATATCAATTATTTCTAGAAGACATTCCATTGTTTGACAGTGAACATAATTAATTCCTTCTCAGTCGTGTTTACAAATAACCGTTACTTTTTCTGCTCTTAGCTGTCACTTCTGCTGAATCCTCAAGACTATTATCCTTTGCTTTTTCATCATAACAATGTGACAGCGGCTCTGAGGGAAGATGCATCTCATCTCTTACCTGGAGTCACATGGCTGGGCTTTATAACAGCTGTTGCTCACCTTCTGGTTAATGGGGCCTGCTCTAGCTTAGAGTTTCTCAACCTTGGCACTATTGATATTTGGAGCTGGATAACGTTTTGTTGTAGGGGCTGTCCTGTGCATTGTAGGATGTTTAGCAGCATCTCTGGCCTCTATCTGCTAGACACCAATAGTGTAGTGCCTAATTGTTAACCAGAGGTTGGTGGTTCAAACCCACCAGCCACTCCTTGGAAGGAAGATTGGGCAATCTATTTCTGTAGAGATACTGCCTTGGAAACCCCAGGAGGGGTCGCTATGAGTCAAATCGACTCAATGGCAGTGAGTTTTGTTTTTTGGTTGAGTCTTGACAACCAGAAAATGTCACCAGACATTGCTAAATGTCCTGTGGGGTGAAAAAATCACCCCTCGTTGAGATTTGCTACTGTATTTGATTAATCATCATTAGTCCAGAGTACTGGAGAGAAGAAAGATGATTAGCTAAGCATCCAGAGGGACAGAGGAAGGAATCTACCAGTGTGGTGGCCCTCCCAAAGCCTCAACTTCCCCATCCCACACCACTCTGATGGGATCAGGGACTGCTCTCTGGAATCTAGCTCAGAGCTCTCTTGCCTAGATCCACACTGCCATGAGCAAGGCCACTTACCTCCTACGAGCGTTACTCTAAGACAGGCAGCATTAGCACAAAAGCCAACAGAGAGAAGTTGCTGGAAAGAGGAAGCCATGGAGGGCTATAGAAATGGGAAAAAGTATGCACATTTGCAACACATTCAAAAAGGAAAAGGAAAACGGACAATAAGGTGTTGGGGATACATGAGACTTCACTGGCTGGGCCCATGCTCAGCTGGGTGCGGCCCTCTCACAGGTACCCAGCTGTTTACAGGACATTCTCCACACTCCTCTCCTGGGAACTGGGCCTGCTATCAAGGATGTCATTTTAGCCACAGAGGGACTGGAGGGAAGGGACAAAAAGGGTTCTTCCAGATCTCCTTTGTGTCTGCCTCTGGCATGGAGAGACCACAGCCGGCCCCCATCTGGGGCTGGGGAGAGGATGAAAGGGTCATGCTTGAAGTATAACCAGAAAGGCCCCATGTCTCTGAGGTGTCTTAGAGCCTTTATTTCAGTTTTTCCTGCTTCCCTAGGATCCTGAGAGCAGCCATTCCGTAGAGACACTCAGAATATTCTTCTCTCAGTGTGGAGCTCAAGCACCTCCAGTGACTCCCTGCTATTTGTTGGGCAAATCTCAACTGCATGGCATGGTCTTTATGCTTGTTTCCTAGGCCTGCAGTAACAAAGTACCACAACCTGGGTGGCTTACGATAACAGAAGCATAGTCTCTCACAGTTCTGGAGGTCAGAGGTCTGAAATAAAGGTGTCTGTAGGGCCATGCTCCCTCCGAAGTCTCTAGGGGAAGATCCTTCTATGTCTCTTCCAGCTTCTGGTGGTTTGCTTGTAATCCTTGGCATTCCTTGGTTTGTAAACGAAAACTTCCATTTCTGCCTCTGTTTTCACATGGCCTTCTCTGCGTTGCTGCTTCCTTCTCTTCTTTCTAAGGACACTTGGCCCTGGATTAGACCTACCTGGATAATCAAGGATGATTTAATTTCAAGATCTTTAATTACATCCAAAAGGACCCTTATCCCAAATCAGGTCACATTCATAGTTTCCAAAGGGACATACCATTCAGGGAGCCAGCATTCATCCTACTATAATCTTGTAGGGTCTCCATAGCTGAGCTTTACTCAGCTTCAGTTGTTTGACTCAATCATTCATTCACTAATTCAGTTAATTGAAGAGCAACGTGTGGCCCTTGAGATAGTGAGGAGAAAGCAGGACCCCTTCATGTATCTGCCAGCCCTCTCCTGCACAGCCCTCCTCTGAGCAAGCCTTCTGCCTTTTTTTCCCCTGGATCCTATTCCTTCTTTCCTTACATCTTTTTCTTATGGTCTAATCTCTGAATGCTCCTTACTCCTCAGGCCCAGCTGTACTTCTGCCTCATCAGGGAAATTTTCCTTGACTATCCCAGTCCACTCTGACCCATCCTTCTCCAGGACCCCATAATATAACAATCTGAAGACAGGCCGAGACTGTCTTTGCAAGGCCCCTCTGTATTGATCTCACCTTAGCTGGAATAAGACATTGGTTCACTCTGCAATATGAATGGTGCCTGCACAGGGTGGGAGGCGAGAGATGTAGTGGGAGCAAGGTCCTGGCCATCAGTAACTTTTGAAGGATTGTCACAGTGAGTCTTTCTTCTGTTTTGCATCACCTTTTATTATTTCATTTGTTGTTGTTCTTGGCTGCTGTTGAGTCAAGCTCTTATTCATGGCAAACAACCCATGCATGGTGGAATAAAATCATTGTGATCCACAGAATTACCATTGGCTGATTTTTGGCAGTAGATCGATCACCAAACCTTCCACGTAGTCCATATCAAGTCTAGAAGTTCCTCTGAAACCTGTTCAGCATAATAACAACAAATAAGCCTCCACTGACAGATGGGTAGTGGCTGCACATAAGGTGCATTGGCCGGGAGTCAAACCCAGGTCTCCTGCATGGAATGTGAGGATTCTACCACTGAAGCACCACTCCATCAAGGAGCACGTAGAGTCCATGCAGGTCCTTGACTTGTTAAAATTCACAAAGCAAATCAGTAGCAGACCTAGAACATGGAATACGTTTTCCCATAATCACATCACAAGACCTTTGGGGAAGATGGCTAAGACAAATTGTCCCTGTGCCTTGATTTCCAATTTTTAACACTGCCACAACATTTCATTTTCAAGCACTCCCCCTTCCATGCAGCTGTCCCTCTGCTGCCTGAGTTTGCTGTCACCATTGACACAGGTCTCTAGTCAAATGCCCAGTGAGGAAAAAAGGATTCCCAAGTAGACTCGACTCGGGTAGTGCAGATTCCTGGGAAGGTCTCGAGCATGGTAGCTGTCTTCTCCTTTTGCCAGCTGAAGGAACTCCAACTTCTGGTTCTCTGTAGAGGCCACTAGGATACCATTTACCTTAGTTGTCTAGGGTTTCTGTAACAGAAATGCCACAAATGTGTGGCTTTAATGAATAGAAATTTATTTTCTCACAGTTTAAAAGGCTAGACTCTGAATTCAGGACACCAGCTGTAGAGGAAAGCTTTCTGTCTGTCAGCTCTGGGGGAAATTTCTGGCTCAGTTTCTCTAGTGTTCTTCTTGGCTTCCTCAGAGATCTCTATGTGGCATCTACCTTTTCCTCATCTGTGCTTTCTTCTCTGTGCATAGTTTGTTCTTCTGCTCTTTTTTATATTTCAAAAGTGGTTAATATACACTCTACACTGAAATGGGCTTATTAACATAACATGGCAAACCCAATTCCCAAATGAGATTACATCTACAGGTATGTTGTTGTTAGGTGCAGTCAAGTCAGCTCTGACTCTTGGCGACACTATGCACAGCACTGCTTGGTCCTGTGCCAGCCTTACAATCCTTGCAGTACCTAAGCCCATCATTGCAGCCACTGTGTCAATACCTATAGGTATAAGGGTTAAGTTTCCAACACATATTTTTGCAAGGGACACAATTCCATAACATCTTCCCACTTCAGTACTCCCATTATGCTTTGATTTGCCCTCACATTGCTCACACAGGTCATAATTGAACCCCCATGGCTGCCATGCTATTTGTTCTACCTAAAATGCACCCCCTCTGTCCCTGCTCAACACTACCCATCCTCTAAGTCTCACTGCAGATGTTGTTCTGTGCTGCCTTTTGTGGTAGAAGTCATCACTTCCCCTCTTTCATCCTTTGGCCATATCTCTAGTGCAATACCCAGTGCATTGTGATAGGACTGGCTAGGTGAAGGGGTGAACCCCCTCCATCACACGCAACACCCAAAGGGTCAAAACAGTGTCTAATTCATCTTCGTATCCTGGCACCAAAATGATGCTCAACAAGCCATAGAGGGAATCCTCCTTACTTTTGGCAGTTTACGCTGTTCCAGGCTGTTACTTCATAGCCAACTCTGTTTACTAGGATCATTCAAGCATTTATTACTGACTGCCTAGAGTCTCAACAGTATCTCAGACTATAGGCTCCTCCCACTTGACTCTTCCTAATTGTGCCAAAGAGGAGGTAGCTAAGGAAAACATGGAAAATACATGTCTATAAAAATATATCTTCCCAGATACATATTTTTTTAATCCTCCAGTCAGTTTCACAAAATCAAAGATGCTTCCATCTCTGCCAGTAAGTTCAGAAAGATTAGTGAGTAGTATTCTATGTTATGGGAACAAAAACCAGATAGACTAGAGAAGGTTCTGAGAAAAACAAAAGCAGTTGCAAGAATGAGGTAGGAATAAAAAACATTCATTCATTCATCATTTACGTGTGTACAGATGTCTGTGTGTATGTGTGTACTTTAACAGCTTTTAGGTGGTATTGTTGATATACAACAAACTGCATATATTTAAAGTATACTATCTGATAAGCTTCAGCAAATGGAAAACACCTGTGCAGCCAACAAGACAGGAAGTGTATCTAGCTTACCCTTTTGCAATCCCTCCTACAAAACCCTCCCAAGCCAGGAATGGGGTAAGCCCTCACCCCAAGAAACTACTGGTTTGCTTCCTGTAACTGTGGATTAGTTTATATATTCTAGAATTTGATATAAATGGGCTCATAGAGTGTACTTTTATATTTATTTGGAGTCCTTCATTCAGCATAATTACTTGAGATTTATCCATGTTGTAGTGTGGATCAAGAATTCATGCCTTTTTTTTTTTATTATTGTGAGTAGTATTCTACAAGGCTATATCACATTTTATTTAATCGTTTACCTGTCGATGGACATTTGAGTGATTTCCAGTTTGGGGCTATTACAAACACAGCTGCTATGAACATTCATTTATAAGTCTTTGTATGGACAAATAGCTAAATTGAATAGATGAGTTCTGGATCATATGATAGGTATATGTTTAATTTTTAAAGGAACTGTCAGACTGTTTTCTAAAGCAGTTGTGTCATTTTACATTCTCACCAGTAGGATGTGAGAATGAATTCCAGTTCCTTCTCAGCCTCTTACCACTTGATACAGGCAATCTTCTTTGCTTTGGCCACTCTAATCGTTTACCACAACCATGGACTTGAGTATCCCAACAATCAAGAAGATGGTGCAGGACCAGGCAACATTTTGTTGTGCTATACATCAGGTCACCATGAGTTGAGACAAACTTCCAGGCAACTAACAACAACAACAGGTGTTTAGTGGTATCTCACTGTGGTTTTCATTTGGACTTCTCCATGACTAATGGTGATAAGCATCTTTTCCTTCTGCATATCTTCTCTGATGATATCTCTGTTAAAATCATTTGCTTATTTTTTTTTAAACTGATTTTTGAAAGTTCTTGAAATATTCAGATACAAGGCCTTTATTTTCTCCTAGTCTTTGGCTTGTCTTTTCAGTCTCTTAACAATACCTTTTGTTGTTGTTGTTATGTGCCATGGCGTAGGACCCAACTCATAGCAACCTCTCCTTGGGTTCCTGAGGTCGTATCACTACAGAAGTAGATTGCCCACCCTCCTTCTGAGGAGTGGCTATTGGGTTTGAACAGCCAGCCTTCTGGTCACCAGTCAAGTGCCTTAGGCACTATGCTACCAGAGCTCCTACAGTATTCTTTAGAAGAGAGGAAATTTTTAATTTTGATGAAATCCAGTTTTTCGATTTGTTATTTCATAATCCTGATATCATTTTTTAAAACAAAGAATTGGATCTGACTCATAGCGACCCCTCCTTGGGTTTCCAAGGTGGTATCTCTGTGGAAGTAGATTGCCCAGTCTTCCTTCTGAGGAGTGGCTGGTGGGTTTGAATCACCAGCCTTTTGGTTAGCAGTCAAATGCCTTAGGCACTATGCCACCAGAGCTCCCCAAAAGAAAGCTTAGTGGGTTACAATATGCAATCAGTCAACATTTATGCAGCACGTACTATGTGTCGAAAACTGGTTAACCCAGTGGAGAAAAACATGAAGGCTGATCCCTGGCCTCACACTCAGTATATAGTAGGGGAGATGAGGTAAATACCTTATAATATGATACATGTTATCAGTGCTGTAAGAGAGGAATAAAGAGAATAAGAGGATTCATAGGAAGAGAAATCAAAACAACATGAACTAGTTTCTGTCAAATTGATTCCAACTCATGTGTGTCAGAGTAGAACTGTGCTCCATAGGGTTTTCAATGGCTGTGATCTTTCGGAAGCCACTGGGCCTTTCTTTCATGCAGCCAGTGGCTAGATTTAAACTACCAACCTTTCCCAACCTTCCTTCTAAGGAGTGGCTAGTGAGTTTGAACCGCCAGCTGTCTGGTTAGCAGTCAAGTGCCTTAGGCACTACGCTACCAGAGCTCCTTAAAGCAGTTTGTTGTTGTTGTTATGTACTGTAGAGTCGCACTCGACTCATAGTGACCCCTCCTTGAGTTTCCAAGGCAGTATCGCCACTGAAGTAGATTGCCCAACCTTCCTTCCGAGGAGTGGTTGGTGGGTTTGAACCGCCAGCCTTCTGGTTAGCAGTCAAGTTCCTTAGGCACTACACCTCCAGAGCTCTCTTCAGTTAACAGTAGAGCATATTAACCATTTGTGCCATCCGAGGACTCCCATTTGAAGTAAAGGGATGAAGGCATTTTGGACTAGGCTTCGCCCTGAAGTATATGAAAAATTTTAGCTTTTGTTTTATTTCTGGGAAGTCCTTCCTGACAATTTGTTTTGCTTTTGTAGGGAGGATTAAATATTGGGCAAAAGACCTAACTTAAAACAAAAGAGATTTGGATCAAACAGAGAAAGAACTTGACTAGGAGGGAATGTCAAGTAGAGTGGAAGGAAAACTCAGAAAGAAAAAAAAAAAAGATTAGCAGCAAAGAAATATCAAGGGAAGTCGCTACTCATAAAATAGAAATTAATGGATTACAGAGCAAGGACATTAAGAAAGATCTTTAAGAGGTTGCAGGAAATGGGAGAATTAGGGCAAAGCTGAGCTGTCATGCAGAACATTTTACATAACAAACTACTGGTTAAAGCTAATATAAGCTCTATATTATAAAGGGTAAGAGACAGCATGTGCCCAAGAGATATGAAACAAGAGAGGATATAATACTTAGGACCCAAGCCATGACTCAGATTCAACTCACTTTGCTGAGTACCTTTTCTGCGCCAGGCCATGGTCTGGAGCTTCTGTAATTCGCATGGATTTGGAAGAGAAACCTACAGTGCATTATAATTTGGATCAGGTAGGTGGAGTATTTTTCTACTGCAACACCTTGGGGAGCCCTTTTCATGTTGTACTTACCCTGGAAGTTGCTTCTTCCCCAAGGAGAAAGATTTTTAAATCAGTACCTACAAAATCATTTCTTCTGCTGTATTGTAGATTAGAAAGGCAATAGCATAAGACTGTACAGACTGCAGAAGTGCTCAAAGAAAGACCTTTCCTCATATAAATGGTGGAATCTGTTCCAGAGGGCAGGTCTCCTCTCTTACAGTATTTTATTGTCAGCATACTAACTAGGTCTTACCCTGATGTATGTTGTTGTTGTTGTTGTTATGTGCCACTGAGTCAGCTCCGACTCATAGTGACCCTATGTACAACAGAACAAAACTCTGCCCAATCCTTTGACAGCCTCACAATCCTTGCTGTACCGGAGCCCATCATTTCAGATTAACTATATTAATCCATCTCACTGAGGGTCTTCCCCTTTATCATTGATCCTCCACTTTACCAAGCATGGTATCCTTCTTCTGACAACATGACCAAAGTAGGTAAGATGAAGTCTGGCCATTCTCACTTCCAAGGAGCATTCTGGCTGCACTTCATTCAGAACAGATTTGTTAGTTCTGGCAGTCCATGGCACCTGCAGTATTCTTCGCCACCACCACAACTCAAAAGCATCAATTCTTCTTTGATCTTCCTTATTCATTGTCCAGCTTTCACATGCATATGAGACAATTGAAAATACCATGGCTTGGGTTGTTAGGTGCACTTTATTTTGTTTCTGGGAATGCCATCCTGAAAATTTGTTTTTCTTTTGTAGGGAGGAATTAGGCAAGAGGTCTAACTCAAAACAAAAGAGATTTAGATCAAATAGGGGAGAGTATCAGAGTTAGAAAAATAGACTTGATGTAGAATTTCTACCTAAAGTGTAAACTGTTCATCTTCACAAATAAAGACACCACTTGCAGCTGGAATAAAAGTGCAGGCATACCTACTCCAACACAGAGCAGCAGGGACTACAGTACAGCAAATGGTATAGGGGATAAGGGATGGCACAAACCAATACTAGGAAGCAGGGGTTCCCGGGCCCTCCTCAGATCTTTTGTTATTCTGCTCCCTAGTGTTAACACCAGATTGGAATATTCACCAGATGGAATACACAGGAATCAGATTGACTACATCTGTGGCAAGAAGTGATGGAGAAGTTCAGTATCTTCAGCCAAAACAAGGCCAGGAGCTGATTGTGGAACAGACCATCAACTGCTCATATGCACATTCAAGTTGAAGTTGAAGACAAAAAAAAGTCCATGAGAGCCAAAATATGACCTTGATAATATCCTGGATTTAGAGACTATTTAAAGAATTGATTTAATGCATTGAACACCAATGACTAAAAATCAGAGGAATTGTGGGATGACATCAAGAACATCATCCATGAAGAAAGCAGGAGGTCATTAAAAAGACAAGAAAGGAAGAAAAGACCAAAATCGATGTCAGAAGAGTCTCTGAATCTTGCCCTTGAATGGAGAGTAGCTAAAGCAAATGGAAAAAAATGATAAGATAAAAGAGCTGAACAGAAGATTTCAAAGAGCAGCTCAAGAAGACAAAGTCAATTATTATAATGAAATGTGCAAAGACCTGGAGTTAGAAAACCAAAAGGGAAGAACATGCTCAGCATTTCTCAAGCTGAAA
>NW_006921639.1:11465474-11477629 GCF_000298275.1 Orycteropus afer afer | reverse complement strand
ATAAGCAAAAACCAGAATAATTATGGGATGACATCAGGAGCATCATCCATGAAGAAAGCAAGAAGTTGTTAAAAATATGAGAAAGAAAGAAAAGAGTAAATTGGATGTCAGAAGAGACTCTGAAACTTGCCCTTGAGTGAAGAGTAGCTAAAGCAAATGGAAGAAATGATAAGATAAAAGAGCCGAACAGAGTATTTCGAAGAGCAGCTTGAGCAGACAAAGAAAATTGCTATAATGAAATGTGCAAAGACCTGGAGTTAGAAAACCAAAAGGGAAGAACATGCTCAGCATTTCTCAAGCTGAAAGAACTGAGGAAACAATTTAAGCCTCGAGTTACAATATTGAAAGATTCTATGGGCAAAATATTGAGTGATCCAGGATACGTGAAAAGAAAATGGAAGGAATACACAGATTCACCATACCAAAATAATTTGTTGATGTTCATCAATTTCAGGAGGTGGTGCATGATAAAGAACCAATGGTATTGAAGGAAGAAGTCGAAGCTGCACTGAAGGAATTAGCGAAGAACAAGGCTCCAGGAATTGATGGAATACCCACTGAAATGTTCCAACAAATGGATGCCCTGATGAAGGCACTCACTTGTCTATGCCAAGAGAGAGATTTGGAAGATAGCTACCTGGCCAACTGACTGGAAGAGACCCATATTTGTACCCATTCCAAAGAAAGGTGATCCCACAAAATGTGGGAATTATCAAACAATATCATTAATATAACATGCAAGTAAAATCTTACAGAAGATAATTCAAAAAATGGTTGCAGCAGTATATTGACAGAGAGCTTCCAGAAATGTAAGCTGGATTCAGAAGAGGATGTGGAATGAGGGATATCATTGATGATGTCAGATGGATCTTAACTGAAAGCAAAGAATACCAGAAAGATGTTTACTTATGTTTTATTGACTATGCAAAAGTGTTCAATTGTGTGGATTATAAAAAATTGTGGATAACATTGAGAAGAATGGGAATTCCAGAACACTTGATTGTACTCATGAGGAAGCTGTACATAGATCAGGGGCCTGTCATTCGAACAGAACAAGGGGACACTGCATGGTTCAAAATCAAGAAGGGTGTGTGTCAAGGTTGTATTCTTTCACCATACTAATTCAACTTGTATGCTGAGCAAGTAGTCCTAGAAGGTGGATTATATGAAGAAGATATCAGGATTGGAGGAGGACTCATTAGCAACCTGTGATACGCAGATGACACAACTTTGCTTGCTGAAAGTGAGGATGACTTGAAGCACTTACTGATGAAGGTTAAAGACTATAGTCTGCAGCATGAATACACCTCAACATAAGAAAACAAAACCCTCACAAATGGTCCAATAAACAGCTTCACAATGGATGGAGAAAAGATTGAAGTTGTCAAGAACTTCATATTACTTGGTTCTACAATCAACACCAATGGAAGCAGCAGTCAAGATAATAGATGACATATTGCATTGGGCAAATCTGCTGCAAAAGACCTCTTTCAAGTGATGAAGAGTAAAGATGTCTCCTTGAAAACTAAGGTGGGCCTAACACAGGCCATGGTATTTTCAATCACTTCATATGCATGTGAGAGCTAGATAATGAGTAAGGAAGACCAAAGAAGAGTTGATGCTTTTGAGTTGTGGTGGTGGAGAAGAATGCTAAGAGTACTATGGTCTGTTAAAAGGACTAACAAATCTGTCCTGGAGGCAGTGCAACCGGAATTGTCCTTGGAAGTGAGAATGGCCAGACTTTGTCTCATCTACTTTGGTCATGTTGTCAGAAGGAACCATTCCTTGGAGAAAGATATCATGCTTGGTAATATGGAGGGTCATTGAAGAAGGGGAAGGCCCTCAACAAGATGCCCTCCAGTTTGCCCAAGTCTTCACCACCCTCATCCATGCTGCCTACTGGCCCCAAGATTGGAATTTTCAATTTCTAATCTGGAGCAAGTTCCTCTCTGGCAAAGGGCAAACAGGCCAGAAAGGGGCATGAGATGGGCAGTCATGTTCCTATTAAGAGCAGAGTAATGTTTGTGTTTTGGGATATGTGAACTCTGAGGGGTGCTCACTAACAGCTTGTTGAATGGCCAAATATTATTGCCCAAGATCACACCAGGGGCAACCTGGTGAGGCCCTTACACAGGGCTCTCCCACCAAAGCAGAGCCTTCTATCCATCTCCTTTGATTAATAGTCCAAATACTGCAACATGAGCCTAAATCACACACCTCTTTGTGCCCTTCTCCAGATTTTTCCTTTTGTTTCTTGAGAAGAGGCTGAGGCGCACCAACTCATAGAAATGTGCTTCTACAGTGTGGATCCCGGAGTTTATCTAATAGGCAGGTTGAGAGAAATGAAAACGCTAATTACTTGAGGGAGAGCATGGCAAATGAGTCAGCTGATTGGGCCACCAGGCAGCCAGTAGAAGAGGGTTATTTTTTCTTTTTCTTTTTTTTAATTTTATTTTAAGAGGATAATGACTTATTCTAGGGGATTTCAGCCATGCACACACAACAAAAATAATTCCAAGTGTCTGCTAGCAAAATCCCACGCTGACGAAGATCACCTTGGAAAATTAATGTGACAAGCTGGAGGCATGTTCGCCCCATGATTAGAAGACAATGGAAGCATCCTCCCCAGGAGGTTTCTCAGGGTAGAACCAGAAAACCCAACCTGGAAAAACCAAGATGGGCAACGCCCCACACATGGGCCGGAGTCCGGAATCCGCTGGGAAGCCACACTGTCCTGCTTTGTCTGGGCGATCGCGCCCAGCCTCAGAAGTTACTGATGATATCGCAAAACCTGCTGGGGCTGCACAATTGCCTTGTTCATCACATCATTAAAAGGATAGGTCTCACCAACTGGAGCGGTGCTTCCTGGCTGGAAAGAAAGACCTCCCTCCCAACTGAGCGCACATACTGCTCTTTCTAAAGAGCTGTATAGTGATTTGGGGTTCAAGGGAGAACCACTGGACTCCAGGTGGGAAGGACCCCAGGGCCCTTGCTCCCACTCCTGATGGTGATGAGATTAATGAAGCCCTGGCCGCCCTGGCTGCAGACACATTCTGGTCCTTTACGGCTCTTTGTCTGCAGCAAGGCTCTTGTCTTTCAGAGCTGGCTGCCGCCCCGTCTCTGGGGCTGATGCTGCAGCCAGATAATGAACAGTATATCAGTGTGGGCTGCGGAGGGGGGCTAGAGGAGAGGGCCGCTAGTCCGGTGGAGGCAGCCTGACTTATTATTCCTTCACTCTCAAACAAAACAAAATCATTGGCCTGCCAGGGTCATTAAGGACCCCGGGGTTGTCATAGAAACGACCTTTGGGGCCCGGTGGTTGTTAATGCATGAGTGACTGCCAGCATTGTGTGTGCAGGGAGAGGTCAGAGTTTTGTTGGTGGCTTAAGAAAGAAAGAAAGAGAGGAAGGAAGAAAGAGAGTGAGCACAAAGCTCACGATTGGGTGGTTGACATTCAGAGAGAGGGCTGTGAGATGGGGCGCTGACTAGATGTCTGGGAGCTTGAGCATGCCCTGCCAGGCACATAGTAGGCACTCAATAAATGTTTGCAAAGATGCGTGGACACATATCTCTGGTGTACAATGTCCTCCCATCTACCAACGATTCTGCCTCTTCTCTCCAGGAATCTTTTTGTCAATGCCTTACCTGACAAGAATTCAGACAGGTCACTTCCCCTGTCATTGTTTGAGTCAGGAATCGCAAACTTATGTACAAGTTTTAGGGGAAATTTGGAGTCTTCAGGAGTCCCAGGGTGGCGCAAATAGTTAACACACTTGGCTACCAACTGAAAAGTCACAAGTTCAAGTCTACCCAGAGGTGCTTTGGAAGAAAGTCCTGGTGATCTCCTTCTGAAAGATTACAACCATTGGAAACCCTACCGAGCACAGATCTCTTTTGACATATGTGGGATCACCATGAGTTGGAGTCAATTTGACGGCAAGCGTTTTTCACGTTTTCATCTAGGATGGGATGAATTACAAGGCTCCCAAGGACCCAGGGAGCAATGTTTGGGGGTTGGTGAGCGGAGGCTGTTGCTAAGGAGGGCAGGAGACAAAGTCCCTGCTGCAAGCCTTGGGCTTTACACATGTTGAGTCTGACTCCTGGCAGCTCCATGTATGCAGCGTAGAACTGCTCCAGAGGGTTTTCAAGGCTGTTACCTTCAGGAAGCAGATCTCAAGACCTATATTTTGAGGTGACTCTGGATGAGTTCGAACCACAACCTTGCAGCTCAATCATTTGCACCACCCATTTCCTTACCAGGGAGCCCTAGTGACACAGTGGTTAAAGCATTCGGTTGCTACCTGAAAGGTCAGCAGTTCAAAGCCATCAGTCTCTCCATGGGAGAAAGATGTGGCAGTCTTTCTGTTGAAGTTACCACCTTGGGAAACCCTATGGGGCAGTTCTACTCTGTTCCATAGGGTCACTATGAGTCTGGAATTGACTCCATAGCAATGTTTTTTTTTGTTTGTTTGTTTTTTTGGCCAGGTGATGCTCTGAATACCACGCATGAGGCATAGCTCCCCCTACTGGTTGATATCCAGAAAATTCAGCCTTCCCAGTTTCCCCTGAGAGTCTGGAGTTTAGTTTTCAGTACCAGCTTTGCCACTAACTCCCTGCGTGTCTTCCAGCAAGTCCTCCCCACTTCAGTTTCCCCATCTCTGATGTTACAAGTTGACCGGGTGACAAGCCCAGGAGGGGATCTCCCCTGGATTTAGGAGTCTACATTCCAAATGGGAAGAAAACTCTTTAGGAACATTTTTTTTTGGATGTTATATTATAGAACCATTTTATGGAGCCCTGGTGGTCAGTGGTTAAGCATTTGGCTGATAACTAATCGTTTGGCAATTCAAACACACGAGTGGCTCCACAGGAGAAAAGACGTGGTGATCTGTTCCTGTACAGATTACAGCCTAGAAAGCCCTACAGGGCAGTTCTACTCTGTCTTATAGAGATGCTCTAAGTCACAGTCAACTCAGTGGCACACAACAACAACAACAGAACCATTTTATCTTCCTGAGAAGACAACACTTAATTACCTTCTATAATTCCTTCTGGAATCCTGGGTGGAGAAATGGTCTGCATTAGACTGCTAATCGAAAGGTTGGTGATTCAAAATCACCCAGAGGCACCTTGGAAGAAAGGCCTGGCAATGTGCTTTTCTTCTGACACACATGGAGTTGCCATGAGTTGGAACTAACTTAACAGCAACTGGCTATGACTCCTTCCAGTTGTCTATAAAGGGAGGAAGTCAAGCTGGGCCTTCTCAAGATCCTTAAGTGTCTGTTTAGAAGAGCGTTTAGGGATTATACTGATTTCAAATCTTGTGAAGGCATGTCCTCCCTCTCCTGACCCCCTTCTGCTCTGCTTAGAGCTGCCTGCGTTCACTGTTATGACACAGTACCCATGACAGTTGCCAGAAAGCCCCAAGTAGCTTGTGGGGGTTGAACCCAGGACTCACCAGCTAGGAGACACACTCTCACTTAGCTTTAGCTGCCTTAGTGGTTTCTTTTAAAAATGGTTTCAAGGATCTGTCTGTTGTGTTCCCTACTTACCTGGCAGATCTCACATCTTTGCTCAAGCAAACGGGACAGTCACTCACAGAACCCCTTCATCAGCTCCTCTGTTCATACACAGCAGCCACAAAATCCAGGTCTCTGATGTGAGCCATGAGTAAGCAAACCCCCCATCACTGTGAGAATCACAAAGACTTGCCTGGATGCTTCCTTGTTAATTGTAGGGATTCTTTACAGAAGTGCTTATCACAGAAACTGGGGTGCGAATGCCCCTCTTAGGTGGGAACCATGGGGGCAAACCAAAATAATCAAACCCATTGCCATTGAGTCTATTCAGACCCATGGCAACCCCCTATGTCACAGACTAGAATTGCTCCATAGGGTTTTCTCGACTGTAATCTTCACAGAAACAGATCACCAGGCCTTTCTTCCACTTGCCACTGAGAGGATTCAAACTGCTGACCTTTACATTAGTAGTCCAATGAAAATCATTTGCTGTACCCAAGGACCTTCCATGAGGGCAAAGAAAGGTCTTATTCCTTTTACAGTGTGGAGAGTGGGCCAGCCCTGGAGTGGCAAAAAGACACTGAAGTGGATGTTTAATTTCAATGTTACATTTAAATATTATACAAAGGCAAGCAGCCCCAAGACAGATGAAGGATCAGATAGGTGGGAGCATGACTTGCCAGCTCTGTTTGCAGCACTGCCCAGGCCGTCACCCTGGAGGGAGCATCAGAGAGCCAGAATCAAAGAAGTCTTTTCATTTAAGCTCATATTGCATAAAACAAGTGCTCAGACATGTAAGATGGACCTTTTTTTTTTTTTTTTTCAGTCTGCACAGAAGTTGTATAACGGTTGTGGCAGCAGCTGGGCACCTGCTCCACACTGCGCACATGGAGTTGGGCATCTTCTCTGCCCTTCTTGGTGGCTGCAGGACAGTCGATGCCCACCTGGACTTTAGCACAAGCTCTGCTAAAGTCTGTCAAATTGTCCGTTTTGCACAAAACACCAAATTCTGATGTTTTTTTTGAAGCTCTTCTCTTTTCAACAAATTCCATCTTCCCACCTCAGAGAGGAAATGAAAAACCCCTAGGAGTTTCCTGGGTTTAGAGAGGTAAAGAGAATCCATAAGCAAACACTTCAGCATGAGGCTTAAATTTCCAAGAACTTGAAGGAGTAGCTGCCGATCCAGAGAAAAGTTGCAGCCTGGACTTTGCTAGCACAGTCAGGGCTGCATTAGCTTCTGGCTCATGCCTTGACCTTGGACAAGTCACTTCCCCTTGTGGAGTCTATTTCTGCTTCTCTAAAAAGCCTCAAACTTTGAGATGCTCTGATTCTGAAGCACAGGTTTCTATAAAGGATGATAAACTCCACAGTATTTGTATTTAATGAAGTTTAACACTAGGTTATAAAAGAGAAGAGCCCCCTGGGAGAACTAGGCATCGTCTAAACCAATAGCATTGAGCAGGGTGTTTTACTTTGCATTAATACGTTCCCTTAGGGACGAGGAAAAAGCTCAACATTTAAAATAATGCCTTGAATATTTGCCTATGACATATAGAATATTTGCACTAGTATTTATGTAAAGTATGATGATCACTTCTTGGGGTGGCAAGGGGAGAGAGCAAGTAACCTACTGAGTGCCTCCTGTGGACCAGGTGCAGGATTGAATTTTCAACAACCCAAGGGTGCATCATCCTCCTTTAACACCCAAAGGAATTGAGGTCCAGAGCAGGAGTTGCTGAAAGCTACACAGTAAAGTGTAGCGATTTCTTTACCTCTTTATAGCACTGTTTCCTCCTTCAACTTAACAGGGTGGGCATCAATAGTGTAAGAGATACCCATGTAAAAATGTCAAAAGAAGTGGATTTCTACTAGTGGGTTTTACTCATATTCTTCTGTAGAGTAGGCTGTTTGGACAAGGGGTCTCTGAGATCCATTTTGCTTTTAAACTCTAAATTTGAATTACTTATTTAAAGCAATATTTGTTGTTATTAGGTGCCATCGAGTCGTTTCTGACTCATTGTGACCCCATGCACAGTAGAACGAAATACTGCCCAATCCCGCACGGGGTCCACTATCCCTGCTATACTTGAGCCCATCATCGCAGCCACCGTGTTAATCTATCTCATTGAAGGCCTCCCCCTCTTTTGTCGACCCTCCACCCTACCACGCATAAGATCCTTCTCCAAGGAATGGTCCCTTCTGACAACATGACCAAAATAGGTGAGACGAAGTCTGGCCATTCTAGCTTCCAAGGAGCATTTTGGGTGCACTTCCTCCAGGACAGATCTGTTAGTTCTTTTAGCAGTCCATGGTACTTTCAGCATTCTTCACCAGCACCACAACTCAAAATCATCAATTCTTCTTTGGTCTTCCTTATTCATTGTCCAGCTCTCATGTGCATACAAGGCAATTAGAAATATTATGGCTTGTGTCAGGCGCACCTTAGTCCTCAGGGGGACATCCTTTCTCCTCAGCACTTGAAACAGTTCCTTCACGGTTGACTTTCCCAGTGCTACACGTCGTCTAATGTCCTGACTGCTGCTTCCGTTGGCATTGATTGTAGAACCAAGCAACGTGAATTCTTTGACAGCCTCAATCTTCTCTCCATTTATCATGATGCTGCTCATTGGTCCAGTTGTGAGGATTTTTGTCTTCTTTATATTGAGACGTAATCCATACTGCAGACTGTATTCTTCAACCTTCATCAGTAGGTGCCTCAAATCTCCTCACTTTCAGCAAGCAAAGGTGTATTGTCTGCGTATATCAGGTTGTTAATGATTCTTCCTCCAATCCTGATGCCATGTTTTTCTTCATATAGTTCAGCTTCTTGGATTATTTGCTCAGCATATAGATTGAATAAGTATGGGGAAAGGATACAACCCTGACGCATTCCCTTCCTGATTTTAAACCATGCAGTGTCCCCTTGTTCCATTCGAATGACAGCCTCCTGGTCAAGGTACAGGTTTCTCATGAGTACAATCAAGTGTTTGGAAATTTCCATTCTTCTCAATGTTATCCATAATTTGTCATGATCCACACAATCAAATGCCTTTGCATAGTCAATAAAGCACAAGTAAACATCTTTCTGGTATTCTTTGCCTTAAGCCAAGATCCATCTGACAGCAGCTATGATATCCCTTGTTCCACGTCCTCTTCTGAATCTGGCTTGAACCTCTGGAAGTTCTCTGTCAATATACTGCTGCAGCCGTTTTTGAATTATTTTCAGTAAGATCTTACTTGCGTGTGATATTAATGATATTGTTCTATAATTTCCACATTCTGTGGGATCATCTTTCTTTGGAATGGGTACAAATATGGATCTTTTCCAGTCAGTTGGCCAGGTAGCTGTCTTCCAAATCTCTTGGCATAACCGAGTGAGTGTCTCCAATGGGGCATCCATTTGTTGAAATATGTCAATGGGTATTCCGTCAATTCCTGGAGTCTTGTTCTTTGCCAATTTTTTCATTGCAGCATATCACATCCAAGAAATTTCCCAGCGAAAGAATGTTTCATGATCAAATATGTTTGGAAATTATTATTAATTAAATCCCCAAGTAGAGACTTACAATATGCATTATAACATCAAAGAATCTGCTAAGTCCTGCAGTAAAAACCCTACGTACCTATTTAATCCATTTCCAATAATTATTGGATTCTGAACCTTTTTTTTCTCCCCATATAACTCTTATGAAACTTGGTGAAATTACTTTGCCATATAACACACTTTGGAAGAGACTAGAGTAATTGTAAAGTTCATGAATCCTCGCTTCCTTCATTTCTTGCTTTACATGCTTCTCCCCATGGGCAGAGAAACTGTACACAGGCCAGGGAAGACCTCAGGAAGGGTCATGAGCTGTGGTTGGAGAGAGTCCATTTAGCCCAACACTAACCTGGGCTCACGTTCATCATCGGCTTGGAAGAACCATTCATCCACAGCTCTGCAACCATCAGGAGAGTTTACCCATGAAAAACAAAAGCCTGGATTCAAATGAGTGTCATTGCCCAAGAAATCTATTTGCTGCAGCAGTTTCTGAAACTTTGGCTGTGAAATGTTTTGATGCTATCTTTATAAGAGAAGGCACTGGTGGTGGTTCAATGGTAGAATTCATAGTGTCCGTGAAGGAAACACGAATTTGATTCCTGGTCAATGCAGTTCACACACAGCTACCATTCGTCTGTCAGTGAAGGCTTGTGCATTGCTATAATGCTGAATAGGCTTCAGCAGAGCTTCCAGACCAAGACAGACTGGGAAGAAAGGCCTGGTGATCTACTTCCAAAAAATTAGTCTATGAAAACTCTGTGGGTGACAATAGCCTGGGGATGATGCAAGACCAGACAACATTGTAGTCTGTTAAGCATATTTGGTGGCTGCTAACAACAACAATATAGATTTATATATAAATAGATGAAGACAAACTGATAGCCCTCCTGGTCCCATCAACCCTTTAAGGAGCTACCCCCCTCAACTTAATGGGAAACACCAGTATCCATTTAAAATTGTATTTCCACTTGCTGTCATTTATTGGCATTGTTCTCTCAACTTCCCCTACTTAATTCCTACTTATGGTTTATATCACAGCCTAAATGTCACTCCCTCAAGGAGGCATCCCTGACTGCACTGTAGACAATCTGTGCTAGTCCATGACAGCAATTTATCAAGTCTGATAGCTATATATTTAAGAGGTCATTTGTTAATGTCTAAGTCTCTACTAGACTGTAAACGTCACGAGGACAGGAGGCATGTCCTGCTCCCCTTGCACATCCAGTGACCAGTACAAACTGGCAAATGACAAAAAATAAATACAGTAAAATCTGTGAAAGCCAGAATCTTTGTAAGGTGGAAACCTGTCAGAGAAGGACAACTTATATTTTCCACTAAAATAAGTGACAGATAAGTGGTAAGGCTACACCTTGTCAAAGGCAGAAAATTTGCCAGATCTGGAAATACAGCTGAGTTTTGGCTCTTTCAGGTTTCACTGTATATGTTTGTTGGATAAATGAGTGAATGAACAATTTTCCATGCTAATATGTAGGCCTCATCTGCCCAGGCCCTTCATCAATCCCTTGAACATCTTTGCTACCAATTTAGGTGTCCCTTCTATTTAAACTTGGTTTCATCCTTTAAGTTTGTCTTGATGTCTGATGTCGCTCATCTGCTAACATGGCTCCCTGCTACCTTTCTTGACCACACCACTCACAAACCACTAGCTAACACCCGTCATCACAAACCACTCTCCATCCACCCAGTCTGGCCTGCCCTCAACCATATTTCCTATTCATGGTAAGACTGCTACAAGGAGTTCTTATTTATTACCTACAAATAAAATCATTGGCTTTTCAACATCAAAGCTAGCTTCAAGACCATTTGTTCAGCTTCATCTTTTGTCCAATGCAGAAACTAGCAACCAAACATGATAGGTGAATTGTCCTTGGTTGGTGAGCAGGATGAGAAGGAGGTCTCTTCTGGAATCCATTCTGTGATGGCATGAATTTTAAAATGATACCTGCTGATTTTATTTTATTTTTTTTTAAATAAAATTTCAACCTGATACATGCCTGCCATTTGAAAAGGATAAATGGATTCTAAAGTGTCACTAAGAGAGTGCTCATAGAAGTTTGTTAGATGTTAGAGATTTGCATTAGCCTTAATCCTTACAACAACCTCATAAGTTCATAGTGCTATCACAACCATTTTACAGATGAAGAAACTGAGACTTAAAATGATCATAATATTAGTAAGTGGTGCTGCTGGGGCTTGAACCCCAGCCTGTGTGCCTCAAAGTCCTTTTTCCTTCACTCTACTGAACCCCAAGCACATACTATTATTTCTGTCATAGCTTTCTCTGTCCATATTAGACCTCAGGCTACTTAAAAGCAGAGATCATGTCTTACTTGTCTTTGGCAACACCAGCCCTTAGCTCAATATGTTGGCACATGGCAAGTTCTAAATAAACATTTAAAGAGTGAATATATGAATGAGAAAATGAATGAATAAATAAAAACTCAAAGCAGCAGTTAGCTCAGCATGTATTTCCATGACATGTGGGTAGGTGAACGAAGAGAAGACTATACATTTATCTCAAACATGGACAGAAGCCAAAGATAAACACTTACCTCCTTAAGCTGAATTAATTTATGGACAATAATTTGTTTTATTGCAAATCTTTTGGATCTAAAAGTCTGGATATATCTTATTGAAACAGCCTGGATATGGGCATCATTGCAGTGATGTGTTACTCTCTAAATTAGAATGTGAAGAAGACAATAGAAGAAAGGTGTGAACAAAGGAGAGACTCTTCTTAACATTAAACTCAATATAATCACTTCAACTAGATGATAGATAGATAGGTAGATAGATATACACATACACACAAGTGTATGCACACACATAAATATAAATATGAACATGTGTGGGGTGTGTATGTGTGTATAATAGTAAGGAGTTCTGGTGGTAGAGTAGTTAAGGCATTTGGCTGCTAAACAAAAGGTTGTTGGTTCAAACCCACCAGCTGCTCCACAGAAGAAAGTGAAGCAGCCTGCTTCCATATGGACTTACAGCCTTGGTAACCCAATAAGGATGGCTAAGAGTTGGATTCAACTTGATGGCAGTGAGTTTGGTTTTGTTTATATGTTGTT